>NC_135504.1:7105358-7405358 GCF_052857255.1 Amblyomma americanum
TCGCAGCCTGAAACGGCAAGATTTTTCAAAGCAACATAAGATATTGAGCTCAAATTAGGCATTTTTTTGCACAAAAAGCACCTTCGAACGTTAAAAACGTCTACCTACCTATGCAGGAGCAGCTAGGCACGATGGTTCGCACCTCCGAAAGTGACATCCACACAATGAAGCTTGCCCGTTCACCTCTTTAAGCTCCCGCTGATAACAAATTGCCTGATAGTAAGAAAAATACGATTCCAGCAAACTGTTCATTGCTACCTTTAACCCGGTCTTGATCGGAGTTGTGATAACGTATCAGGAAGGCGCGCCTGTTAACGATAGGAGCAATCTCGAGAACTCCAACAAATTCTATGAACTCAGATAGTGCACTAATGGTCCACTAAAGGTACAGACAGCTGAATGGTTTCAGCCGATTCGACCATTTAAACCGCGTCCTGGATAGCATTATCAGGGACCGTAGAAAACTGGACAAGTTCAAAGGTTTGTTCTTATTGTTACTGGTTACTAACCGGCCATATCATAAGCTTGCACCTTTATCGTGCACACTCGGTTAGCAGCAGCCTCATCGAAGTAGGAGTCGTAATCTGCGCTCTTGCAGTCACTCTCGAATCTACTTGCATTCAACAGCGCTCGTCGCACGAAAGTATGGCACGAGACAGGGATCGTCGATTGCGCGCTGCCAGCTGGCTTGTCAACGGAGTTGCTGAGGCCAGTCGTGAGGTCATCTCCGCCGGATAGTAGCCTAGGGCGAGTTTAGGAGACCCGGCGGCAGCTAAAAAAACGTCCAAAACATAGCCATCAGCATGAAAGTACCCGAAATGGTGACTCTGTACTTGGGCATTAGTACCTTAAGAATTAAAATGCGGTGCTTTTTCAATAGTTTCAGATTTCTTCATTATCCCATTAACGATGCCAGGTAAAACAAGCGGTTTAGTCTTTTTGCACTCTACCCATCTTTCTCGGCGTTTTTGACTTAGTCGAAAGCCGCAAGAGGCACAGAATAATTTTTCCCACAAGTATTTCTCCCTCAGCGTCATCCTTTAGGGTCAATACGCTAACAATATTTATGCTCAGCTCCGGTTCGAGACCAATGAAAAGTTACTTCTCAGGACGTACATTGAGACGCATGCAATGTTCCTTCCACAAAAAAAATTGAGTGACTTGTTGAAGGTTTATACCAATTAAAAGTACAGAACGACCAGG
Organism: Amblyomma americanum; assembly: GCF_052857255.1. NCBI lineage: Eukaryota > Metazoa > Arthropoda > Arachnida > Ixodida > Ixodidae > Amblyomma > Amblyomma americanum. The sequence goes on from NC_135504.1 coordinate 7,106,562, forward strand.
AGTGCTTCGTGGGTCTTTTCTTTCCTAGTTCTGGTCCTCTTGTGCTGTTCATTATGTTCCTTAATTTTACTACGCCAGTCGTGCGACACGATTCCTAATATTGTACCTTTTTAATAGTTCGCTGGTTTACATGTTTTTATCTGGCAGAAAAAGAAAAAGCAGCCACGTTGTTGTTACACTGAAATCGCTACGTCTCAGTGCTGCACTCAGGCTATGAGCAACGTCGCAGAGGATCGCTTTCGATCAATGTAGACCACCTAGGTTTCTCAATGTGCACTGACTTCGCACATCCCACAGGCATTTGCGTTTTTATTTTGAGCCTCAACCGCATCGCTGTCACCTAGGCAGGGATTTTATCCTACGCCCCTGTGGTCAGCATCTAAACGCCAGTGCTGTTCAGCATCTGCGCTAGGGTACCAAGCGGTGGAGAGGATAAGAAAACTCACAAATGTCCGTAGCCTAAAAAACTCTTCATTTAGCAGCTTGAACGGATGCTAGTCCCATGTTGGCTTAGAAGCAGAATATTTTTATAACATTTGAACCATATTTCTCGGTTTGTGGAAGCAAAGTAATACCAGGGATGTCAACACCAGGTGGGGTGTGCAGGTAAAGGTACTTTCGCGATATCGCTTTACATTGAACAGAAGGTAAGTAGGCCAAGGATCTCCTGGAAGCGTCATAAATTCCAACCTACCTTGTAAATCATCACCATGCAGTATGACACAGCTATGTGCAGCATTGTGCATGTTTATTGTAAGAATTTTTTTTATTTTACCACTTCAACCACTAGGTCGTTTGCTGTGGAAGTGCACGCAGACCTTGCATATTGCGATAACTTTCATCTCGTAGCAACTTTCGTAGTAGCAGTAGCTGTTTCGTAGTAGTAATGATCTGCGGCGAGATCGACGAACCGAAAGCCGCCAAAGCAAGGTTGCCGCCGAAGGGGGACGATAGCGCCATCAAGGCACCCTCGAACATTGCAACGCTCGCCTCAGCGCATGGTTGCGCTTTCCTTGTGGACAGCAGATGGCGCCGCCACCGCACCGAGGCGGAAAGCGGGAGTTTGTGGCTTTTGGCTTCTATATCTCACCGCACAAGATTGAGGTTTGTATCGTGCTTAACTAAACCAAATAAGTATCGTTGTCAAACTTACTATGAGAGAGAAACCTGAAATGAGAGAGTGATGACCAGAAACTGTTATTGGCTGTGTGCAGCCATGAGAAAATTAACCACAATTCAAATAACGTTGGCACTAGAAGCTATTAGCACTTCATTTCTAGCGAACTGGCTGTGGATATTACGTTTTAGCTGCATTTCGAGGAATAAGAGAGGTAATATATGGAGAACATTTATTATAAGATAAATCTGGATGTAAGCAGTTTCTGGGGAGTGTACTTGGATGTTACAAAGTTTCACTGTTCTCCAATACTGCCCCCATTTAAAGCGTCTGTATTTGTGCACTCCATGTAACATAGGTGCTGCAGAGGAGTAGCTTTGCATGAACGCGCTATGCTGGCTATATCTTAGCTAGAGGCCTGGGAGAGCGGCTGCTTGCCGAGCTCCTGGACATCCTCCCTTATTTCTATGATTCCAAAGCCGGGCAAACCTCCCTCTCTCTCTAACCTCCGCCCAATCTCCCTGACGTCGTGCGTTGGTAAGACCCTTGAGCGAATGGCTCTGACTCGCCTCTCTGATTTTCTTGAGGCACGGGAATTTTTCCCCCATTCTCTCATTGGCTTCCGACGCCGCGTCTGTGCACAGGACATGTTTCTGATTCTCCAGCAAACGTTCCTGTCCCACACCCACTCAAATTTACGCACTTGTGACTGTCGATGTTCGCAAGGCCTTTGACGGTGTTTGCCACGATCACATCCTTTCTCAACTCGCCTCTTTGGATTGTGGCTCCCGCATGTACTCCTATATCCGCTCATTCCTCTCTAAACGTGTGGCTCGCTTTCGTGTAGATACCCACTTGTCTAACCCACACCACCTCACCCGTGGCACTCCTCAAGGTGCTGTTCTCTCTCCTACCCTTTTCAATCTCGCTATGGCCCCTCTCGCCTCCCAGCTAGCTGAAATTCCCGACCTGCATCATATATTTTACGCCGATGACATCACTCTCTGGTGTTCATCTGGCTCTCCCGGTCACGTACAGGACACCCTGCAACGTGGCCTAGATCTCATCGACTCCTTTCTCACCACCGCTGGCCTCTCTCCTGCTCCTGAGAAATCCGAGCTTCTCCTTCTCAACCATTCCTCCTACCAGCGCTCACACAACAACTTCGTCTCTCTCCACCTTTCTGGCTCTCCCATTCCTGTCGTCACACAGTGCAAAGTTCTTGGCTTCCCTTTGCATGCGGCTAAGAATGTGCAAGCCCTCCACCGCGCTGTCACCACCTGCCACTCTGTAACTCACCTCCTGCGGCGCGTGGTCACTCGACGCTCAGGTCTCCACGAGGCTCACGCGTGCCGCGTTGCCCACGCGCTGGCCCTCAACAAAGTCTTGTACTTTGCACCCTACGCTTCCTTCAATCAGACTCAACTTAACACTCTCGAGACTGCCCTTGTGGGCCTCTACAAGGCAGCTCTCAACCTCCCTATCACTACCTCTACCACTAAGCTCTTTGCCACAGGCCTCTTCCATCCTCTTCGTTCTCTTCTCAGTCTCCATCGTGACTTGCAACTTGCCCGGCTTTCCCTTACCCGTCAGGGTCAGTGGTTATTGACTCAAGCGGGTATCTCGCCCATTCCAATCTCCCCGTTTACCTCTCCTATTCCCACCCCCGCTCCCAATCTTCGTATCCTTCCCCTCCCGACCAACATGTCCCCCGTCCTGCACGCCGGACGTCGTCATGCGGCCGCACAGCACCATTCTCCTCTCTTTGATACCCAGGGTGTAGCTTACACGGATGCCTCCTTCGTGGCTCCTCGAGGTTCCTGCGGCTACGCCCTGTACCATCCACACCTCCCTGCTCCTGAAACCCACACCAGCGGGCCGTATCTACACCCTCCAGACGCATTGTCCCTCGAGGTCCTCGCCATTGCGCATGCCCTCCAGTCATTTGCCCTCCTTCCCTCTCTCCAAGAGTACACAGTCTATTCAGACTCACAAGCCGCTATACACCACATACAGAAACGCACCCTGACCCCTTCTCTCCAACAGGAGGTCGAACGAGCGGTCTCCGCACTGCAGCCTTCCATCGTTTTCCTCCGCTGGGTCCCTGGGCATTCAGGGATTGACGGCAATGAGCTGGCTCATCAGCTCGCCCGCGACACACTTTTCCGGGCACCGTTGATCCCCTGGCCCAAGCCCTCGGAGGACGGTGGGAGGCTCACCCTTCGCCGCACCATAAAAGAGGTCTACCTTGAGCTCCACCTCGACAAACGCCTTTACCCTCCTCCTCATCCATCACTCACGGTGCCGGAGTCTCGCCTTCTTCGGCACATTCAGATGAATGCAGTTATCACCCCGTCCCGCCTCTTCCTCTATCGCTATCGATCGGACCCTTCCTGTCCCAACTGCCCCTGCATCTATGCGGACCTGGCCCATTGCCTCTTCTATTGCCCGGCTGCTCAGCAGTCGGGTTCCTTCCCCCCACCCTTTCTATCCATCACCACCTGGCTCGACTGGCTTGGCGCTGAAGGGGAAGAAGAACAGCGGCTTCTGGTCGCCCAGGCGGTCGACATGGTCGGCCTATAAATTATGGTCGATTAAACGTCTTTACTACTACTACTACTATCTTAGCTATTGCTGCCTGACCTGAAACTTGGCCGTAACGCGAGAAACTCGCATGACGATGCTCTGCGAACCATCACCAGAGAAACAAACGTAGTTGACACAACGCATTGTGTTCAAGCGGCATCAGGACCTCTCCGTGGACCAGGCAGCAGCCTCCACAGCTATCGCGTTTGTAGCGTCACTCCAAGCTGCAGTGCAGCTATGAAGGCGTATATGCCGAAAATGCACGTCCATTGCTGCCGCTCGGTTGCAGACAGCAGACCAGGGCTAGAAGCGTGGATAGCGGAGAGCGTTGCTGGCGAAAGTCTAAGACTAGTCTCTTTCCAGGGGCAGCAGTGGCCAGGCAGACCGAGAGAGGGGACACGCTACAAGAGGCGGGTTCTTCCCATAACCCTGCGTCCCCCACCCGTGGTGGATATGGCAGCGGCTGCTTCCGCAGTCGTTTTATCAGCGCAATGACGAAATGTTTCGCCGTGTCATTAACTTCAAGTAAAAGGTTTCAGGTCAACATGATTTCACCCGCATTTGCTTAGGTTTTCGTTTTGCATTGTCATTTCGTGTCTTCACGCAAAAACTACATGTAACCAAAAATTGCGCACTTTTCTCTACAGTTTACCTGGAATGAAACGAAATAGAGAAAAATGAGATGGATCGAAGGAATAAGAGAACAAGGTACAAGAAACGTGCGCGAAAGAAAGAAGCCATGTAAGCGTTTTTGTCGTGGACACTATATTCTCCTTGTTCGGTTTAACTTGATGGGTATCTGGAAGGGCGTTCTTGCCATTTTCACACGAGTGGCGTAGCGATGAAATTTTCGAACTGTCCACAAGAGAGCGAACACGGGCGCGGTGATCGTTTCCAAGATTCCGGTGGCACTCCTGTCAGTCTGCCGCGGGTTCATCTCTCAACCGTGTTGCATTGTGTGGCTGGTCCCTGCAATAAATACGATGACGCGAAATCAGACCAGTATATCATCATGCTGGACAGCGAAACTTGCATTTGAATAGAAGAGCGACAATTTCCACGGACCACGTATTGATAGCTGTAATACTCGCAGTAAACAAAAGCACCCAGATTTTCAATAATGTGCCAGCCGCACCTGTGACATCGAACCTTGGCCTCCTATAAGTGATCTTGCTTCCAGGCTCACCTCGACCCCTTGCCACAGATGACACAAGTTGAGAGCACTCGTTCTGCAACTCATATGCCTCTTATTACTCAGGCCTACCCATACAGCATGACAGCATGTTGCATTGGGTCAGCTTGGGAACGCAGGGGGTTTCCGTCATTGCCTTGTGAGCTGCATATCATGACCCGTGCGCAGTTCACCCCTAGGCAAAGTTCTTTATATAGGTGTCGCTCCTAAAAAAAAAACATGAATTTCGGCTCGTCAGCCATGTTATTTCAACATTTAATGGACCTCGTGTAATAACATTCAGGCAATGCATTCAGCGCAGGATTTAGAGGTGACATTATTCTGGAACACATGCGAAAATTTAACTGGGTGTAAAATGGCGGCTGTTGTGACAACTATGCATAGTCACGGAGAAAGTGTAGCTTTGAAAACGTTTGTTATGTAGGAATAAAAAGGATATACACTTTTTCCTTTCTGCCACAAGATATACTGGTGGACCAAGCCTAGAAACACATTCAAGGTGCCGTCACAAGTATTATACAGAGTAATTTTATTTGTACTTTGCATGTGTGTGCATGTTGCATGCTATAAAAATCTAAACCACGGTGTGAGACTAGCTATGCCTTTACGTTTATTGTATCACTGATCTATATTTACATTTGAAAGTGCCTAGATGCACAAGAAGACGAACTGATGGAACAACGAGATAAAAACATGATTTCGTTTACAGAGAAAAGCATTAGAAGGCACTGAATGGCAATAAACGACGCACTTTCCTCTTCTTCATGGTATGAATTCTGCGATTGTCTTTGAGTACTTTGCTTTCAAGCTTTTAGATAAAGAAATGCGTTTTTCTTGGCACATAGTTCGCCCACCGACAAGCATTTCAAAGCACCTTATCCTGCTTGCGTATATGGAAGCTGCTTTCATCGTTTAGAAATAGCTTCCGCGATTTATAGCAATCCGGCTGTTCGATAGTATCATTAGGGCTAGATCATTAGCTGCATCCTTCACGTCGGTACACTGTACTGCAGTGTAATTTCTTTGTTCAGATCGTGCTTAAACGAGTCTAAAAATATAACAGAAAAATTTACGGTGACGCAACAATATTTTTTTAATGCTTTCGATCAAGAACTTGCAGTAAAAACGAATCTTATAATAAAGTGCGTACTTGCTCGAAGTAGACAGGACACAACGAAGAAACACATATGACATGTACAGAGCGCAAGAATTTTGCACATGCGCATCACGTGACCGCATGAAGGCTTGGCTAACCCAAAAATGCCAAGAACCTCCAGTGGTGCTTGCTTCGTTTGGATGCAAAAATTTTGAAAGCTTCCTTGGCAAGCGATTGTGGTGATGAAATTGACGCACGTGATTGGCGGGTCAGGATTCTTCAGTGCAGACAGAAGAGAGCCCAAAGTTGGAGAAATATGTTCACTTATTACCTTTGTTTGGACGAGTTGGTTGTGTTCTGAAAAGGTAGGTACTTGCGCGAAGACGACACCACGAATAAACTTTGGGTCGCTGCCCGTGACACTAACAAAAACAGGCTTAATTCAATTTAGTATACGAAAATAACAAACAATAATAAGTATTTTGCATAGCAACAAACAAAAGGAACAAGAAAACGATTTAAACATGTTTGGTATTGCCAAAGTCGAAGTCATTGGAATGGCTTTTAAGCAAAGTTATTGAATAAGGAAGGTTAAATAGTGATTCTTTTATTTTTCAGGGATGGCTTAGCTAATGAAAATTAAAATATTTAATGACCATGATGCGAAGCCCGGGCTTCGGTGTCTTCATTCCTGGTGAGCAGCTGAAGAAGAATTTTGGAAAGGTGGAGGGAAAATGATAGTTGAGAATCTTGAGTGTAGCTGCTGCCGGCACATCTGGGCTCATCAGTGGGAAAAGCTAAACTCACAGCCTGGGCCCGTTGCAGAAGAACTTGCAATGGTACAGCGAGGGCCAACCGTACGGCCCGCAGCCGCTCGTCTCGATGTCGATGCACCCTCCCCACATGGGGTCGAAGAAGAAGAGTCGGATGGTCTTCTCCGTGGTTGGCGGAGGACAACCGCCGGGCGGCTTTCGACAGCTGTACGCCGAGCAAACGTCGCTGCTGATGTCCAGCAGGAACACTGCAAACGGTCATGCAGTCATTACAGTAACCGTTCCGCACTTTACACGCCACGTATTATCCACACAGTAAACGTATAGTTTTAGTTTGTGTTTTCAGAACACTCACTTTTTCACAGTTGGCTAGAAACCACACTAGCGTACTTAGGTCTAAAAGCGCAACTGAAGTCTCAGGTATCGAATACAGGAGGAGACCGGTAAGGTCCCTCGCTTCAAAAGCTAGCAACATTCTCTTTATGTCCTGCACTATAGGTGCTATTCAGGAAACAGTTATGTTTGCACCAGCTAAAATATGCACGTGTCCACATTTTGTGCAACTTGAGAGGAGTTATTATCTTCTGCATGCCTTGCATAATTAGTAGATGTTGTTTGGAAAGTGGAAGCTTTGATATACTTTTTCTCTATGATACCAAAGAAATATACCAGGGATCCTGCTGCTGCGGCAGCAGTGAAGAAATGATAAAGTTTCTGGATGGATTTACCGGAGGTGCGAAAGTTCCAGTTCACAAGTGAATTAATTTTCGAATCTTTTTATTTTGTATGCTTTGCACTTGCAATTACTTAGCGATACTTCTTTTTTTCAAAAATGCATAAGTTAATTTACATGCCGGGAATGTAGAGCCGAGATACTGAATTAAGAGTTATAATATAGGACCTCTTGCTTGCTTGTTAAACCTTTCACCGTTCAAAATGCTATGCCAGAGAATAAGCTTTTACTCTGAAAACTAAATTTAAAATAATATTAATAAAAAGAACATAAATATACATTTCAGCTCACCAGCAATAAGAGTACCGCGTAGGAGCAGTGTCGATTTCATGGCTGGCCGTTGTAGTCGCCGACGCGTTCTGTACAATCCTTGGGTGCTCATAAGATAAGGCCGTCCAAAGGAACAATGGCGAAAAGCACAATAAGGCTGCTTATCTAATTGTGATAAGAGTTCTGCAAGCCATACAAATATTGTATGTAGTACTGGGGACAAAAGTGTCTACGACACGCAACCATAGATCTTGGCGCATAGGTGTAAAGTATGCCAATGTTCCGTTGATTTCACTAGCACACATTGGAGAGCGCAAAAGCGAATTTCACTCCGCAGGAGTTGCTTGTAACCACAGACTGATAACAAACCTATACACGTTGGTTGCCGGTCGCGTACCCTGGGGACTTCTCTTCCCGATAGTACTGCGTGAGGGTCATCAGTGATTCGTCGTCTTGATTTGAGGAGAAAGTGAATGGTGTGGTGCAGTACATACGTTCATGCTTGTCGTTAACATGGAGCTACGGTCTCAAGTCGAGTAATTTTAACTGCCTCCTTAGGGTACTGTGTACGTTTTGGTCAGTAGGGCTACATTTGTAACTTTACTACAAAGAAACTTATAAAATTAGATATATTCCGTGTTTTCTATATCACTCATTTTGAATATGTACAGACCACACTTAACCTATGCAGAGTATACTTACGGAGCCGTGAGAAAGTGTAGAGATTTAGGCGCACCAAGATCTTCTTTATATTCTAAATATTTATAAAAAAAAAACTCAACGTAATGGTCACCTGGATAGTGTCTTGACTGAGTATGCGTCGGTCTGGGCAGACAAAAGAGACAACGGTCTATGTTATGAGCCTAACTAAGCCTAAATATGCTGAATTACATTTTTAATTACTTATTTTGCGCTGCACGTTGCACCAGCACTATTGAATCATGCGTTCATTCCAGAGTGTTACAATTTACAGAACTTGCGAAATTGGAATAGGACTTCAGACATTCATCAATGCATCCCCGCATACATGCCCTATAAAGTACACTCACAAGTGAAACCGACTAGGAAGTCCATGAGAAGATCTGGCTTCCACAAGCATGCAAAAATTTTGGCCTAGGATATATGTTTCAGCAGGGAAACTAACCAAAGCCCTCCCCGACACTAGCGTAAAATCGGCCCAGAAAGAGGATAGCAGATCTTGTTGAATGGGCGACGCAGACTTTTCCTCTGCCTATTTTTCTTTCCCCTATAGAAAACTGGAGCTTAAACTAAAGACTACAATGCCTCATGGAGGATTTCGCTCTGAGTAATGTTAATCGAACTGGTCAAGCAGGGTAAGAGTATTCGACAGGAGCATTTCAAAGCGTAACTGCAAATTGAATACACAGAATTGTACTGAATTAGATGAAATTGTCAAACAACATCACAAAAGTAAAACTTTTTTACGAGCAAATAAGAAACGGGGTTAATTACGGTGAGCGGAGCTTTCCTGATCGCTCAACAATAAGTAAAGATCAGGCAATAGTTAAAATGAATCAAAATTGAACAGAGCGTTATACGCGACAATAATAAAAATGTGTTTGTTGGTAGTATATTGCCCTTCACAGGAAACCATATACATTTTCAGGTGCAGCAAATAATGAATTTCTATATATAAACTATACAAATCTAAAGTCATGCTCCAGAAATAAGCAGTTGACAAAATTTTAGCACCATAGTTTGCCCCCATTTACGAACGCATCTACACGATTCAACAAAAATGGTATCTGGTAGTCTCTTGCCGGCAGTAACTAGTTGTTATGATGACTTCTTCGAAGAGTATACTCTTTAAATGCTTTCAAATTCTGAGAAGCGGCCAGAAAATAATGAGCCACCCATGAAATTTTACCTTGGCTGATTTGTATCAAAATCAATGTCCAGCCACAATTCACCGTGCCCGACGCCATGGCGTCCACCAAGCTTTGTCCTGGTCATTTCCAAAATTTGGCCGGGGCCACGCCCTAAATTTGACCCTGGCCGATTTGGACTAAAATCTGTGTCCAACCATAATGGAGCGTGCTCGACACGATAGCTACATCCAGGTTTTGCCGTGACTATTGCCAAAATTTGACCTTGGCAATTTTGGAATACTTTCGTACTATAAAAGTTAAAACCCTATGGTGCACAATGGCTACCAAAGTACACCATGGTGCCTGATGTCCACCATGGTGGCTTCCTTTGCCTTTGACCGTTTACATTTCACCTTAAATGACTTTCGTCGAAGCGGTGCTACTAACAGGTCAAGTAACGTGACGTCAACTTATGGTGCGGAGTTAAACGCCGCGTAGTTGTGCTTGCCTCATTAACCATGGAAGAAGGGTCTAGACCGTCTGTCTAGCCATGCCGCAGTTATCACTCGAGATCTAAGTATAACCGTGGTTAAACACTGCCTAATTTTTTTTTTTACAGTTCTCAAAGACATGGCGTGGATGTAAATGACAGATCAACCGCTATTATAAGGTCGTTACGCTAAGATGACACAAGGCTGGCTGTAAAAGTAGCGTACAAAATAGTCATTTCAATTATTACTTCATTTGCTTTCATTCAGCAGTGCATTCCGAATGTGTCAGGGTGCAACTGAATTCTTATGCAGTATTTCTTTTATGATGCAGCTTGAGGTGCTCATGGCGGCCAACTCAAGGTTCTCCCCTGCTTGTAATGCGTGACGTATTGCTGAAAAACTTGCCCACGCACAACGAGTAGCATTCAGAGATTTCCTTGACTGGTATCTATTTGGACTTAAATGGTTCTGCAAAGGAAGGGAAGCATAGCAGAGGGTGGCAGAAAGTTAGGTAGGAAGATGAGATTAAGAAGTTTGCTGGTGCAGTCAGGCTGATGGTGATGATGAACACTCACGAAAAGCAAAGAATGAAGAAAAATGCCATATTGTAATCCGGGGATTATACAGAGGATTTCTTAACTGCTGTAGAGAAAAAGTGCTCAAATTGAAGCTTTTTTGGGTCAAGAAAGAGACTTTTTGTTTAAAACAAGAAACAACAATCGACAGGGACACCCTGAAGAGCTCGGTGAAAACCTTTTGAAACGAAAGGTTCACAATGCTAGGTAGAGCCGCACTTCGCGTGGCACTCAATTTCACCTTCACCTAGTTAGAGGTCATTCATGGCTATAAGTCGCACCACAACTAAGCCCTCTAGCCTAACCTTGCGGACCATCTTGATGTGTCACCACATGGTCATGACCTTTGACCTTGATCTTTGACACTGTGATGACCTTTAACCTTTGGGTTACCATTCAGTCGACGTTAGGAAAAGGGGAGGGGTCATGTGATTAGTCGCGTGGATGACGTTATGTAACCATTGCTGTGAAGCTAGCTTTCGCTGAATACCATGTTTAACTATGCTAAACCTCTGCCAATTTTTTCCATTGAATTTGAAAAACACACCGTTAAGCAAGTTTTTTTCTTGTGTTATCATGGCGGTTCCGGCTACTGCGACAACATCGAAAAACGAACGCTACTTGTAGAGGATTTTAGTCGCACGGAAGGACTTTCTTCCCTCTAAGCAAAATTTCACTCCAACAGCAGCGAGTGCCAAGTCTCGGAATGCGTATATGAAATCAGAACTTGAAAATATTGGCCTTGAAAAGTTTCTTAAGTTGAACTACATGTCATCCGTTGCTTTCAAAATCAGTCTTAGGTAGTGTGCATAGCTCTTGCCGGTCTTTTCTGGCTATCGCTCCCCTCTGTTCTTGACCATGGTTTCCTCTCCCTTTCTCTCTTATTTGCCGCAGTCGCACCTCGGGCGCTTATCATATTAGCATCTGCAGCGTGTTTTCATTGCGGAAAGAACTTCGGATTAGAATAAAAGTAATTAAATTATTGTAAATATTATTTAATAGAGAACAATGCTGTAATTCCGTGAGTGAAAAATATGGCCCACGTGAATTCCTAATATTTTGGAGCACTCATCCTGTTTTTGCAGCACTGTAGGTTTTAATTATAAACACAAAAATTTTATGATTTATAGGATTTTAACATCCCGAAGCGACTGAAGCTACGAGGGAGGCCGTAGAGAAGGTGTCCTGAAATTTCGACCACCTGGAGTTCTTTAACGTGCACTGCCATCGCTCAGTAAACGGGCCTCTAGAATTTCGCCTCTCTCTAAATTCGACCGCCATAGCCGGGGTCGAACCCACGTCTTTCGGGTCAGCAGCTGAGCGCCATAGCCACTGAGCTACCGTGGTGGCCACCGCCACATAAATTTACACATTTTGCTGGTCTGTAGAACATATTGCATGTATGAAAGGGACAATAAAGGAGCCACTCCTAACACTTGCTGGCTAAGAACCCCAGCGTCGCAAGCGGTGCCTAATAATGGAGCAGCGGTAACACAAAGAACATGGAGAAGGGATCGTTACAACACTCTCGCAGATGCTTCGAAATAATGTTTTCTTTGTTAAGCTTTTAACTCAAGTTAAAGTTAACTCACGTGTTTCTCGTTGCTGCCCACGTATTTGCATAATAGATGTACTGTTGGCCAACCGAGTATTTTTGTCCACCGTAAAAAATATATGACGCTAGCAGGCAAACAATAATAAGCAAAAGCCGCCCTACCAAAGCTCCTACCTTCTACCGCCTATAGCTGACCGAGCAATGCCGCGATAAGTGTGCCATCGCGGCTTTTCCGCGCACAGCAAACAGCTGCGTGAAGACGCGATAGGTAACACAGCACCAGGAAGGAAGAATGCCTCCTCTCCTCGAACAGGAGGCCACGAAGCGAAGAGGGGAACTGTGGAAGGGGAAAGACAGAGGAGGATAGGATGGGGAAGGCGGTGAGGAGCAGATAGGAAGGTGTCTGGATATAAAGCACACGTGTTTAGCGTGTGCGTGTGCACACAGGTGGTGCTGAGAAGAGGCTTTACGATCTCCACTTGTGGCGTGATTGGTCTACGCAACGCGTGATTGACAGCTTCGTGCGCGCGCCTGCACAGCAGTGACCACCGTAGCGGCCGCCCTATAGTGTAGATCCCACCTGGAGCCTTATTCAATAAGCTGTGAATTTTAAAATGGCCATTTCGTGCCCGTCTTTGTAAAGACTTCGGAAATACTACATCGGCATAGCACATTATTTCCCTTTAATAATTACTGTGTTTAAGAGAAAAAAACGCAACGTTGGCCGAGTGGTATAAGACAGCGCGAAACTCAGCCGTTCTTTTTCAGTGCCACTGGCTGAAATCCAATTTGAGGCTGGATATTTATTTTTCTGGCGGATACCGTTAGTCTGGAATGTTTCGAAATGTTTCGTAAAACCTCATCGTCATGTTTCATGTTAGGTTCGCCGTTAAGTACGGCGACATGTTCAGCAACATGTTCAGCTTGATGCTAGGATGACGTTCGCCTTGATTTGCCGATGATTATATCTCAAATCACTCATGTTTTCTGACCAATGATGACAGATTTCGGACCTATAACGAAAACAGAGAGAGTAGATGAACTAAAAGAAGGGTTTGATCAGAGAGATCAAGGAAACGGCGCTCAAATTAAGCGAATAAGCGCTTTTTGAGGTTGCAACTGCGCGGACAAACATTAAACCGCAGTTTCTGAAGTACTGTTTGAATAAAATTTGAATAAAATTCTTTGCTCCCAACATCCAATTCGCCTGCGCATTCGTTTAACATTAATACACGTCTGGTGCATGTATTGGACTAAAATAGCAGCATTTGGTAATAAGATTTTATTGTGAACAAACTTGAATTTGCAGGAAGCCCAAATGCGGGGGATAAAAATGTTCCTATGAATGTGAATATTCATGTTTTTATAAAATCATCAGTAGGCTTCAAAGTTCTGCACTGAAGTTTCGTAGACACTATGCTGAAGCACAGTGTTAGCTCTGTGCAAGTTATGTCTATTGTTTTGGGATTAGCAGAATTATTAGTAAAATAAATTGAGTTCAATGATAGCCTACCACCCCTCCATGAGGTTCACACAGGGAACAAAGGATGACATGTAGTTCAACTTGGAGCTCTTTCGTACGAAGATGTTTTTTAAAGCTTTGAGTTCATATATGCATTCGGTATCTTAGTCCTGATACTCGCCGCCTTATAATGTACAATTCGTCGAGTTACTTTAAAAAGGTACAGTCCTTCCCTGCAACGGAAATTTACTGCTTCTAACATTCTTACTTAAGTTTTCCACCTAAGCGGGAGCTTCTTGGTAACAGAAGTAATTTAATAATAGTATGCATTCAATTCCAAGGAAAAAAAGGCTTAGACAGAACTGTTAACGCGGGTACAATTGTTAAGTACACAATGCCGCCGGTTTCGCCACCAGCGACGCGGCAGTGAGACGCTTGAAGTGGACATCCAGGCTTGACCTTAAGCCTTGCCCAAGTACGTTTTTAGCCGCCTAACAACTACGGAATATACTTTCTCGATTATGTATTATAGTTCAGACGTGTTGTGGGGAACTGAGAGATTGTGTTCTCAGAAAGCTTTGTGCTGCGTCTGCAGTCTTGATCATGAGTTCACAAGCACACAAAAAAAGAGTTCTCTAGGAAGCGCAGATGGTGTGACTTGAACACAATGCAGTAGAGAGAGAGAGAAAGACGGAAAGGCAGGGAGGTTAGCTAGGCAGCGCCCGGTATGCTACCCTACACGTGGAAAGGGGAACGGAGGGAGAGATAGAAAAGGGAGAGAACAAAGGAATATGATCACTTTTCCCCGTGTCCGTTGGCTGTTACTTGCAGGGTACACAGGGCACACACTGATTGTTCACAATCTTGCACTCAGTCCTGAGTCATTCAAGAATGCAATGGAGTCTGGGACAAGGTGGGTAGGTGAAGTAAAGGAAAAGGACGTATATGCGACAGCCACGCTGACTGCTTCGACCAAATAAAGTTTTGGAATTGGGAGTCTTTCGTTTTCGTAGCGATAGTTACATTACGCTAGCATTTCGAGCCTTCAGCGCGGCACCCATTCAACTCCGTGGCGACGCCATGGCTGGTCACGTGGTTAGTCACGTGGTGCGGAGCAGCTGCCGGTGGCGCGGCGGCAAAACCGAGTGGGGGGGGAGGGGGAGAGGGGGAGAGAGTGAATCCACGTCCAGGGACGAAGATGAAAAAGGAAAGCCCAGCGAGACGGAGCAGCGAAAGACTCGGCCAGCTGTAGCTATCGCGTCACTCCAGGTTTAACCAGAGCTAAACCACAGCCAGTTTTCATTTACATATATAAACAGCGCGGAATGCACTTCAGGGGCTATACGCATGGTCATCCTGGGCGTCATGGTCGTGCTCGCCGTGTGTGCTTTATCCTACATGCGAGTGCAGTGCAGCGTCCTTCTTAACCAGCCGCTAGGCGTCCTGGGGGCGGCACAGGCAGCTTGTTCAGTTCAGTTTATTTCCTTAAAGGCCCCTATTCATGGGTATAACATAAGGGGTAGGACTACGGATATAACATGAGGTTCTAATCTACCATCAGCTGCGTTAACTCTTGGTGGAATCTTGATGGACAGGTAATGGCTGCGACTTGGTGGGGAAGGCCGTTCCAGTCAAATGCTGCTCGGGCAAAAACGAGGCCGAGAATACAGTAGTACGGGAGCGTGGACAGACAACTTGAAGCGGATGACCAGTGCGCTGAGATGTGTGCATGCGGCGTACGATGTAGGGTGCTTCGTGCAATGAACTGCTGAATAATTTGTGAGAAAGGCAGAGGCTAGCAATGCACTGGCGATGGGAAAGAAGTGACAAGTTAATTTCAGCTTTCAAAGAGGATACAGTGATGTCGTATGAGTATGCGGAATGAATGAATCTAACAGCTCGATTTTAACTCGTTCGAGGTTAGCCTTCAGATAGTTTTGATGGGAATCCCAGATGGCGGGTGCATATTCAAGTTTAGGTCTTATCAGTGACTTATATGCTAGTAGTTTCAAGCCTTTTGGTGCATGGCGTATGTGGCGTTTGAGGAAACGTAGTTTTTTGTTGGCCGACGAATTGATGTTGACAATGTGCTCCTTCCAGGATAGGCTAGATGACAGTGTGATGCCTAGGTACTTAAATGTTAGCCCACATTCTATTGGTTGGTCGTCTATTGTGTAAGTAGAACGAAAAGGTCGAAGTCTTCGGGTGAATGACATGAGCTTACATTTGTTAGAATTAAGAGTCATTAACCACTGATCGCACCATTCTTCTACACTGTTAAGGTCAGTCTGAAGAGCGTTTTTGTCTGGGATGTTAGTTACTGTAGGATAAACGACGCAGTCGTCAGCAAACAAGCGGATTGAGGAAGACACATGCAAGGGTAAGTCGTTAATGTATAGTAAGAAAAGAAGAGAACCCAGGACGGATCCTTGTGGGACATCTGAGGTAACGGGTAGCGGGCTAGACGACTGGCTATTTATGAGCACAGATTGAGTACGATTAGTAAGAAATTGTTCTAACCAACTTAAGACATGAGGGTGTAAATTTAGGAGGGAAAGTTTTAGCAGCAAGCGTTGGTGGAATACTTTATCGAATGCTTTAGCGCAATCTAATAATACAGCGTCAGTCAGGATGTTACAGTCAGGATTTGCATGCAGGTTATGTACAAAAAGTGCCAGCTGTGTTTCACATGAAAATCCTTGCCTAAATTCATGTTGTGAATGGTGAAAGAAGTTGCTAGTATCTAAGAAGTTCATGATTTGTGAGTATATGACATGTTCCATGATCTTGCAAGGCACGCTGGTTAGTGAGATGGGACGATAATTCAAAGGGGAATTTTTATTACCTGATTTGTAAACGGGAACGACCTATTCCACCTTCCAGTTGTGAGGCAAAATACCTGCAGGCAATGACTGAGAAAATATGACCTTCTGGCCAAACCCTTGAACCACGCGTAAGTACACGCAACCTATCTGATCACCGCCGTACGTAAACGAAATAAATGACTCTCAGCTAAACATGATGAGGGTTTTCTGAATGAAAACCAACACTATTATGCACTAAGAATGGTACCGCACAAGTTCAATAGTATACCGGCTCAAGAAATGACAGCGCTACTGCAATATCTTTTCAAGAAGCCGCAAGGCACATGACTCGCTAGGGAGAAGTTTTATTCTTTTACAGGATAATGGTACCTGAGGTAGGTACTCGATGTTCATGCAGGGAAGACTTCTTTTCTTCACCTTCTTGTGACCGAGTGTAGAGAATTCGCGATATACCGCTTGTGAAATCCTGAATCGAGTTTGAACGCAAGAACAATAGTACTCCGGTTCCAGACAATACTTCAACGTGCCTAGCAACCACATTACAGCGAAGTCTCATCTCACGCCTCGTAAACGATGTTCTATGTGCCTTTGTTTGCATGAAAGAACAACTAGAGATGTCCTGGTCATTTCTTTTACTTTCATCGCCATTGTGGAAATGCGGTAGGCTGATGAATTGCAAAAAAAAATGAATTTCAGTTCATTCGCTTCTACATAACAGCTTTTTCTTGAAAAAAGAAAGTCACGCTGTTGTAACATTCGGGGCTCAATTGCGTGGGTAACGGAACGCCACGTTTTCGCATCAACAGGCTATAAGGAATCGTTTAGAGGCAGTTTTTTGCTGCCTGAATTACCGTTGAACACAAAGAAATTGCATTTTATTAACAAACAGGTGATTTCTTCAGGTAGACCCGTAGACTTTAATAAAATAAGTGTGCCGTGGGGAGACAAGAGCGAAAGGAGCTGTCTTACGATAGCGGCAGCAATTCGGAACACAATCCTGCTCACGAAGTGGTAGCCGCTGATGGGGTGAACCTCACATCGTGCACCCCAGAGAACAACTTCCTGGCTGCAATTTGTCCAGTGGTGCTGAGGTGAAGAGACTAAGAAGGAGAAGTTACAAAGAGAAAAAAGTCTGTACCAATCCGCAATGAACCTTGGCCAATCCCCTGCCGTGGGCATGTTCAATTAACCCTGAGGTCATCATCATCATCATCAATGGAGTAAATGCGGAAAACTGGTAGGACAACGGAGGCGGAACACTGGCCTTTTCAAGCCATGGTGCTCTGAAAGTATGACACCGCAAGATATACAAGAAGAGGGACAACGAAAACCGGTGTCTGCTTCAGCGATCGATTGTTGTCACAGCTCTTTTACGGATGGTGAAGATTTATTTGTTGTACTGATGGCAAATTAAAGGACTTCTCTAGAGTGGTGGTGGTGGTGAAAACATTTATTGGGATAGATTGAGAAAAATTTTCGAACATGGGTGGAGCACTGATTCTAAGGCTCCAGTGCTGAGGGCCGCACAGCGTAGGACAGTGCCCGGCCTTGAATGAGAAACAGCAACGCTTCAAAACACCACGGTGCAGAGGTCAGCTAGGGTTCGTTTCTGCAAAATATAAGCATTACCTTTGCGTATTAAAGCGAAAGGCTTGACTACGCTAGGCAAAGCAGTCGTCGGGTAGGCCGGATAATGACCTTGAACGATCTTCAGCCCAACCACGTTAGTCGTGTATGACCATATGTGGTAGAGTTATGGTGTCGAACCCTCGACCACTGACCTTGACTTTTGACATTTAGTTGACCTTTGACTTTGGGGGACCTTTTGGTTGACCTTTCACCTTTGACCTTGAGAACATCCGACGATGGGCTGATGTGAAGACACGTCATGAAATCCGATGGTGATGTCGTTAAGACCATGAGATACCACTTCATAGTCGCGTGGTCGAGTGGGTATATGTAATACATAGAACGGCGTTCTCGAGCCTGTAGCGGATCTTCCATGGACGAGCCTCTGCTGCAAGCGTTCTTGCTTTAGGGTTAGTCAAAACACTGCCAATTTATGTAAATATACCACTTCTATCGTCCTCTTAGTCAGGCTGCCTCCTCTAAATCAACGCAGACAAGGCGTAAACTTGATTCTAAAATATTATACCTTGTTTTCTTTAATAGTGAGGTGCCAGCTTTACTGCATATCAATTATTTATATTGTTCACACCCATTTATAGGGTGGCTTCCAGTGACTCTGCGTGGCAGTTACCGTATACGCATTACTGATGATAGGAAACGAACTGTAAAGTTTTGAGGACGTTTGTATTATTAACTGAATATAAGCAACACCAAGAACCAGACAGAAGTAGCGCTTAAGTTGTTACTGGCAAACGATAATGAGCAACAGCCGACTGAAACTGTAATTATCGCTCGAGAACGGCACAATAGCCCGAATAAGGACACGATATTCTCCTGCAAGCACTCTTTCAAACAAACGCAGAAAGAAGAGCAACTGCTGCATGCTGTCAACGTCTCACATCTGAAACAATGGCAGTTGTTTTGTACTTCATCCGGAACAGCTGCCTGATGTGAATTCGTAAAACTGTTTTCACTGCAACCATTTTCTTCTAGTCCAGCTTCCTGCTTTTCTTTTTTTTTCTGGAACGGCATGGACGACAGCATGTTTTCGTATCATTGTATGGGATTTTATATTTCCTTCCATATGCGCCAGCTGTGACACAGACAGGCACTTCCGTATATGTTCTTGGGTTGCTGATAGCTCACGGAGGAAATACAGCCGGAGGAGGTGGTGCAAAGGCCTTGTATACCGAATACCTATTGTTTATCTATCGGGGAAAAATGGCAGTGACTTAAGTTGGCTAACCCTGGAATTCAGCGAAAAGCAAGCGCGTTTGCTAAGTGTCTGAGGCTCGTCCATGGCAGCTCCGCTACACGCTCGCGACAGCCGTTCTGTGTATACCCACACGACCACGTGGCTATGACGTGATATCACTTGGTCTCACGACACCCACATCGGATGTCGTCACGTGGCTTCACATCACCCCAACGAATGTTCTTAAGGTCAAAAGTCAACCCAAAGGTCCCCCAATGTTAAAGGTCATCGGTCAAAGGTCAACTAGAGCGCATGTGTGGTGGTCAGGGGTCAAGGGTTCGACACCATAACTCTACCACATATGGTCATACACGGCTATCCTTGGTTGGTCTGAAGGTGGTTCAAGGTCGTTGTGCTGCCTACTCGAAGATTGCCTACCCGCACCCCCCCTCCCCCACCTCCCTATGTAATACCCTCTTCTGGAGGCTCTTTAGGTGTAACGTAAATAAATAAAAAATTGCGTAGTGAAGCTTTTCCCTTCAAAAGTGTTTATGCCGGATGCAAGCATCTTATGTAAAGGGACTAAGTTCTTTGTGAACACCACGGCATTACAACTCTTATGAAATATTCTCACATTTTCGATACGCAAAGCAAGAAACGTACGGCCTCGTAGGATATATGTGCACATTAATATCGTGGGCTGAGTGTAAAATACGCCATATCTCATAGAAACATATAACAGGTACCGCGTCAAAATTCACCATTGAAAGCCGAGTCCTTCCTGTAAAATCATTCCGCGCAGAAGCAATTTTTGTGCCACGGGTACTCTTTTAGCTCCTATAAAGGAGCACTCATATGTATCCTGACCTAAATCTACAAGTGGCCTTAAAATGTCATCAGTAACTCAAAACAGGATCATGTCCAAATGTCCGACAATTTCAGACAGCAATTTTGAGAACTATAAAATTGTAAAAGACTTTTACAAAAATATTGGTGGCAATGGTGCATTCTTCTGATATGTAGCAAAATCTCTCTTTTGAAGTGTTCCTATCAATATCATCAAACAGTTAACATACCCTTAAAAACCAATGGGGAACGCTTTTGACGACAGCACAAGTGCTAATAGGAAAAAAAAATTGAAGATTGGCGTTGGGTGATCTGCGGACACATTGATTGTTGTAGCGAAATCTTGCATTATATGAAAAAAATTGCGCTCACAAAAGGTTTCCTGTGCAAAAATGTTTTTGTCCAGATATGTGCATGTAACAGCAGTGCTTGTGTTTGTTTTCACAGGCCGCATTTTGCTAGCGATAATATTTCATATTATTCAGCAACGTGACTTACAGCAACAATACTTTATTTTAATAACAATAAATAACAACATAAGCATGTAACTTCGTGCCAACGCGCGTTCTGCGCAGGGGAATGTCAACAAATGAACCGAACGTAAGAGCTCTTGATACGTTAGCTACAGGGGACGTTGACTGTAAATAAAGAATGCATACTGCATAAAAACAGTGTGAAGAAGCTAACTTCACGGTGATTTTTCATTGTGTCCAGTTACATCTGGTAATACATAATAAAACTCTAAGCAGTTTTGTTTTGTTTCTTTCAACCCTTTGCATGTGCCAATATAAGGCGCGAAATTTAATCTCGTCCACTTTTTTGGTGGTATTGGGCGTATTCCTCTGGGTTCACGCGGCTTAAACTAAACACCATACGGCTGCTCATTTCGGTTCTAAAAACAGCATAGAATATTATCATCACGCAGCGCCTAAATAATAATGCCCGTGTAGAACCTTATGAGGATTCCTTGCCACGAGATGTTTGTTTTTGAAACAAGGTCAGTGTAATGTCATATCAGATAGGAAACAATGGTCCGGAAAAAGACCTGCAGGAAACGCTGACATGCGAAGGAAAGCTTTGAGTGCATAAGCTTACAAACTGATAAATGCAGAAAAAAAAGAAATAAAAGTTGTATAAAAGAATTCTGCCTGGAGTATTCATTCTTTTCGAAGCACGGGTGAGCCCACTGGTTTGTCAGAATGTGTCGCCCTGTTACGGTGCTGCTAGTCCTTCTTTCGACGCTGGCGACACTCTCAGTGGTTTTCGCATATCAAAAAGACGGTTACTTCCGCGGTAACTGGCCCGGGTGGAACACTTGGCATGGTTGGAGACGTAAGTGTTTCCCTTTGACTTACTTCCTAATTGCCGCATAAACTAACCGCTCCTTCAACTGCGCATTATGTGTCGGAGTCGGCGTGACGACATATGACGATATCTGCGTCTACAAGATGCACCCGTGGGAAAATTCATGGCGAGATTTTGGTAAACTCAATGTGTCCATGGACATACCCCAGAATGTGTTTACCGCCCATACGAAGAAAAAAGTAACGTGACTTATGGAGTCATTTCCAGTTAAATCCGGTTACATGGTGGCAAGAAAAAGAACAGGATGGCGTGATGACAGAATAAATATGCTTTAGCAGCCGGCAGGACTAGCGCAAGAGCTCCATCCCGCGCAACTGGCCGCTTCGTAGCTGTCTTTTTCGTAGCATTACCCGGGGCCACAGAGTGATCGTCCGTATCGATGGCTTGGAAAAGGATGGATGAAGCGACACTGAGCTTTTTCAGGAAAGGTAGAAGTAAATGTAAGGCTTGCCACCGCAATGAATGAGATGATCTGATGAGGGTTGGCCCCGGAGCTTAAGGTCCAGCTTTTGCCAAGAGCCCGGAGGCCAAGGCCTGTGGATACGCCGGACGGCTAGGGCGGGGGTGCAATCTTGGTTCTTCTGTTCGTCGGAGCAGTACTCCACCGAGGGTCCGCAAGTGTCGGGTCATATCGCGTCAGCACCTTGTCGTCGTGTCCTGTGGTGACGGCTGGAAACGGGGCAGAGGCCGAGCGGAGGATCGGGTCTTGTCAAACTAGCTGGGGCTCAGCGAAGCAGCCGAGCCGAGGTGCCCTCGGTCCGCCAATGGCCAAGGAGAGCGGAAGACATCAATTTACCAAGGACATAATTAGGATGAACGGCAGCACCTCCACCGAGATTTTACATGGTGGGAAGCGAAAGAACAGCACGACATGATGACAAAACTAGATATGGTTCAATGGCCAGCCTAGCGCGGTTGCTCCACTCCGCGCTACTGCCCGCTTCGTCGTATTCTTGTTCGCGCCAATACTGCGACGTATACAATGAGACGAAGTTGTTGTTGCCTCAAATACGATGGGTGACGAAATTAACTAAGTGATATGCCTGGCGCATGCTATTCGCCCTGGTTGTTTTGTTGTGTGCGTCAAATACGGGCTCTGCCCCTTGACAATCTCATTGCACAAATCAAAATTTAGGAAGCGAATCTAGGTGAGAAATGTAGTGTGGCGTGCAAATAACTAATTTTAATCTGTGATAACAGAGTAGACTCCAAGGATATGGCAAGCCTGTGGGGGCTGATAGTAAGAAGGAGAGGTGAGAGAAGGGGTTTGTTAAGATATGCTGCATGCGCTCAGCGCAATATTGTAAAAACTGTATATCAATAAGAGGCGCATTCCTTCTGTCTTGAATAGGATCTGACTGATGATGATTATAAATTTATTTTATTGCTCCAATGAAAAGATATCAAGTTGAGTTCTACCCGAACTTTGAAAGCATAGCACCAAAGTAGTTCTCAATTTTCTGCTCTATGTGTAGCTTTTCCCAAAGGTTCCTTTGTGTGGGGTACCTTGAAAGATTGGACGTCATTTATATTTAGACACAGCATTTAAAGAAACTTACCTTTTGGGGCTTTCGAGTTTCAGTGCAACCACGTGTTAATTTTGATAATTGCAGCTTGTAAGAACCCTAAAGAAAAACGACCAGGAAACAGTAAGCTGGAACAGGGACTTGCTATCCTTAGGATGTCCTCCCGCTCCCGCACCTCTGTGCCTTCTGTGTTCATTCGACTTACAGAATTTCCTTCCATGCGGTCAATAGATAAACAAATCCACTCACCTTCACCCAACGGTCTTGCCTGTATGTTTAATACGCAGGTTGCCCTCTTAGCGAAGTCTTCAGAGAATGCGAGAGCAGCAGCTGCGGCGAGCAAAACTGCTGGCAACTCT
Source organism: Amblyomma americanum (assembly GCF_052857255.1). NCBI lineage: Eukaryota > Metazoa > Arthropoda > Arachnida > Ixodida > Ixodidae > Amblyomma > Amblyomma americanum. The sequence continues at coordinate 7,129,986 of NC_135504.1, forward strand.
GGCGACAAGACGGGCAGAAGCCATGCACCACGGACTGTGTGTCGAGGTGTTTCTGCCGGGCGGGGCTTTACAGGGACCCCTGGGGTCGATGCGTGCCAGACTGGCTTTGCCCGCGTATGCAATACTTTTGGCGCTATTAATGGTACAGAGATGGCCCTAGAGGATTTAGCCGAATAAACTGCCTTACCTGCCTAAACTTCAGTGTACGTGAGCATTTAATAGTGTGTTGACGCGTATGGGTTGACATGAGTTTGCTTTCGTTTTAAACTATCCTTTCATTTAAATTTTTGGCTTGAAATGATTGCAGCTATAATTACCGGCAACTATTGGCCAGCATCGTTCGGAAAGTGCAATGAACTTGAAGCCTTACAAGAGACTGAAGTTCTCCAATAACGTCCGAAGATTGCCATCGCGGAATGGTAGCCAACCGTAAAAAAAAATTGATAGGTGATCGATCGGCCGATTGGACGGATATACATAGTATTATAGTTCAATCTTCCTTGCCATGACAGGTACATCGAACACATTTCTTCAAGCAAACATTTATTGCACACTTTGTGTTCTTGGTTCTTCTTTATACTAGCGTGCCTCTGCCTATTTCTCCCCTGAGAGCAGAAGCTCCCGTTTGAAGCGGATGCGATCTACGTAGGCGGCGCAGTTCGGCAGACAAAGCTAGCCTAAGTCGCACATGATGTGGGCCCCTGTAGGTCCCATGTGGACATTTTGGGCTAGGGCAACCCCTTTTGCAAATATCTTCACCGGAATTTATTGTTACGCCCCACCTCAGCACAAATACACGACAAAACACAACAGCAGAAATCAAGAGGTTCCTTCTTCAAAAGTTCATCGGCACTGCATCACATTCTTTCCTTGAAAGTGACCCCAACCTGCTTGTTCCTTGCTCAGTGAACACTTTACGGCCCTCCGCCCAAAGAGGCAGCATGAAGATGATTTTTTTCGCACATCATGAATCGACCAGCGTCCAAAGCAGTACGGGCGTCGTCATCGTCGTCTTCAACATCATTTGAAGCATTCTTGGCGTAGTCACCCATCACTTCGTCCAGCTGTGATGAAAAACGGGTAAAACAGCGTCTTGAATGCATTGCGCAGCGAAAAATCAAACCAAGCGGGCTACAATTTCATAACTCATTTTCAATGAGATTCATTGCTTTATAAACAGCGACGCAAATGAAAGAAGCAGTTTGTGGAGGAGGTGTTAAAGAAAACTATTTTCTAATTTCTTTGTTTCTTGCTGTGATATGCACAAAAAAAGGCTTACCTGCAGTATGCTACGAAGACGCCTGAAGCGCCTCCAGAAGTTCAGGAAGACGGGGCTGGTGAGGCGCAGGTTTCTTCTAGAATAACGGGCTCCGCCTTAAGAAAGAGGAGTCAAACCTAGTGAGCTAATACGAAGTCACCGAGATATCAAGAGATGTTTCGGTATTCTCCATGCGGAAGTCTAAACACAGTAAGTGTAGCTGGTTCGCTACTTTGGTATGTTGTTCACGCTATAATACAGCCACTTTATTCAATATTGTGTTGAACTTAAGTCGCATACAGAAAATATGGGTTTGTTGATGTCAGTCAGTAGACACAACTTGCGTTCGAAGAGAAATTGAGCGCGGAAAGTTTTGAAATCAACGTCCGCCTTCAACAGGGCAAACATGCCTTCCTCCTCTTTCTGGAGAACGCGACAGTAGTTAATGGCAGTTTTAAGGCTGAGCTTTTCTTGCTCGGAGTGTAAGCTCCATATAATACAGCAATTTAGCGATCTCTGCTCTTTTGCGCTGCTCAAACCACAATAAAAGAGCAACACCCTTTCCCAATGCTTTCAAAGAGGGTCATTCACTGCAACAGATTTCTTTATGAACAGAAAAAAAAAGGCCTCACAGAAATTATAGTATTTCGCACGGTGATTCTGTTACGAGTGTCGAAGCACAAAACTTTCCTCCACGCTGAAACATGTGCAGCTTTCTCGAGCAAAAATATTGAAAGTTGGAAAATTGCAAGACACTGTTATGAAAATATTGAAGGTAATCGCCCATTATTCTGATATGTACCAAAATCTTTCTTTTATAATGTTTCCATCGATCGCAACGAAGAGTTTAGACTTCCATAGAAAACAAATGAGGCACATTTTTGACGATAGCAAAAACTGAAATGGAAAAAATTACAAGACTGTCATCGGGTGATCTGCAGATATGCTGATTGCTATAGTGAAACCTTACATTATATGAAAAATTGCGTTCATAAACGGTTTCCCGCTCACAACTGCTTTTGTCCAGAATTGCTGAGTATGTATATACTGGAAAGCTAACAAAAGCAATTCACATGTTACCTAACACAATTCTTTTATTTTTCAGCAAACGCAAAAAGTATTGAGCCTCTCAAATGTCCAGGCTTCTGTTATTGATCTCAGTGTCAGTGTATTGAAGAAAGCACAAATCGCTTTTAGCTGGGGATTTCTAACGATCACGCAAAACCAAGTCGCATAGAACCACGTGTGCAACCCGTGGTTTTATACAGTTTAGAGCCACGTGAACTCATTCACGTGGTTCATTAATTAGGTTCACGTGAATTTCCTCATCGCTCACCTGTAGCAATACTCAGTGTGGTTCCCAGCAGCATGGTCAGCAATGCTCCGATGAATGATATCCAGAAGAAGGACACCCGGTACAGCGGGAATATGTCTGGACTGGATGTGATTCCCAAGTCAAGGGTGATTGCCATCGCACTTGTTCGTTGGTATTCATTGTAGTTCAAAAAGGCCAAAGTGGAGCAGTGCAATACTAGATGATCGAAGTTGTATTTTCCGGATTTTTCAGAAACAAGTGGTGGGCAGGACACAAAAGCCGTTTTCACACATAAGCTATTCTACAAGGAGGACATAATTAACAGGATTATCGCCGTACTCACGCTACTTTTTAATTGAAATCAGTTATTAAATGCTTTTTCTTCCAAAACAACGTGCATATCAATAATGATGGTATGTTTACGGTTTATGGGGGTTTAACGTCCCAGAGCGACTCAGGCTATGAGGAACGCCGACCACCTGGAGTTATTTAACGTGCACTGACATCGCACAGTACACGGGCTTCTAGAATTTCGCCTCCATCGAAATTCGACCGCTGCGACCGGGATCGAACCCGCGTCTTTCGGGTCAGCAGCTGAGCGCCATAACCACTCACCCATCGCGGCAGCTTGCATATCAAGAATGAAAACTCATAAGCAGTCACATTTGGTAGAGTTATTAAAGCACTCGTTTGTTCTGCGATGTTCATCTGTGGATTTGCGATTCCATTCATGTAACGATCGACGCAGGAGTAGCATGACGCTTGGTCCTCCCACAATGTTGAGCAACACGAGAGTATGATAACTGTTTCCCTATCGCTTTCGGCTCAGAAAATTGAAGACGCTCTGTATGCGTGTACGGTGCCACAATGAGGAGTAGATTCGCGTTTCTCGCCGCCGCTTTAAATGCACAATTACGCAGATTGAGTTGAAAAACTGGAGATGAATATCTCGTAGCACAGGGCACGCGCAAGGACAATTATACTAAATAGAGAGATATCTAGGATTACCACAACCTTATGATTGTAAAGGCACCGTATGATTTGATTTCAATTAATTCAGAGGTTACAACACGAGAATCGTTTTTCTCTCAATATTTGTCCTTTTCTCTCAATATTCCTCCCTGTACAGATATTAAACAATGCGATTAGGCACAAAATTAGTAACAAACTCAAAACTACTTATTTTTGGCAGGTTTTGACCATCTATGATTACGTTCTTGCTTTCAAATAAGATTCAAAGATGAGGACCTTAACTCAATATACCTTTGATACTCTGTACTTAATAAATTAAATGGAGTCTTCATAAAAGCTCCTTAGCGTTTACATACTTTTTAACTCTCAGCTACTGAAACTTTAATAATTTTTGTTCATTTTCGTTCTTGTTGGAGATATACAGGAACGTAACTGTCATCCCAGATAGAGTAATACGTAATGCGCTTTGGTAAAAGTCAAGGAATCCTTAATACTTGGGCATGTTAGGTCAACTCATGTCTGAGAATGTAGATCATGATGTGACTAAAAGTCTGCTGACTTCAAGGTGCATAGAGCCCGAAGCAGACACATGACCATCATTCCTGCAACACTATCCATTATGATGGATAGATGCACATAAAAGTACAATTAATAAAGTGCAGTGAACGGTTGTGAAAAGTCTAAGTGATATTGGTACAAAGTGACTTTAAAAACGTCATTTCCAGAAAACGCGCTATTTAACGATGAACACAAATTTGCAAGAGGGAAAAGGGTACGTCGCGAACAAAACACTTTAATAACATATGGTCCTCCCTGCGAAAGTTGAGTGCTTACGATGTAGCTGTGTGGTTGGATCCAATGTCGGTACCGTTCAAAAGTGTCGGACAGCGGTCGAGTGTCATGCGAAGGTGAGGTGGTGGGGGAACGCCGGAGACGATCCTGCCCACGGCGTGCCACAGCTGAATGCCACAGACCAGCAGGCTGGCCCAGGCGGCACCCTGTGATGTCAGCTGGTGTATGTTTTGCCAGATAAAGTGCCGATTCAGCACAGGTGATTGGCCCAATATTGGAGTTACATTGGCAAAGGCCAGTCCAACAAAGGACCAGAGTAAAACCATCCATTTCCAATATTGGGCTCGTAAAACACCGTGACTCTGCTCCTTTTCGTAGATAGGCTGCTGTGCTTTTGTCCATGCTGTATATCCCAAGCAGCACAGGCAATTGGCCCAATATTGGACAGTGCTGACTTCGCACTGGTCCTTTATATTACCAGCATTTTCCAATGCATTGCCAATATTGGGCCGACTACCTGTGCTGCTTCGCTATACGCTTGCGTTCACTAAATTATGGATCAAGTTCGATTACTGATTAACGCGATAACGTTAAGGAGCTCGTGTCGCAGAAAATCCGTCGTCGGCGTCGTCGGCGAAAAATCAGGGGAAAATCCTCAGACAAGCAACCTAAGAGGCAGGTGGGCCATCTTTATCATGTAACCTTGTGGCGTCATCGCAACCTGCTCACCGGATTTTGAGCAAACTGCGCGCCGTGGCAGGTGACAGCTAAACTATTGATCTCCCGCGAGAGGTTGCCCGCGAATAGCAACCTGAGTAGCTATAGCCCCACCAGTTCCAGCACCTGACATCTCAGGGCAGTGACGCATTGCTTAACCGCTGTACCACTGCGCCAGCAATGGTATGAGGACTCCCAGGGATGAATGAGTGTTAAGTAGAGAATGACTAAATCTAGGTGGGTGATTTAGTTACAAAGGCTGCAGTCGACCAGCTTCATGTAACCGTTTCTGGGCATGCAAGCCCCAGGAGAAAAGCCGCACCTTGGCGTTGACCCACGGTGATGAAATGGCGAGAAGGACGAGTCCGATGAACGGCCCGGAAGCAGAGGAATATAGAGACAAGAAGAGCTGCGCAGCAAGTAGGTAAGCGAGTTATTCAATCACTGCGCAAGCACTGTCGTGAGAGAGTAATGCACAACGCGGCTACAGATGAGCAAACTCAAATCAGAAACAAAATTCTGGTATTGCACCAAGAGATAATACATACTTTTGCGGCTGTTCCCATTAGTGGGACTGCGATGGCAAACAGTGTCATTGTTGTGCCGCTGGCAACGGCTGAAAGGAGAGTGTTTAGTCAAATAAGTTACTCATACAGATGAAAACTTACGTTCTAAACTTTCCATGTCCACTCCGCATATATCTAGTCGCTCGTGTACTGCTATTGTTCTCCGCCTGACCATGGAGGTAGACAGTGAAACGTGCGCAGAGGCTAATCTGTTCTTCCTCTGCACCGGTGCCTGTCCTGTGTTGAGGTGCTGCTTTTTCAGCCTAAATCGTCGTGAACGGGCCAATCTACCTCATACATAAAGAGCTGACGTGCGCGGGCCAGACTGGGAGGCCATCTCGCCAATGCAGGTTGGGTAACAGAGGAGCTCCGTTATGCTACAGCACTGGGTTAGCTTCGAATAATACTTGGGGCCTCTATGGAAGCGCCGTTAATAGAAGCCCTGAGAGAAAGTAAGTACCGTATAAAGAAATAAACTACTGCATGAAATCTAAGAGGGTATTTAGTCCACATTCATTAGTCCACTAGATTAGACCGCAAGCTTCGTGCCCATTGCGAGTTAGTTGAATGCAAGAAGACGCCAAGTACCACGTTTCCAGAAAATAGTGGTGCGGGCGAGGTACTTCTCTTGGGCCCTTATCTACACTCTGTTATTACAGAAAATAATTATTGTTGCAATAGCAATAACTCGCAAACGCAATGAATAGGGTCAAGAAAAATTATATATTTCATTCTGAATACGCTCTTGTCTATTGTTTTTTTTTTCTCTATTGAATGCATCGATGGCGCTCAGATGATGTCGCATGAACGTTTTGTAAATGGTGCGTTGGAATAAACGGCAAGCAAAATACACCATGGTTTATGAGTTTGTAGAAACATGCAGCGTAATAAATAGCCGCCGTGGTCCCCTGCCCCCTGAATATTCGAAGCCATGTGGTGTACCGACTATCGCAAGATCATTTACCTTGCAAGAAATAAAATTTAAATTTCCTATTTAACTTGTCAAAGAGAAACGAAGCTTTTTTCGGAGTGCGGCTATCCTGGGCAGTGATCCCGATCACCCAGGCAGTATTACATCACATTAACAAGATTGGATACTCATAAAATGTCGACAGCTAAGCCTTGCTAAAGAATGTACAACAGTTGTATTATGGAAAATGCACGCTAATACGGGCAATGTTCCACATTTTCATTACGAATATCGTAGACAAGTCCTTAGCGGTTAGAGCATACTGCTTGCAAATAGTCGGTTACGTAACGTATAAAGTAAAAAAGGCAGGAGCATTCGGCGTTCACCGAGTTGAGTTGCACGTACCGAGCATACGAATCACTGCAACAGCTCTCCGTTCGCTCATGTTGAGGTAAGGAGCAATAATGTCGACGTAAATTGTAGCGGCATTCGAATTGACAACGGACGACACTGTGCTGCGAAAGGCGGAAAAACCGAAAACAGTAATATCAGTTCAAATGCAAATTTTAATACGTTAGCATTAGAAGGGTGCGTGCAAGCGGAAATAGCAGCCGCCGTAAAGCGTGAAGTCTGACGTGGTGTGAACCTTATGACGACCTCGCAACATCCATCCGTGGCAGGTGACAAGCTGCCCACAAGATTGTGAGCAAACTGCCCACAGGGACAGGTGGCAGTTAATTGGCATGCTCGAGAGGTTGATTCGGCAGAGAAATCTGGATCTCACAAGCCCCACTGGGGTCTTTGTTTGAAACAGCCACCTACCGGGGGAATGTCGCATGACTTAACCGCTTTATTCCTGTGCCATGATAATATAAGGGCTCCCAGCAGCAATCTATGAACGTAAAATAGAGAATGATGAATTCAGCATACTTGGGCATCTGTGGATATATTGATTGTTACGGAATCTTGGCATCTTTCATGGGCGGCTTGGGGATCGAGCTCCCTCACTTTAAGAATGGAGTCCGCCATACGTTTGGGCTCGGCATTATCTTGAAACAGCGAAGGCCTCTGCGCTCCTTTTGTGACGTCACCTTGTCCGGTTGACAATGCAATGGCAAGAATTTCGGCCATAAGGCTTAAGAAGCGATGGCCGCGAGGAGCGGGCACAGCGTAAGCGTTTCACAAACGAGATGAAATGAACGTGGCGTCGACATAAAAACATGTCTCTGTGCTGCCATCGCAAACACACTCGTCTTACCAATATTCCTTTCGGCGTTGAGATAGCCCGTAACGCTTTTTACATCCCTAAGTTATTGTAACGCCGAACTCGAATTTAGGCAACCGCTGTCCCTATACTAAGCCACGTAAGAGAGTCGGTCGACGCCGCATTGTTTGAGGCACATACCAAACATAATGCACCCTACGATATACGCAGACAAAAGTCCCTGGTGCGACGAAAAACCCGCACTATATCAGGTCACACGGGCCTGTCAAAACATAGACTTGGTCCCCAAAATACAAAGCCCTAGTGCGGAGCAATGGGAGAGTCTGCTGTCCAGCGACCGCTGTGAAGACCGAAAAGGTCTGGTACAGCGAGCTCAACGGGCGGCAGTGGCCAGCGGAGCCCTGAAGTGAGGGCAACAGACCATTAATTAAATGTGGACGGGGTCGACAGAAAAGACTCCTATGGATACAACCAAAAAGAGAACATCTCTGAAGATGCCCCAATCCCACAAAAAGAAGATGCGCTAGAGTACAATAAAGTTTTTCTTTCCTTCCTCCTTGAGATAGTTCTAGAGACATTCACACACAACGCAGCATCCATTACTTCCGGTCTATGTGATTGACTCCTTACTGGTCATATGACTCAAACACATAAAGTCGCCACATACAGCAGCATGGCGCCCGCACGCACCAAAACGCCACGACATACTGCCTACGCTCTGGTGTGACGTCACGGCGTCAACGCAAAATGTTGCGACGAGCTCCTTATGCTATATCGCACAGTAATTTTAAGCAAATTGCTAGCTCGTGACAAAACAGGGGCTGGGAAACGCTCTAGTGGGAGCTTGTAAGGTCAACGTTGTTTTTCTTTTGTAGCGAAAGCTATATTGCCCACGAACTCGCAGTTTCGCCGTGCTCGCGTTCCCACCGTGCTCGCATTCCCACCGTGGTCACACCGCACCACGTGACGAACCACGTGACAACAACTAGCCAGAAAACCAGACTAACCTGGACTTGCAACCAAGATTAACTAAGGCTAACCAAGCTACGCCTTTGCTTTCGCTACGTATATCCTAACACAGCCGAGCTAAGCCACTGGCAATTTTTAGGCGGGACGTATTATTAACTGCGAAAGGTCGCGAATGAGATGCAGTGAAGCCCAAACCTTGTTCCAAGTGCCTGAACTCATTTCCGGCACGAACTGAATCAAAAGCAGAAAATCGTCTGTGATCAACTTGAAGCCTCAAGGTATGCCTTGCGTCGTTTTGGAAGTGGGTGAAGGCCACTGTACCGGCATCGTTCTTTTTTTTTGGCAAAGGTTGGAAGCAAAGGTTTCCTTGTAGGCATTTAAGCTGTAGCTATGGCAGAACGCGGGCAAATGAAGTTTGCAGTCACGAGGCTATCATGTTGTGAGTTGCTTAGCTGCTGCTCGTCGACTGCTTTTTACGCCTGCACCACAGGCGGCTAAGAAGCTTCTCCCAGTTTGCTGCTCCACGAGAACCTCATTTTTCTTCTTTTTTGTCAATACGGCTAAACTCAGCTATGCACACGTCAGCAGCATACATGCTTTATATGTTTTCGGTTCGGAGAGGCGTTGAAATATCATCACGCAGCGGGGCTTGATGGTGAGCTGAAGCCAGCTGCGTACAAGGAAAATTCGTCGGGCATTTTTCTACAGCAGCTGGAGTGCCTGAAGCGCTTAGGACTAAACTTTTTTTTTTCATCCTGTGCAGCAGGTTGCAATGACATGTGCCTAGGCCTGTAGTTGTAATGTACATGTGCGATCTAGCCAAACTAGGTTCCATAGTAGAGCTCGCAGATGGAGTTTTGTCTGTCTTCATACCGCAAGTAGCACTGCGATTTCAGCTCCTCTCGAATAAAAACCGTTATTCACTTTTATTTTCGTGAAGGTTGTACTGACAATGTTGAACTAACCGATGCATTGTGGAAAAATCTCTTGACAGGTGTCTACTTGGAGACGCGTTTGAATGAAGAGTTCCAGCCGCAGTACTTACACACCTTGAGACGCTTGCTACTCAATAACGAAGAGGACGGGTGGTCACGGTTCGTTAAACAGGATGTCCTAGCCTGATAATATGGCATTTCCGCTACTCCAGAGGAGGATTATAATAATGAATTATTACGCACTCTCCAAAAAGTTGCGCGGATAAAAATGCATGAAGTGTAGGTGTGTAAACATACAGCATATAAGTATATGCAGACCAGATATAAAAGGATTAGTATATATGAATATATAACATTTAAAATCATTCAAGCCCTGTTTTACAAGAGAAGCATCAAAGAAGTCTTAGTCGTACGGAAGTCTAAGGCGGCGTTACTCCACTCTTCAGATGCATTACTCGGGGAAAGGCAAGAGTTCATATGAAGCTTCAGCTCAGTTTTCAGTTTCACACAATATGACATAATGAGAGGTGAGAATTTAGTAGCTCTGGTTTTCATTTACGGCACATAGCCAGCACATGTCTTCAAAAAGATCCTTCTGAACCTTACGCGGATGTGCCATCATAAATAAAATGTCCATGAGAGAATTTGTTTACAGCGGTAACCGTATAAGAAAAAGCTCCCTTACATTTCTTCTCTCTGTCTGGGCCAGAGAAAGTAATCTAGCTCTGCTGCGACACTTTCCCGCAGTCACCTGAGTTTTTTTACTATATATTGTGTGCGAATCTACATACATAACTATTACATGGCGGCAGAGAACGTATTTCTTGTCACATAGTTTTTTACGCAAGTTTGAATGAGTAGTTCCTTCTATATAGTAAAAAAAATGCCACGGCTATTCTTCAGCACACTACTGCTTGCTACCTGCAAGCAGTAGTGCAACCTGCAAGCAGTACCTGCAAGTATCGCAGTTAAAACAACATTTTAATGTAACCATTTGTCTTAAAATCTTAATTTTTACATACTTGTGAACAGGGCGCTATGTAACAAACTCAAGCCCACCTATGCGAACCTGACGGTGGCACAGAGTGCATTTTTTATCCGAAAGTCGTTGTAACAGGGCTTATTACGGAAAAATACACAGTCAGAAAAAGGTTGTTTTTATAAGTTCGCTAAAAATTCGTTATGTATGCCTCATTTATCGAATCACACTCTATCAGACTGTTATTCAAACCCTCCAGCGTGGCCATGTGCGTCTCGTCGAGACACTTGCTGTTAATTAATTGCAAGTAATTGCGATTTAATCCTGAACGGCAGCTGATAGTTGGCCGGCCTCTTTCTGACGCGGCAGCGTTTGGGCTTCCGTTCTGCAGAAAATCCGTCGTCGTCGGAGGCGTTGTGAGCGAAAAATCGGCCAGGGTAGGGTGGCTCAGGTGGACGCCTCATCCACCCAGGGTGGCCCTGTCGTGTCATCACAACTTGCCCAGCGGATTGGGAGCAAACTGGACACGTTCCAGGTGGCAGTTAAATTAATGATTGGTCGCCACAGGTTGCTTGAAAAGAGCAGCCTTAGAACCTGAGCCGCTCAAACCATGCCGGTGGAAGCACCCATCGTCTCAGGGAAGTGGCGTGTCGCTTAAACGCTGCACCACTGCGTCAGCGTTAGTATAAGTACTGCCAGGGATATACGAATATAAAGTAAAAAAGACCAATTTACCATATATGGCATAACCCCCCCCCCCCCCACCTAAAAGGAGAGCTTAAGAGTCCCCTCTAAAGTTGCGTGATACAGAGACGAAGCTAGCGCAGTTCACGTGCCCGCAGAAAGTATATGTAAGCAGTCTCGTCTACAGCACTCATGCAGTGCTATTCGAAACAAAGAAAGCGACATTCTATTAAGCAGCTAGTGGTTCTCACAGAAACACCTTGCACTTAAGCGCAGTCACGTACGTAATAGAACGACATAGGGACATGCGCAAGGCCAGCAACAATGCAGACGTGCAGAAATCTGGTTTTATTTGTCCGGGCGCACAGAACTCCAGCGCTCTAAAGAAGTGGCTCGCGTCTGTACTCACGGCATTCAGCGAGAGCGGAGATGGCAGACAGCAGATTGTATGAGAGACGCACTCCATGCAACCGGCAAGACCAGTGAGAGAAAACACGTGAATTGTGTGCAAAACTTCTCAAATCGCTGCAACTGGTTTATCAACTACCGCGTGATATAGATTCACTCTCATCCTTGCCCTGCTAACGCGCCCACCTTGATCTGCAACCACATTAGACTCCTTACCCAGCTTGCACACACGCACGTTGATCGGCGTCGCAGCTCGTCGGAGAGTTCTCGGTCAGCAGTCGAAAGCAGTTTTAAAGCTGTCTTTTAGATTGCTTTCTTTAGTCACCTCATCGTCTAGGGTACGGGGAACACGGGAGATGGCAGTTGCTATTCGGTTTCCGAGCTGGCAGAAGTGAGCACTTTTGGACCGGGGTGGAGAGATTGCTGCGTCTCGGTTCACTCTGGCCGAGTGGTGTAAAAATGGTTGCTCGTTTAAGCGATGCACAATGTCAATAACTCGATGCATATTTCGACGGTAGCATGCTCCTCGTTCTCAATAAACGAGTATTCGTTATAACTAGAATCATTATAAGCGAGTGTACATTCGACAGAATGACTTTGGCCTCATCCCTTTTCTCACCTCGTGGAAGCGCCGAGAAGTCCTGCGAGAAATAACCCTCTGAGCATTGTAGCGTCAGAAAGGCTGTCCCTTATGTACAATGGAAGAATCTGGAAGGCAGCAAGAAGAAGTGGCGGAAAGAGGGGACGTGGTTTTTGTCGGTGTCACCGATTTTCTTTCACAATAGCAGACACCTCTGCACCTTTATATTGTATTTTTGGAAAGGAATGCAATATAACTCTGTCGCTTGTACTCCATGTTTCAGAACGTTCACCACATCACCAATTATTAAGACCAAAAGGAAGAGAAGCTAATCAGTTTATTTGAAGTCACTAGAAGCACTTTACTGGTCTGGTTAACCATAATCTTGAAATTTTACATCCCGTATTTTTCTTCTATTACGCACACACATTCATTCACCTTAGTTGGCCCGGACGAAGACAAGCTCTCTTGTCAGAGCGTTGGCAAACACACTAAGGCTTTCCCCTCCTTTATTCGCTTTGTGTGTGTCAAGAAACCATCTGCCCGTCCTCTCTTGACTATATTTGGCCTTAGTTTGACTAAAAGACGGCATAATGGTTTTCTGGTCTTATCTACTTTTCTTGTACGGTACACATTAATCGTATAAAATTCCAGACAGCCTATTACCATATCAAATCAATTGGAAGTAGAGATCAGATGTACTTCAACTAGAGCCCCCCCCCCAAGTACATTATGGGAGATGTCAGGTCAGTTGGGCTTGGGCGACAGAAAATTTCATGGTGTTTTGACTGCGCAAGTGCAATAAAGAAAGAGCACGGGAACTTCTAGAAGAACGTCTTATCACAAAGAAAGAACAAGTGACACATCAATCAGATTTTATAAGAGAGAGGCACGTTTCCTTGAAAACATGAAAAAAAAACGCTTTTCTTTTTACAACGCCCATCTGCGTTTGATACTCATCTGCGCCTGTGCTGGCAGGCATATGTATCAACGTCTGTTTCCTAGCATAAACCCCAGTTCTTAGTTTGCCCCTTTCCCATCTTCTTCTGAATGTTTCCTATGCGCCACCAATCTGTCTACTTGCATGAACCAACTTGCGCAAACGACGCCCCCTGCTGCATAAGAATGTGCAAAATTAAAGAGTATACGTGGTGAAAGTTAATGATTGAGGCAATAAGCCTACTTTAAAGAATCTGTACTTTCTTTTTTTCTGCCTATCCATGGTTTGGAGGTTCATCTTGTGAACACGTGCATGTTTTATAAAACCAAACGTACACCCTATTACTGTTATTTCTTAAGGACAACACAACGGTCATCTGCTTTCGTGCAAGCCAAGAAGTTCTGGGCAACATTATTCCGCAATAACAGGGTCGCCAATTTGCAGATTCGTCTTTATTTTTCAGATCCTGGCTCAAAATATATTTTCATTCTCGGGCGAGAAAAATGGCATGTCAGTTTCTAACGTCAGCCGTATTTTAAGGCACCATATAGCGTTCTAATGTGAATAATTGCGTCAAACATAACTAGCGCTCTTACAAAGATTCACGATATAAGTATCTGTGCCACATGGTAATGTTCCTTAATTTCGTTTGCCTTTCTATAATGTTCTGCACGTAATACGGAATAGTCACCTGGTCGTAGCTTTTGATATCTCCATGCAAAACTGGGTCGCAGTCTCTGTACCAGTATATAATGGCTGCTGATGAAACCGCCACAATAATGAAGAAGGCCACCACGGACAGCACGCCGCCAACAACAATTCTGAGAAAGCAGAGCAATGGAAATATTTTTTGAATTATCCGGTTAAAACACCAACCTGCATCTGCCGCTAACAGATGCAGCAGCAAAAACGTAAGGAAAGATTCATACCTTCTGGCGTCCCTCAATGATCTGGCTGCCATGTATCGCTGAACCGCCATTTGGTCAACACCCATACGAACTAGAACGTAGGGTAGGGCAGCTATCACGGCACTCAAGATGTTCTCGTCCGTCGATACGTCGAAATTGGCACTGCGTGTCAAAGTCAAAATCCGTCTCTGAGAGCTTCAGAGGATAAGAGGCTTTCGTTTGATGGCATTACCATACGCCTAGCGGCTGCAGCCTACATTCGAAAGTATTCGTTCTCAAGAAGTTACAGATTACAAATTTATTACTATGCAACCCTGATTTATACCTGCCACCTTTTTAAATTCCAAACAAATTAAGCTAACACATATCACACACACTTAAGACAACTTTGACGGGACTGGCGCTGGCTTGCAACGGATTTTGTTGGCTTCAAGGTGAAAGCTAACATAAGCAATGATAAAAAGCACATGCCCCTAAACGACGGAAACTAGCCAGTGCGCGTGGCATGCCATTTTCTTTCCAAATTATGCAAAGAAACTGATGTATCACTGACGCAGGCACCACCTGTTCTCATGATGCAGTACGCTTCCAACAGCTCCCGCTATACTGTTCTTCTAGTTCTGCCTATAATCTTGATTCTCCGAAGTCTTGACTCGCAAAATTTGCATGCAATGCAGTGAACTGGCATGTGCTCTCCTCTTTTAATTAGAGGAATTCAGTAGACGAAAGTGTTGGCCCATTTCACAAACTTTATGGCATGTTTTGATGCGCGTACACTTGGTCGCCCCCTCCGTCACTGATTCGGTGATGTCGGCCGCCGTCCTTTCATGGCGCTCAAAACACCATAGGGGTACCATGCCAGTTTTCCACCTTCATTATATTGTGGGCGACATTGTGCGCAAGGTACAGCCGCGAGCTTCGTCTGTGAAAGTGTCCGTTCATTCTTAGTTTGTGTTTTCTCGTGTTTTTATACCAATTTCTATATCAACTTTTACTTTCAAGGCGATAAAATCAGTTGCAAGTTTTCGCCAGTCCCATCAACCTCGTATTCTGTGTCTGGTCTTGTGTGTTCGAGCACATTGTTGTGAATTTGAAATTATGAAACAGCTCACCCAGCAAAGATTACTTCAAACATTACTGCAACGCCCGTAGCAATCATGCCACTTTCCGTGCTCAGATAAGAAGATCGCGATAGCTGATCAGGCGAGTTCTTTACAGGTTTTTATGCACCGCGGCAGCATAAAAGTTTCACCGCTATCACAATGCAAGTTTATATCCACTGGACAGTTAAACTCTTGTTCACAGCATTTCAGATTTTTATGCGTCTGCTTCACAAGACATCACGTGTTACTAGTTTGCTATTCCTTCATTTGACTTTACTTTCATTGAAACTAAAGCTGCCGTCACCTGATTTGCACTCCTCACAGGGTTCGGCAAGAATTTCTTCAGCATTTTCTCAGTTTTTGTTTTATTTTAGTAGCCTGTCATTCAAGCATCTCCTGGTTTGACATGTATAGAATTTACCACCTGAGATTGGGCACAAATGCGCAACCGAAGCCGCTCACTCAACAATCTTTTTCTGGCGCTTCTAAGTGTGTGGCTCCCTCTTTAGAGGAAAGGTATTTATCATCTAACAAAGTTTCTCTAATTTGTCAAGTTGAGAACACTACGAGGACATATTGCTCACTGGCTGATTGCATTTCCGATATGTGAAGTATTAGGCATATACGCAACTTCTGTGAGCTGCTTACATATTTCTATGGAAGGTTTTGACCCAGGGTACTATCTTTACGGATCCCTTCGGCTGCCGAAACTAGGATAACCTTAGAGTACGTACCTTCGTGTAACCGTTTGACTTGCAAATGAAAACTACAGTTCATGAAATGGCCACACAACTTAAGCTGTTTTTTAAAGGCGGGTTTAAATGCTTCTTTTTATTAGTTTGTGTGTGAAAATGACACGCAAGCAAATGTTTGTTAATTCGAGGCGCATTTCTCCACCACGCGTGGTCTTCTTGGAAAGCGAGCCTGGTATGTAAGAAACGGGCTTTTTAGCTTTGTGGCATTTCAATGTTGGTACTTGTTCCATTCTTTCTTGTTCGACTCATTCGCGAAACCAATGCAGTGCTTGGGATATTCAGTGCCACAGTGCACTAAAAAAGGAAGACGGAATAATTCTCACCGCAGTACAACATCCGTAAGGTTAATGTCACTTATGGGCCGCAGCGGTGGACTCACGCCTGTGCGGTCATAGAGGACTTTCCCTATGATGGTCAATGGCGAAGCCAGCATGACAAACGCTTGAACGCAGTCTGCCCATACGACGCTTCGGAATCCTCCCTTTTAGCGAAACAAAAACATCGGCTGTTAAAGACGCTGCGAAAAGTACTGTCAAAGTAAAAAAACCTTAGGTAGCTACTTGTTAAAGCGAAAGAAACTATTTACATGTACAGAACACAAATCTCTGGACAAGCCTTTCCATTGCAAAATAAAAAAAGTACATCCAAGTGAACTCAAGGAAGGACCTCTGACAACCGTTTAACAGTAAGCTTCGTATCATGACATCACATTTACTGTTTATTTTAAGAAAACTGGCTGCAAGAAGTGTAAAACAAAACTTTAAGGTCCACATTTGAGAGGTGTAATAATTTAAGTTTTACTGTAAGGACACAAAATACTGCATCGTCTAAAACACCCTCTCGATTTCGTCAACAAGGAACTAGTTGAACGACTGCATTATTTCCCGAATGTTTTTTTAAAGTAAAACTGATTCCCTACCAAGCAGCTTGTACACTTGCGTTAAAGTGGTATAGACAGATAGTTCTTGGGCATGAATTGTGTTTTTTTCGTTGAAACATTCTGGGAAGCCAAGCAAATAGAGAAGTTGAAGCGCGTTTTTTTTTTCTTTCATGGAGCTCCGATTTCGCTGCAACCCAACCCTCTGATCTTCTGTGAGGTCACATTCAACCTCCAGCAGAACCGGTGGTCCCACAGGCTGACATCTCTGACTTGAAGAGAAGTATGTCCGACAGCCCCTCCACCTGGTTAATCCACCACTCACTGGATAAGAGCCGCTCAAACGCCGAGTGACAGAGTGCTGGTACTGTACAGAGAGACGTCAGGATCGAGTTTTGTTGTCTTCGAATGGCAAACCATCAGCTCTCGGAGGTGGTAATTAACCATATTTCAAATCAAAGCCATTCATGGCCAATTTATTGTCAGCGATAGAATTTGCTGAAAGGCATCTCTATACTTTCAAAAAGGAAATCATTGCCTTTTTGGAGTATTATGTTCCTTTTTCCACTTCCTTGAGTGTTAACAGGTATGAAGAGAAATGAAGCAAACAAACAATTCACGTCTAAAAACGAAATTTCATTCTTTTATCTTTTTCAAAAGAAAACATTTTGACAGAAGTCTATCTTTTTTTAGCAGTAAAAGGTGGAGTTATTGCAACTGGTTTTTATTTGTCCCTGTGGCGCAGGTCAATGCACCAATTACTTGCGTCTTACTAAGAAATACTGGAGACGTAATCACATTAAATCTGCGTTATGCCCAGCAGATCCTAGGCCAATACAAATGCCTTACCAGCGCCGTGTATATTGTGCCCGCCAGGCCAATGGCGATGTTTGAGTACAGCAGTGGGACAGAATACACTGAAAACGTAGATTAAAAACCAATTTCAGGAAAAGAACAGAAGAGGGATTATTATACTTCACCGCTTCACAACTGCAATGCAAGTGGCCCGTAGTGTTTTTTTGCAGCAGGGTGGGTAAGCACCATCTCCTGCCAAGAGCGATCGGCTATCTTCAGATCAGAAATTTTATATTTCCGTTAATATATGTGGACAAACCGTATACCTAAAGCCCACAGAATTTCTTGAGATCAGGTTTGCAATATGAAGTAATGAGAGCACTGTAAGCTAGTAAACATATAATTTTTTCCATCCAAGCTAGCTACTAATCTCTCATCCGTCATGTATAACGAGATATCATTAAAAACAGAAAAAAAATGGTTTTATTGAAAGCATTAGGCGCGGTCGCTGCGGGTAGTGATTGCCGAAGAAGGACCAGTGTGAGGCTGTTTTTTACTTCTAATCAGTGGTATGGTGCTGCCCCAAGCGACGGCTCTGTAAGCGACAGCTCATCAGTACATTTTCGTAGCTTCTGTGATTCTCTGACCTGGTACATCCATACCTATCATCAAGCTCGTTGGCCTGCCTAATTTGAAACAAGGCAGCTAATTCGAATCGGCATAGTTTGTTCGAGGTTTCCCTAAGCGAGGAATTTATGTGGAATTTACGAACTGTTTAAAGGGAGTTTGCAGCAGTATAGGCAAGTACGTTCATCTGTAGAAGATTTGCTATCTTTCGCTTTAGGCACAGTTAGCAGTAACAGTTTTTTGTTCACAAAAACAGCAGAACAAGATTAGCGAAAAAATATATTTACTAGTGGAAATCCCGATAGCAGCACTGTATATTCCCACTGCGCCAAGCGTTTGCTGCAAAAAAAAAAAGGAGAATGGACAGTAAGACAAGTACATTTATGTGTGAAAAAAAAAAGTAACCAAATAAGACGGCTACAACGTCACAGTTTCAAACTATGTATTTCGGAGACATTGCGCTGTCTGTACGTAAAGTCTTGGCTATTTCAGGACAAGCATTCTTTTATTAAAATCACATATACGCCTTACCGTTCGATAGCGCCTTGCAGAAAGCGCACAGGTGCAAGAATGCGCTACAAGGCTCAAGTGGTCTCCACTTTTCCAGGTGGCGTCTACGTGACTAGAAACTCAAGAGAACAGCAAGGAGGGAACACAACTTTTCGCACTGCAATATGCAATGCTTGTGTAGATGATGTAAATGAGCGTGTCGGTTTCAAAGTAGTATTTCATGGTTTTCTTCCGCAATAAAATAGAAATGCAGTCATTGTAAATACTGGCGTTTTTTCAGAGAAATTTATATTAAATGCGAAAAATTCAGCCGAGTGGAAGTTCAATATTATATGCCGAGGTATAGGGCTTCACTAAAAAACACTGTAAAAAACTTTTCCTTACCTAAACATAGCCCTGCAGATGCTACCATGCTTTCAAAAATAAAAAAGAAACATAATAAAGACAGTCTCTTCCCAATTAGACGTATCTTAAAGTCGAGCTTAGCACTCTAGCAAAGAAGGCCACCAGAATACTTCCAAAGATCGTTATCTTCACCAGCGGAATGCTGTGGTGAACAAAGCAGATTTTGTCTACACAGCACGACTCGGACCCTTAGCTGGCAGTGTCCAAGCAGCGACTTCTACGTTCCTGGTTGGTTTGTGAACCGCAGACGAGTTTTTAGGGGAAGGAATCCCCATCGTGTTGATACGTGAATACAGAGATGCTTTGAAGCGCTTAATTTGACTCGCCGCACAGCTACCACGCTTAAAATGTGTTCAACTAGTAAGTTTGCCATGCCAAAAAACTTGAGACTCCAGGCCGATTACTTCGAGCAATTTTAACGGCCACCACATACATTCTGACACGATTCTAATTCGTGGAGCAGCTTCACAAGTAGCACAAGACAATTAAGCGAGTTAAGTTCGCCCCACCAAGAGCACCTCACACGCAGTGCTATCAAACAGTTGGACGCCTTTTCTAACGTATATTCAAAACAAAACGCAGAATTTCAACTTTTCTTTTTCTATTTTAAAAGAAACAGTGAACGTAAGCGTTTTTAACTCTCTTTCGTAACAAAGCACTACAACGCTGCAAGTGGCTCCAAATGTTCAGGCGTTGTGCAGCTGGATTCAAGATGGCTGGTTCAATGCCTGGCCATGCCGGTGTTTTTGGTACACGCGGAGGGAAAACACACACGCGTACAGAGATTTTGGTCTGCGGTCAAGGGCCACAGTTTGTAGGAATTATCCCAGAGTCCTAAAAGTCATTCTTTGCCTCCTCCTAAATTAGTTTGTATTCAGAACGCAGGGATTCATAGATCAAATAAAAAGGGTGCATGAAAGCTTAATTTTGAAAGAAGTTTGAACCGCAGCGATTCTCAGTGATTTAAAGCCCATGTGATCAGCAGCATGAAATGACATCTTTTATTAAATATTTAGGCCATTGTTATGATGCGAATTACAGAAGCACATTGCACTAAGGTGGAACTGCTCGTGCTCTTACATTTTGCTTTCAAACGAACAACTGATTTGGGTTTGACAAAATTGAGCAGAGAGAAGTCATTTTCTTACACTGAGTACGAAGTAGATGAGGCAGGCCGCAATCCCCACCTTGTTGTCGAAGCGCATGCGGAGGTACTATAGAAGCAATGAGAGAGCGCGTCACAGCATTGAATATGTGAAATAAAGTGGTCATGCGCAGTCCAGCATAACTCAAGAGACACGTCCATTACTGTCTGTAGTCAGCAAGGTAATTGAACTTCCATAAAAAAAAGACAACCTTAATGAAGGAATAACGACATGTGAGATGTCTAAAGCTACCTTCTGTAGATCTTAATAATTTATGTGGCAATTGACATTTGTGGTGCCTCACGAAAGCTCATTTAATAACTGAAAGTAAATTGGTTTCCTAATTATAAACCTTAATTGTGAACAGCTTGTAAAACCATAAAGTGTAGTAATTTCCAAATGGTAGTGTTGAGAGCTCTCTCACACTGATCACATAACTAATATTTCTCAGTTGTAAGTGAAAACAGCGCCAGGTGCCAGCTTACTGGTCATCACCAGCAATGTGGTTCAAATTGCGATCGCTACGTATACAAGCAGACTAAGGCACACAGACTTTCTATATGACCTCGATAGTAATTCCGCCACACATGGCGACTGTTTAGCGATGCACGTCCTCTTTCAAGCTAGAATCTGTGCAAGCTAAATACCTCTGGAGAATACGATTAATATACTTGAATCACCTAGGTTTTCTTCAATAGTTACAAGAAAATCAGCGAAAAATGGTCTAAAGAAAGGCTAATCCTAGAAAACTTTAACGAAACCACGGCCCAACTGCGTATATTAAGCGGCGGAAGTACTTATGTTTATTGACCATGGGAATGGTCACACTCTACGTCCCAACATGCTTGGAGATGTCTTCTATGCAGAACTGTGCGGTATTGATCCCGTTCACGCGCATGACTCTGCGCCGAAAACAAAGGGCAAAAGTTGTTCGCTTTCTTGTTCCGGCGCAATGATTATGTGCACTCAATGTACGGAGTTCTGGCGCTTTTTTTCGCGAGTTGTGTACCTCAAAGATAGACGTGGCCTGCAGTCGGTACAGCAGTGGGACCACCACGACAGAAGTCACCAACATCGCAATCGGGCTCAAGGCAAGCACCCAGAGCATGTGGAAGCCGTAGGCATAGTGGTGCCCCACAAAGCCCACAACGGACATGCCGTTGGCGAGTGAGGCCACGATGGACACAGCAAGAGCGGTGGCCGGAAGGCTTCGGCTGCCCAGGAACGCCTCCAGCCGGGCTTTGGACGCGCTGTCCGCATCACCGGTGGCGACCTGCTCCGACAAGAATAATGAATGCGATACTGTGGTAAAACTGCAATGTAAACATGCAGAGAAACAAAACTTGGCAGACTGCGAGTGACGGAGCTCACGTACCAGCACGGCATTAATTCCACAGGGGGCCCCATACCAGCTAAGTGAAAGCAGGAGTACTTTGCTAATTTCCCTGCGGACATATAATTAGATTTATCTATCAAATTGCACTTTTCAGTTATGCTTTCAATTCTCCACAACCGCTTGTAATCCCATGTAGGTACCGTGCTCTAAACAGTAAATAAATCAATACTCAGGTGATAATTATTGGCATCCGGCAGAGAAGTGTGCTGAGATGACCGGTTTTGCAACGAACGTACAATAACTGGGAAGCAGTAAGTATACTTTCGAAAAAGGTTTTGACTGCTTTAGCACGTAGGTTTTTATTTATTTATTGGATACCAGCATCGCCCGTAGGGCATTACAGCAGGGAGGCTGCAAACGTTAACTGTCACTTTACATATTATTTGAACGCATGGTAACAAGCATTGCTCATCGAAATATACACATTGCTTGATGGCAAACTGTTTTATTCTCGCACAGTTCTAACAAAAAAAAAGAGTAACGCAAAACGCCACCCCTACAAGAAAATTCCCTGACCTTCAAATCGGGGTCCAGTCGCTTCGAAATATAATTTGGTGCCTGTATATACTTATCGCGGTTGATGCCTGTTTTAGAGTAGTAAATGTTATTAAAAACTTTAATCTACCATTTCTTCTGGGACCCTTTAGCTCTTGCCATTGAAGTTCATGTTTGCATTCTGTCATGCTAAGTTTCCGGTTGTAATTTCCAAGAAGAAATCTGACTGCCTTGTTCTGGATTTTTTCTAATTTGTCTATAACTCAGCTGTGTGAAGATCCCAACAAACACGCACATACTCAATTATTGGTCGAACATGACTGAAGTAGAGCTGGGTTTTTGAGTTACTTGGAAGATGGCTGAAATTCCTCCTCAAGAAACCCAAAACTGATTCCGTCCTTTTTCGAATATAGTTAACGTGCCTGTTCCATCGTAAATTAGGTGTAAAAAAGACTCCCAGATATTTAAATTCCCTACTTGTGCCTAAGGAAATGTCACCAGTTCTATACCTATACGGATGGCAAGCGCGTTTTCTTGTAAAGATGAAGTGAACAGTTTTGTTTATATTTAATGACATATCCCAACGCGCACACCAACCAGCTATGGTATCTAAATCATCTTGCAAGGCTTGTGAATCAGAATTTCCACTAATTACTCTATAAACAACACAATCATCAGCAAACATTCTAAATGAAGACCGTATATCAATTGAAATATCATTTATATATAACAAAAACAATAGTGAACTCAACAGAGAATCCTGTCGAACTCCCGAAGTCACTGGTGTATATTGGGAAAAACACCGTTCAGAACAGCAGCCTGTCTCCGTAATGACAAATATCAGGCAATCCATTTAATAATATTATAGTCAAGCTTATAAGCTTCTAATTTCTTAAGGAGGAGGCTATGCACAACTACATCGAATGCTTAGCGGAAATCAAGGAAAACGCATTTTGTACTCATTCTCTTCATTATGAACCATCTAGCCCGCCAGAACGTTCTTGTTTAGGATTTGCCTATGGTGGCCTTCTCTTGTAAGCACTTCTTTTACGCTTTTTCCTCTCTCATTCACGCTTGTGGCGTTAAGCATAGGCGTTTTGTGCGTGAGAAGAGTCCTGATGCCACGGAGCGCTTGTGTTCAGTCGAACGTGCAGAGGCAAAGTCCAGGTGTGGTGTTATTTCGTCGCCAGACGAGCTTTCGTCGAACTTGGGTCTAAGCCCTTCACTACGCAGCCCCTCATAGCCTGAGCCGCTCTGAGACGTTAAAACCGCACAAACTATATATTTCATTGATAGCAATACGAAGACAGAAAACACATATCCATTTTTTGTGGTTGCATTAGTAGCATAGAACGGTAATTGTAGCTCACGTTCTCCAGGGAAAGTTCAAAGGTAACGTTTGTGATTTTAAAAAGCTCGAAATAAAGACAATTATTTCCTTTTCCTTTGGATGCATGTCGGCTGTCTCGAGTAATTTGGTCATTATGAAAAGGTTTACAAGAACACCGAAATTATCAGCTCAAACCATGGCTGCTCCCATAATCATGAATTGTATATCGTGAATTAGATTTTCGAATTTTAAATTTTGGAAGTGGTGCTTGGGGTAACAGGGACGTTATGGATGCCTCCACAATGTTTTAGACCACCTGAGTTCTCCAACATGTGCTGACATCGCACTACGCAAGGGTGCCTCCTCCGTTATAATTGCGCGGCCGCAACAGGGATTTTATCCCGCTTCCTTGCGGCCACCGCATTTCGACGGAGGAGGCGCCCTTGCGTAGTGCGATGTCACACACGTCGAAATGCGGCGGCCGCAACAGGGATTTTATCCCGCTACCATGACCGAACGCTCCGCGAGCTCTACCTTGAACGATTAATAACTGGACGCCCCACTCCAGTTGTAGCCAACACAGTGCTGTGCGCGTGTGTGATTTAATTCCTCCAACATGAACTAATCATGCGCACAACCTGGACACATTTCTTATTGTGTAAATAGTTTTATATATTACTTCTCCCCTATCCTCTCTTCCTCTCCCCTCACCTCTCTCATTTCATTTCTCCATTCTGCCTGCTATCCTTTATTTCCGCTGCCCCAGCTCAGGTGCTTCAGTATCGATGGCAGATGCCGGGGCTAGCAAAAATATTTTCCTTCCTTTTTACTATTATTTTAATAAAACAACCACTACCACCAATACCACCCGCTACCTTGGTTTAAGTAATGAACGGCAAAGAAACTGAGCCACCCCGGCATTTGCGTACTTATAAATGAATACAACAAGTGAATCTATCAATTAAAACGAGCACTGAGCTCATCGACGTACCTGACTGCGCCGTCGAACAAAAGAGAAGTACAGGCCCACCAGGTATCCTAAGGCAGTGAGAACCCCGAAGACGGCGCTGTCGGCAGCGTCCAAGCTCTTGAATGAAGACATATCTCGACGTTGTTTGTCTGCAAACTTCTCCAACTGATTTGCGTTGAAGATATTGACTCCTGGGTTAACTAAGCATGGAATTCTTGCCCTGCCTTTTTAGCTTGAAGTAGAACTGAAGATTCTGTGCTGAGCGGATCCTCTCGTAGAAAACCCAGCTAAGCGTCTGATTTCTTAATTCTCAAGTTTGGGCAGAATTTGCTGCTCACAATCAGAGTTTGGACTCAAAACGATAAAGACTGCTCGAGTGAACTGGCTGCATTGTCCTTCTGAGTTGTCCTTCGTACGTAACAAGTAGTCCAAGAAGTCCTTGACATCTGCTGATCACACAATCTAGGATTTAACCTCCGTGCTGTTCTCTCTAGAGCAGCCACGTATTCCCGTCCGCTTAAACTATCAGTTGGCCGCGGGCTGTCGCGAGAACTTAAAACAAACGTGCGTCAGCTAGCTACCTTTTCATAAAATCTGGCGTCTGACGCACAGCGCACCCAGCTCATTGCTAAAGCAGGTGCGGCCTTTCAAAAAACAAAATATGTCACATGCATTTATGGAAAAGGCGCTGACGTCGCAACTGTGTAGTTCTGCAGACTAACCTCGCTTTTTTCAGGTGTATTTTGGAACCAGTGGCGTTTACATCGCGAAGCGTCAACAGCGTTCCATGATTTTCATTCTGTATATTTTTAAAACGACATCAGTAGAAACGCTTTTTGCAGTCCTCGTATGGTTCACTATAGGCCGCCCTGAAAGCAACGAGAGATACATAGCAGACGTAGCGGCTTTGGAAACGAATGCCGTTTTCGAAACTCACACGAAGAACACACCCGCATACTAATTTGATACTTCCCAACGAAGAATTTGTTGCGTGCTTGTCGTTGACACTCAGTGTCGTTGACATTCAGACGTACAGAATTTCAGTAATGATTATCCGGAGAACACGCACATGTGGACGAGTGGCATGCGATATTTCTCTAGGCATGGACCTATCTTAAAAGGACGGCAGACTGGGCGAGTTGGGGCTTCAATGCAAGAATTGATTTTCAACACCTGTTGAAAATCAATTCTTGTCATGGACCATATTTCCTCTTCATCGTTTCAGTCCAGAAGCATATCCCCACAAAAACACGTCGTTGTTCACTATGGCTAAGACGGTGCAAAAAAACTAGTAGTATGAAGCTTCGGTGACGACATTATTTAATGACTAATTTCTTTATATTGAATCGTGTCTCATGACAACCCCACTGGCTAAGGCTTATATAAAATTTAGACGTAAGTGCGGTATGCCTTAGGAAACCACCGCCTTAATACGCACTATATGCTCATATGAAACGCAGCGCAAATACTGACCTGTTTTGCGCCATTGATTCCCCTCTTCAGGAGACATCATTACGGAGGCAGCTTAAAATGTTGCTCACCATAGGCCACGAGCACGAACGCCTTATGTTTAGGAGCTGAAAAGGCACTTTATGTTGATTATTATCATTGTAGTACCTATATTTGCGTTCTGTTCTATTGAATGCTTAACATTCCTCCTTCATGATATTGCTCTGCTATTGATTGCCAAACTTTCATTCAGTGTACGTTGCTGTTCTTTCCCGGATAAATATGTATAAATTTGTTTTCACCATGTATGATTTTTGTGCCGATAGCGATGTTAGAAAACTGTTACTTGCTTCAAGTATAAAAGGCGTTAAAATAAATGTTATAATGATTTTCTCTTAAGTTTTCTTTTTTTTTTTTGCATCGCGATGTCTTCAAATAAATTCACCACCTGCCGCTGTTCCTCTTGTTGTAAGGGCGTGAGACTCTAGGCAAGCTGCTGAAACGCACTTTTTCACATTCCTCGTGTCTGTCGTCATAAATGACATGGTCTATTAAAGAATCAGCGGATGGGTTGTAGCTCTTTTCGTGGCACCACCGATCCTACTACTTGAAGTGCGCTCGTCCTGTGCGCAGACTGAGAAGTAGAAAACATTTGAGTCCTCTTTCAAGGCTTACGTTCCGAAGTCATGTTAGCATCAGCTTGAAACAAAAGAACAGCTCATTTTCTCAGCCTAACTTGGGTCTAGGCATACAAAAAACAAAGTGGCCAGCTGGAAAACAGGTGGTCGCTTTGTTATCAGCACGCAGCGTTTAGAGAATCGCTGTATAATGTGCTTTATTTTTAGGAGCGCATCTTCACACTTTTTGCTAGGTTTAAAGCATTCGTTTTATTATCTTCTCCAAAGGTTTTACACGAGCTGACACGAACTATTTCCTGTAGAAAACTTCAGCCACCACCGCGTCATCAACCGCGTCAGGGCGGTCAGTGCCGCGTCATCAACCTGAACGCTTAAATTGTTGATTAACAAATGAAAAAGCTTTCTGCTTGCCTGCGAAGCTGCTCAGAAAGGTGTGCTGAAATTATAACCGACCGTAGGTGGCGATTCAATGATTCTGTTTCAATAGGTTCTCGTTGAAAATAACAATGTTGGGAAGGAGCTCTTCCAGACTTAGGATCACGTATAGTTTTGAGCTTTGCAGGGGGTGCGGCTGCACAATGTGCTTTGTTTTAGCAGTGCTCTTCATACTGACCGTCCAGAAGTTGCATGTCTCGGCACAGTACGTATATTCCAGCGTCGGAGGTGAGTTTTGAATTCAATTTTAAGCTACCTAGCCACACACATTAAAAAGCAAGAGCTTACCTCATCAGTCACTCCCTGCGATGTATCTTTCTAAAACAGCTCGAGACATCGAAATACTTCGTTTTCATGGGTCGTGCACTCTTTGATTATGGATACAGACATACTGCACTCCAACGGCCAGTCAATGCACTCTGCAAAGCAGCAGCTACATAACGATGAATCAGAAGCAGCAGTATTTGCAGTATTTGACTCTTACCCTGCATGGCATAATCATGAAAACCAATCGTAAATTAGACATGACATCCACAGAGAGCATTCTAAGCATTGATGTTAGAATACTGATCCGGTTTAATTTAACCCTTGTACGGAACTTCTAAAGCAACAACTAAATGTAACGGAGCTAAGCAGTCACTCTGTGGATACACCAAAAGCGACGACTGTCAATCAATTGTTGAAAAGCTTAGGAGGCATGCAAAGATCTTTCCGCTGCAGGAAAGGAGTAATTCCTTGTAAGTCGAGTTCCCTTATAACGGCCGCAGATTGAACGAATATTCGCCTTGTATGGACATTTGCGGTACTACCATCAAACTATGCATCAGGAAAGTGGCAATTTCTCTCAGACACAACGAACTGCGGCCACACAACTCGGTTATAGTGAACGAGGAGGCGTTGCAAACTTGGCCTCAAAGTTGAAAAATTCAGACTTCCAGCAACTGCGGAAAATAAAAAGCGCAATTGAAACTTTCTGTAACCGCCAGTCACACACACGCCTATCGCTTACGAGGTCATTCACTGCGTGCATGTGCACCGGCTGTTCAAAACATGGTCGTGGCTCAAGTAGCGGCAGCTATTTGAGAAATTTGAATGCCTTTCTGGCCACACTGTGTTATGCGCAGGCTGCACAGTTAACTCCACCTATTTGTGCTGCTAACACGTACAGGCAGCGCCAGATAGCAGACATTGCAGCTGATACATTCTGCGCGAACGTACGCTGCGCTGCTTTCCTCGCTGCAAGTGACCAGAAACGACAGATGGCGCCGTAAAAAACAGACACTATGAGACGCATGTAGATTTGTGGAAACTAGTCGTTGATGCATACTTCACCGGACGTTTACTCTGATGTCTACGTTCCGAAAATCGCGCTGGGACGTTGTATGACGAAACCAGCGCATGCAAAGTACGATCACTCTCGAAACACTAGGAATGTGATTAATGTGGCGGACCTGCCACCAGCTTCCGTGGACGCTTGGACCATGATTAGTTACACATTGCACCTAAGCAGAATTCCTGGCCTTAATGGTCTCTAAGAGGAGAACACGACCTCACTCGACAGCCTGGCAAACACCGCGGTAGGCACTTTCTTCAAGAAGCAGATGCGCATGAAGCAGGCTTTGCGTAATTAACGCTGCTTTTCACCGAGTTAGTCATTTTTACTGTAATATATAGAAGGAGTCCACTTGCTGCGAACATCGCATACAGCGAACGCAGTCCCCGTGACCACCAGGTTCGTTATAATTGGGCTTGAGCTGTATTGAGTTGTCCCACATTGCAGCCTATTAACGCAACGTGTTTGCAATGGCATAATTTTTGCCTGTAATGTGTAAAGCGTTGAAGCTTCGTTGAAGAAAATAGCGTAACAATTTTACCATATTTCAGTTAGCTCCAAACAGAGTCGGTTTGTGTAAAAAGAAGGGCAGTGCCTCAATATAATGTTGCACTAGTTCTTTTTTAAAAGCAGTGCTAAGAAAATGTCGACTACGCATTTTATGCCCCACCACGTCACTGGCAGCTTTCGTAGAGCAATTGATTATATCGGATGACTGTTTTTATTTTTGGTTGCTGTTGGGTTAAATTATTGATATGGCGCATTTTTCCAGTACTGATTGCTTTCTGTAATTATCTTCGCTAGGTGACTACTGCGATCCAAACGAAACGTATGGGTGCACAGGTGAGGGGCCATTCTGCGGGGAAAACAAATGCAGCGAAGGACCCAAGCCGGCGAACCAGGTCTGCCCCTTCGTATGCAACGAGGGCTGCTGGTGTATCGGCGACATGTACCGAAGAGAGCTCGACCAGTTATGCGTCCCCTTCAGTGAATGCGTTATGCCTTACCGGTGACCCAGAATCAGATGGTGTTTATTGCAGAGTAAATCAGTTATACTTATGCAATCTCTGTTATCACTGTTTGCACTCGTTATTTTCCTCTCAAACGCGTCGCATTTTCACTCAGCTGCTCAATAGAAAACTACAGTGCCCTTACTGTCTACCGATGTGAATGGTAAGGAGCGTATATTTTTTGCTCAAGTGCGTGAAAACCGCCGGGTTTGCCTTTCGTCAAATCGCTTTTTTAGCAATCGACCTTCCATTGAGCTCAAATTTCTCCCCCACGGATCACCGCGAGATAAATTTAAATATTTCAACATCAAAATGGAGCCTAAAGGCACAACGTTGTCGACTAGAAAGGTATCAGAGAAAAAAAAAAAGTTCAGCCCATTCAGGCAAACATCGGCGAAATCAGTGATTGGGAACCTCAATGCTAGCGCACTATATAATTTTGGGAATGCTTAACGAAACTTAAGAGGCAACGCGATAGCATTGCGCATGGATGGAATTTGATGAATACGACGACATGCAGTGTACCGCGCGAGACAGTGGCGCTTAAACACGAGGGGTATATCATTTCATTCTCTTATGCCGGTGATTTGCACGGCAGAGAATTAAGTTTGTGCAAATTGCTCTCGCTCAGTTAGGGCTGCCGTTTACTCTTCCCGTCTTCCTCTCCTTTGGTGCCACGGTCAACGGGCATGCCCTTAAGCAGGTGTGTGAGCTTTTTCACAGGTATATTACCGAAACCAGGAGGTTTTTGTTTAAACTTCTCGTTGCCTTTACTTTTCTCTCAAAATTAATTATTTCTTATTCTGGCTTTAAAACTTAGTGATTCAAACCTCACCGCTTTGCTTCCTCGATTTTCATTCCAATTTCCTCAAGATCTCTCAAAAACAGCAACAACAATAACAACGAGGGAGCATCGGTTGCGGCGATAACGTTGGCTGCTTTGGCCTCCGCGCTATATGGAGCTACCGAAGGATTGTAAAAGCTTTGAACCTTTTAGAAGTGAACAAACCGTCGAGAGTGAGATGTGTCGATGGCCCGGAATCGAGCACGTGGAAACGGTGAACCGTGAAATGTTGCTCACGCTCCAGGACGGAGTGTCAGCAAGAACATTTCCTCACGCGCTCAATATTTTCGGGATACATAATTTAGTTCTCATCCCAAGTAGGCCTCCACTGTGTCTTCGTTCTATCCGGGTTGGTCATGTACTGATTCATTGTCGTACGCCTCCGTGCACCCAATGCCGGCTGACTCTTTGGGCACAGAGTAAAGAAATGTGTCATGTGCTATGCTGACAGGTTACGTCCGGGCAACTGGACACATGAGGGTGATATGGTGTCAGAATACATTATGTATGTGTTGGATGTTGTGGACGCGTCTGATGAGCTCAGTCCTGAGCTCTGAGAAGAAGGGGGATCCAAGTTTTCTGCTTCAAACAGCAGCATGGGACAGCCTGCAAGTACGCACCATCTAGGATCCTCGTCTCCAGGCCCAATCCACCGGACCAGGGTCTGCCTGAGCGTGCCAATCTGAGTCCTGTGCTTGCTGCCCCACAACCATCTGTCACCCCGGGATCACGAATAATGGGCATCTCTTCTGTAGAATCAGTGCATGCGCTAAAGCCGGTGAATGTGCGAAAGGTCTGCTCCGTCGGTGATGACCCTTCGTCACTGGAGTACAGCAGTGTGCGGAGTGAGGCTTCAGTCTCTAGCGTGCTTCAGGCTTTTTTCGCTATCAGCGTGGCTGCGAGCGGCGTGCTTCACTAGGCATCATGCGCCAAAGCATTGGCTGTGTGAGAAGAGGCTATGGACAACATCGCACTTTTGAAAGATTCTGCAGATGAGATTTGTGTCGCTGGCGATGAGCTGAATGCATCCGGTGTAGTAGCATTGGGAAGGATAACCTCAAAACGAATTGCGATGTCTGCCCTACTGGCCACCGAATTGCAGGCGGGACACCCCATTTCAGGGGATGGTGTTCAATAGTACAAGCACAAAAAGTAGCGAGCTTAGCAGCATTTTCAGGTCACTACCCTTAAATTTTGTGGTTTGAGTAATCGTCGAATGCAACATCAGTTACGGCGTCTTTTGAATAAATGGAGCGTGAGTGTGGCAGCCATCCAGGAAACCAAGCGGTCCTCTGATGAGATGTTAGGTTACAGGCGCGAAAACAGACACAACACAAGGCATAAAAACGGGATGGCCTTGTGTTGTGTCTGTTTTCGCGCCTGTAACCAAACATGTACAGTTGCCAACTTGCCCAGCAAGATGTTCTTTTAAGTCCTCTGATGAGGAGACTGAACGTGCTCTCGAATCATTTTTGCCTGAATTCAATATTATCGTTAGCCACTCGAGAGGCCACTTATCAGGAGGGTGCATGCAATTCCTGGCCAGCACACAGCGGATTACTGTCGTGTCATATTAAACAGATGATGACGGGCGACAGGTTATATGACGTCGTAATTTGGAGCGTACACTCGCGAATTATTTGCATTTGTGTCCCTGTAAAGCAGCAATATAGCAGGCTATTTTTTAACTCTTGTTACTCAAGGCGCGGCTTAATGTGAGGATAAGTTCAAAAACTGAAGTTTAAAAGCCAGACGCTAAAACATGGGCACCAGCCAGGTGGCTAATTTGAGTCATTGTATATAGCACTAGACAGGTTAAAGATGTCCTCTTCCAAGTCATTTTATACACAGGAATGTAGACAGGTCTTGCAAGGACGCAGAAGCTCTTATATCCATGTCACACGGCATTCCTCGAAGGGCGTTCAAGCAAAGGCACCTCTTTTTAATAAATTTTCTTTGCTTTAAAAAATCTGAAAAGTTGAAAGTGCGACCATTTCTACCACAATAGAGCCTAAAATAGCAAGGGTTCCCACTTGTCGAAAATTCCCAATTTACAAATAACAACAGCCACACTCAAATTTCAAAGTGCATGCTTTGCAAAGTTCAGAACGAGCCCTTCGAGAGTTGGCTGAATGGATTCGAGAAAAGAGCTACGCGTTGTCACCGATCTGATTCGGATAAGATGCTGCTCATTGTTAACATATCATGGCCTGAAAGCCATGCGGTTGGTTTATCTCACTCCAGCTGGCCAAACTTTTAATTCAATAGTAATTAACTAAAGTTTGTTCTACTGAATGACAAGACAGTTCGCTTTCAGGCAAAACCCGATTTTACCTGATTCATGCACCCGCCATAAGAGGCGTATATGAAAATGCAGCTTCTAGAGAACACAGTTTTGCCACGCATTTTATGGAAGAGACCACAACCAAATCAGCGAATATCTTCCCTTCTTGCGGAGTGGTGTCTTCGGTTAGACAATTATTTCATGCGTTATTTAACGCTCTTTTATGTGCAACTAAACTAACAAAACAAGGTTTAACCTTCAATTTACATATGTTTTATAATATACATATGTTTTATCAAAGTCTTCGAGAAACCTTCGTAGATACGCAGTAAGTACGTGATCTTTAATTATTTTTGCGCAAATCAATGCATTGTCTAGCGTTTCGGCTGCGCGGGATAAAAGCGTCATCGTCTACTCGAATTTAGTGCAGAATTATCATGACTGGCATGCAATCAAACACAAAACTGGCCACTGGGTGCGCTGCTTTTCATTTAGTTTCATTTAAATTTATTACCTTAAAGGCCCTGTTCCTTCCACGTTCCTTCTCCATTCATTAGGGGGTCTTTAAGGTTGAAAGAAAATGGCCTTAGTCTCTACGAAGGCTCGTGATAAGGGGAAAGAACCTCAGGGAACCGAAAAATAATTGCCAGAGAAGAAGAAGGCTCGAATATTTTAATACATTTTGTTTGTTTTTTTATTTCACTCACTTCCATGGGTGTACATGCTAGAATTAATCAATAATGTTAAATGTAAAGCGTCTCCCTGCGTATTAACAAAAGGTAAACTATCGCCAAAAGTAAATTGTGCTCTTATGGAGACCACACGTTCGTGTCAGCATGTCACCAACGTAAGTGAAGGCAGGAATGACATCTCATCTGGAGGAAAACAGACATCTTCTGTTTATTTTAGCGTAAACTCAGCCATAGGTGACATATATTGTGCAATTCTTTTTGGGGACGCAGCTTTTGTTAAGCTTGTTTCGGTACAGCCCCTTGGAGCACCAGCATCCCTGAATACAGTCTGCATTGCAGGCTATTGGTCCTTTCCTGGGCTCTTCAAAACATTGCTTTTCCCCACACTGTGGAGACGAGCTCATGCAGCCAAATTCCTCTCCTGCCCTGCACGAAGGTTTTGCTCCTAAAGAGTAGAAAGAATAAGAATGAAAAACAATTAGCGTCACTCAAACAGAAGTTTCAAATAAAGCACTTTTACGAGACACTAACGTACTAGTCAAAGCTTGTGAGCGCCAGTTTCCTTATTAAAAAGGTCGATAGACAGTCTATAGACTTATCATATACTCTATTGTCTTCCTATAGGTATTCCTTTTGGTCATTCATAGTCAATACACTTTCTATGGACAAAAGTCTAATAAACTGTACGGCCAAAAATATGCAGATTATGTATGGACTGCCTGTAGGATTTGTAATGCCCATAGGCTATTCTCTGGTGCTTGTCTATAGAGAGTTTATAGATTTATAGTCGGCAGCCTATGGACCGTCTATAGACTGTCTAAAGATAATTTTTTTTAAGGAAAGCGTAGTATGTACCACATGAGCCTGTCTGTTCTGTATTACACTATGGTATATACATCTTACGTACTCTTTGCAACATTCAGCTATCTTCACTTTAGAAGTGTAGAAAATGGCGCCACTCAATAGCGGCTTTTCAGAGATCGGATGTTAGTATCCTTCATCAGAAGGGCGCGAAACACACTGGCTTTAACAAAACGCCGTTGACGACGCTAGCATCAATTTCAGGTCATAGGCGGAACCAACATTTAGCAGGGAACACTTACGGCCATTTTCAGCGTGACACGGGGCATCGTTCCACAGCCAGAAGAAAGCTTCCTTGTCTGCGTGCCGGCTAACGTTCTTTGGAAAAAGAAAAAGAAACTGGGCTGCCCACCTAATCCTCCTTCCACGATCTTATGGGCATCGCGAGCACAGCTGACCTGTTTACAGACCGCAAGACCACTGAGAACGCTTCCAGTGCGTCTGCTCGGCTCACCTAAATTGGCATGAATACGCATCAACATTAATACTATGCTTAAGTTGTACGCAGCGAACCTCTGCGATTTCGTGATTTAAGCAAGAGTCCCGGCATCACTGCACTGAACTGACTATTAGTTGACAATATAGTGAATGACGGCCCAATGATGCAAGGAGGAGGAACCGCTAGCAGTTCTGTGGCCTTGATTGCCCTGATTTATATTGATGTCTACCTCCTAGCGAGTGCTCTGATGCAGTAAAATGCAGAAGAGCATTCCTTTCGGCGTAGACTTCCCAGTTATTTGGCTGCCACTGCTGCTTCATAAAAGAAGCATCTTTTCAAGTCCTTGTGAAACAGAGTGGCCTGCGTGATGGTCTTGGAATCTTGGTCACGGAGCTTTGGAATCCTAGTTTCTACAGGTTCAAACTAATTACTCGTCACCATTATTTTCAGAGCAGAGATTACGCGTAATGCGCTCTCCATGGCAGCGATTTTCAGATGCGGGGTGAGTACCAAATTAGAAGGCACATGCTTAGCAATGTACTCGAAGTATTGTTTCGTTACTGAACATAGCGTCTAAAAGTATAAGCAGCACCTGCAGCACAGGTGCAGCTCGCTTTATTAGCAAGCTTTGACTTAGTGCGACATGATGACTTTTTCAAAACTCTACTTCCTGAATTTCGACATTATATTGCGAAGTCTCGTGCAGATTATATTCTTAAATTCTAGAGTGTATCTGCACATTCTGAAAGGTTCCTGTGATCAAACGGCAATGGACCACGTGTTCCTCAAACGAAGCCGATAGTTCTGCTATTAGCTGGCGGATGTAGATCACACATGTGGAGGTGAAGGTCAAAATTTTGTTCTTTCATCTACGCAAGTGTGGTCTCCAGCCAGAGGCTAGTAGCAGATCTATCGGCTTCGTTTGAGGAACACGTGTTGCACTGACTTTTGATCCCGACTCTGAATGTTCAATCAAATCGCCTCACGTACCTGCAATGTAGCTCAGGGCTAGCATGACAAACACCAAGTAAATCATGGCTCAACCAGATGAAGAATTTTTTCCCTCGTAACAGCAGCACTCCACCTTCGACTGTCTCTTGCTCTCACAACCTTTCATGCACACTAGTCGCAAATGCATACTGGCATCGGCACTTATGTATTCTCAATGAGTATTCTTTCTTCCGCATGTGCACTTCATTGAGCGGGTTTTTTTTTTTTTTTGCCCGCTAACTTGTGCTTCTCCCTGAAATCCACAGCACCGCAAACAGCTTGCACGACAGGCAACATCATCAGCTGCACCTGGCAGTCAGAAACGCTTTTGTTCTACTCGTCAGTGTCAGTAGGAGACTTCTGGTCCGGTGTATTGAAGAAACGAGCCGAGGAACTGTGCATACGAAAAGGCGTCATGCAGGAAGGAGGTCGTATTCTTATGAAAAAAAAATTCAAGAACCATTTTACGCACAACAACCGTTTAGAGTATGACGGATCATTCAGGGCGAATCCTATGAAATCTTTTTCCTAGATTTTTCAATACTGTGATGAATAGAAAGAGTAAGAACAGCTAAGATTCGCGTATAAAACGCAACGCATGCACTTAGTGAGTGTCCGGGAAGTTTTGCTGCCTGAACAGTAATTGTAAACTCAAATTGTGGAATCAGACGATTATGTATCAAAATTAAAAGTTCGAATCTTCTGTTCAACAGGAGTGCATCAATTTTTGTGTTTCTTAATGAGCGCGAAAGAACTTCATCCTCCAGTTTTCTCGTGCGTCATAGTGTCTGCTGCTAGCTCCACCAGAACTGCGCAGCGTAACTAACCCTTGCATCGAAAACAGAGCCCGGAGCTTCACTTGAGAAAACAACTAGAAGTTAGACGGCGCATCATCTAGTGGCAGGCGCATAAATGAGGAGAGCGTACTTAACGCCCAGTTCTAACGCCACGTTGCGTTGGGTCAGTTATAACCGCGCCTTTAAGCGACATATAACTATTGAAGCTAAATGATGTTATCAGTAGCCACTTGAAAGGAAGAAAGCTTATAAAACTCTTTCAGTTGATGATTTTAGCTACTTTAATTGCGATCAGTATATCTGTAATTCAGCGGTCTAGACAGCCTTAGCCGTATTTTCTCACTGCTTGACACAGTTATTTTACCTCATGGATTGTCATGAAATGAATTTTTACAATTTCTAGAACTGGGCCTTAAATTTGCGTCAGACCACGCTTGCTGGCAGCATAAACCCAGGCGCAGCAAGTTGATTCGCCGTTTTGATACGGCTCATTCCAAACTAAGCAAAACGAATATAGCTCAAGCCGTTTTCAAAGATGCGCTCATTGACTTATGTATTCCCAATAGTGAAAGAAGTCTGTTAACGCCAGGGTAGCAACGTTATAAAGCGCAGCTTCCCAACTAATCTTCTATCCTCAGTTTCTGAAGTCATGTAAGGAAAATCTAAACAGGGTCTCTTTAAATTCTGACAAAAGCGCAGATATAAACTGGCTTTTCTGCCCTACGCGCATCAAATTCCCCAAAACTTCATTTTTTACTGTATTTTTTTCTTACTTTTGTTTTTGCTTGCCTTCATTGTATTTTGTATTTTGCTCTTCACATTTTTCCACGTTCAAGATTTTGTACATCATGTTAATTCGCCCCCCCCTTATGTAATGCCCTCGGGCCCTTAAGGAGAAAATAAATGAAATGAAATGAAAAAAATTGCCGTTTATGTTGTTGGCATAAGTTGTCACTCTTCTTAAATCTGCTGTCTTGTGTAGGCCTCTATGCATCTCAAACACACTGTTTGCCTCACATCAGGCGTCAGCACATAAACGTATATTTTTCTTTCGAGCATTACTGATGCCTTTATGGTATGCACGTCGCTAATGTAGATATGTAATGTGTAACTAGCGATATTTGCGCGTCTAAGGATCAACTCAATTGACGAGTAAAGCTCCTTTCTGCGATGAAACAATTGCACTCACTCTGTATACCTGCTTTGCGGTGATCCGACAGACAGGTGCTCTTTAAGGTTAGATCTCTCTGGGGGGGGGGGGGGGGGGGGGGGGGGGGGGGGGGGGGAGTAGTGCGCAAGCGTCTCTACCAATTTTCGCGTAATGACGTCAAGGCGTGGTTCTGCTAAATACATTTCTAACAAAGACTGGCTTACTTGCTCAAAGACACTGGGGCCTCTAAATGAAACTAAAAAATTCGCTGGACACTTTAATTGTATATGTGCTGGCGATACAATAGCATTAGCAGCTGTTAATGTTAATGTTTTTACTGGGATTGACGTCACTTCTGCTCTGGCAACGTCACTTCGTGGCAACTAGCCACAGAATTTAGTTTCCGACGGCGGTTTATTCCCTATCAGGCTTCTGACGCTATCTCATTATAAATGTTATGGCCAGCTTTAAAACATCCGTGTGGTTTTTGTTATCGCCGAGCAATCTCAGCGAATTACTCTAACAAGAGAGTTTATGTCGTACTGTTTTGTAGAGCTGTTTTTATTCTTGTGTAGATGAAGTGCACAACAGACAGCACACAGACAAAGAATAACACGAGACAGACTAACACGAATAGCGCCTGTCTAGTGCTACTTTTCGTTTGTGTGCTGTCTGCTGTGCACTTCGTCTACTCAAGCTATGCACTAACTTGCCCCAGAACGTGTTCTACTGTTTTGATTCTTCAGGAATAAATCTTAGGTATTATAAGTTGATGAAAATTGAGCTGTCATGGGCATTTCTTTGCAAAAGGTGTGCAGGCACCACGGCAGACATGCTCGAAAGCTGTACCTTACGGTCCCACGAGGTTAGAGAATAATCGCATGTGCTGTGCAGGAAATGGCAGCGGCCGGAAGGAGAAATTCAATCACAGAACTTGAAAGGCGTTTGTTTAAAGAATAGCGAAGGCAAGGTCAAGCTTATGTTTTCCGCGGCGCTATACAACAGATATCATCCACAATCCGCTTTCTTGTGGCAGTCTTTTTCATTTTGACTGCTCAGCATTTCAGTTTCGTCGCAATAAAAGAATCCAGCAAGAAAGATGATTGCTAAATTCAAAGTAAAGTTTCATAACCACTGAGATTAAAATGGTCACGGAGAGAACGGTGCTCATTTTTTGTGATGTAGCTTTCTAGAGCACCATTAGAGTGTTCAGGTGCGCACAAAAGTTTTCGGAACGCCAAAATTACAACAAAGCCCAAAAACTAAGGCAGCCTAAGCACACAACCATGAACTTAAGTGTCTGGTTTGTAGTTCCTGGTGACACCTGCACAATTAACCCCTCAGTGCCTGGCTGCGCTTATTGTCAGGAAGTAAATTGAAGTATTTCGGGACTTCGGCGTTTCTAAAGAGTTTTTCAGCACCTATACTTTCATCAGGAAGGTGTAGTCCTTCCCTTACAGTATAGGAAGTCCGTTTGTTTCCCGCCGTCAAGAGCCCTGCGCGTTTCAACGTCATCGTGACGTAGTGCATGGTTTCAGGCAACGAAAAATTGAGTGTACGGAATTACACGTGAGTTTCGTGACGATCGTGAGTTTCGTGAGCTCACGATGTCGAGTTTAGACAAGGGCGCTAGGGTTAGAAAGCACGTGCCCGCAGAGCCGAAAACGTTCGACAACAAAGGCTGATGTCAAGACGCCTCCTCAAACCTTTCTGATCACATTGGTATTGCAGATTACGAATTGAAACTATCCATTGTTACCCGCAACCCTATCAAGCAAAATAAGTAACCCTTCCAGAAGATTTTGTCTCCTTGTTTCGGGCAACCCTGAGGGACGTTTTTTTTTTTACAGTGACAATTCTGATATGAGAACTTTCAGAACGTTGGCGCTTTAAGATAGCCTCATGCCGTACTGGCACGCCGTTCCAGCTCTAAGCATAAAGAACGTCGTATTTGGTCAGATAAACTCGTCTACACGTAAATAAAAAATTAAGTGGCTAGTTTTAAAATAACAGATGGTCGTTCCTTCTCATCCCCCAGCTCCGTTTTACGAAGAGATTTATTATGCGTGTCTCTTTCTTATTTGTTGTTTTCAGTACCTATTCTTATTTCGCAGAACCAATTTTCAGTTATAAGGATGTTAGAAGGTTTTCAGATGTTATACCAGCTAACGTAACGTACTGTCTCTATTAAAGGCACCAGAGCGATATATTTCCAACGATCTAGCCTGGGCTATAAGCGACAGGGTTTCTAGTTAACGACTATAAAAGGGTTCCACGTACCACCTGAGTTGGCGAAACATCGGAAGTGCTGTACGGAAAATATCAGTCAGTGTAGGCAGTGATCCAGACCCCCCTCTTTCATAAGGTATAGTTGAAAAAGAACAAGAGTAAGAGGCCTAAAAAAAGTCGGGTTTATTCGTAAGCATTGCAGAGGCTGCGGTAACGAAATGCATTTTGTTCTAGCAGTCCTCTCAGTCATGACTATCGAGAAGTGTCATGTCTCGTCAAGAGCCTACTTCTCCAACAAACGTGAGTTTAGAATCCAATCTTAAGTCATCTTGCCGATAATATTTAAAAATCTCGGCTTCGAAAAGCGCTCAGTCTCTCTGCTGTAGCTTTCTAGAACAGCACTATTAGCATGACAACGTTGACACTGCATTCCCAACTGCCATTTATTGCAATTTACCTAGCATAAACTACATACGCTGTGGTTAGAACTATTGGTATATTTCTATCGCCTCATTAGACGGCGCTTTACAAAAGCGACGCTGTTGTCATAATAATAATAATAATAATAATAATAATAATAATAATAATAATAATAATAATAATAATAATAATAATAATAATAATAATAATAATAATAATAATAATAATAATAATAATAATAATTGGTTTTTCGGGAAAGGAAATGGCGCAGTATCTGTCTCTCATATATCCTTGGACACCTGAGCCGCGCCGTAAGAGAAGGGATAAAGGAGGGAGTGAAGGAAGAAAGAGGTGCCGTAGTGGAGGGCTCCGGAATAATTTCGACCCCCTGGGGATCTTTAACATGCACTCACATCGCACAGCACACGGGTGCCTTAGCGTTTAGCCTCCTTAAAAACGCAGCTGCCGCGGTCGGGTTTGAACCCGGGAACTCCGGATCAGTAGCCGAGCGCCTTAACCACTGAGCCACCGCGGCGGGTGCTGCAGTCATCCGCCAGAACAGATTTTATGGTCATGAATGGGCTACCAAACTTCGAACTCACAATAATATTGGTCTTCATGACCAATTGGCTCACCTAAGCAGCTACTATGACCAAACTGCAGTTTTTTTTATGCATTTAGGGAACATAACCTCCGCATCAATCATTCCATTGACCACGAATTTTCCGATTTTACTACTAATCCTGCGGATGTTGTTCATGGCGTATTGCACTAAACTAATTGTATTTTTGTAGTTGTGCACAAATGTGCTTTGCGCATACCGGGAAGAGTGAACAGCCAGTATTTTGAACATTTGTATTAATTGAAAAACAAAAGTATTATAACTAAGATAGTTTACACGAAAGCCTATATTTTGAATCATAACCGGTGAAAGTTTCATTGCTTATGCATAAATAGTTTGTTTAAAATTATTAGTAACAAAAATGAAAAATCGTAATTTTTTAGGTAACCAAAAAATACGCTTCTTAATTATTCGCTGAAGCTTCCTGGGCAGCGTATTAAAACACTCTATAAGCGGCGCTCGAAATTTGAAACTTGTTTTCTTGATCTGGAACACAAATAATGCGAGAAAATTTCAGTCCAGCGTTTGCCTGTCATCCCCACTCCTCTCGCTCATTGAATACCACTCGCTCGTTGGGAAACGCAACACTCAGAAGCTTGTTGCTAAGGAGAATATTTGCCAGCGTTGGTCGCTGCCTCCACTTAAACAACCATTGTTTCCTGAGGAGGGTTTCGTATTGAGGTAGAGATTGACCGAATAGCTCCAACCGCTCAATTGTTCGGTCCTAATTTGTCTTTAAATTCCTCCGTTAGGTGAGGACTGCTGGCCAAACGAAGAATTCGGGTGTAAAGAATTTCTGCCATTCTGCGGAGAAAACAAGTGCAACGAAGTACCGAAGCCAAAAAACATCTTGTGTCCCCGCATGTGCACAAGCAAGGGTCCTCGTGTACCGACGACACCTACCGAAGAGAGCTGGACGGATTGTGCGTCCCCTTCAACGAATGTCATTTACCGTACCGTTGACCCAATACCACTTTACATGTAATGCTGAATAAATTAGTTTTCTTTGGGAAAGCACATTGAACAAACAATATTTCATTCTTATTTTCCACTGACACCCGTCGCAGCTCTCCTCAACTCCTCATTAAAACTAATGACATTTACTGCCTACTGATTTCACTGGCTTCGTTGCTTATGTTTTTCCCTCAGTCACGCAAGCAAACGCGGTGTATGGGCTAGTCCTAACTTAAAAGTTGATTCATCGCATTGTGTGCTGCCCCTCAGCAGCGGTCACAGTTCACCCAGGAATACATGCACTCCCATCGATTTCATCTATCTCTCTATCCGCACCACAGCCTATTCGAAAACATTGCGGATCGTTCTTGTTGTTGGCTAGAAAACTGTGTATTAAGTTACCAGAAAATGTTACGGGAGATATGCTGCTTTCTGCATAAAAACAAGCAACTGGAACGCTTCAAATCTAAGAAAAAAAAAGAGACTGCACCAAATTGTACGCACTCGTTTTTCTATTTTTTTTTGTTAGTCTTTGTTCTTGATACACTTTCATGTACTCGTTTTGAACCTCAAATGATCACGTCCGATTTATTCACTTTATTCTTTAAGCACCGCTCTCACAAGTCCTGTTCCGAGTTCTGGGGTCCTTTTTTTTATAAAAGATGCAATTAAAAAACCTGCAATCGCAATAAAAAATTTATTCTGACTCTCAAACTTTTCGCTCTTCAAACTCATTTTACTAGAAGTGGGCACAAATTTCTTTAGTTCCTTTGCGAATATCTGTACTGTTTAATGCAACATGGAGTTATTCAGTTTAATATAAACTAGATACACCAAAGGAAAAAAGTCTAGAAAGAAAAAGACACGAGGAAATAAAAAACAATGCACCTTGGTGTTTTTTCTTTGTACCATCGGCAATATATGACGAAGAGGTTGACCGCACAAAGGGTGAAAAACATTTGATTTTTTCAAGCCAAAACCTTTACTACGCTAGGTAAAGCCGTCTTCGGGTAGACAACACAACGACCTTGAACGACGTTGATCCCAACCAATTATAGCCGTGTATTACCATATGTGGTACAGTTATGGTGTCGAACCCTTGACCCCTGACCTTGAGTCATGAGCTTTAGTTCACCTTTGGCCGATGGGATGATGTGGAGCCACGTGATGACATCCGACGGGGGTGTTGTAAGACCATGTGATACTACGTCATAGACACGTGGTCGTGTGGGAATATGTAGAACGGCTGTCGCGAGCGTGTAGCGGAGCTGCCATGGACGAGCCCCAGACGCTTAGCAAGCGTGCTTGCTT
The DNA here is from genome assembly GCF_052857255.1 of Amblyomma americanum. Taxonomy (NCBI): domain Eukaryota; kingdom Metazoa; phylum Arthropoda; class Arachnida; order Ixodida; family Ixodidae; genus Amblyomma; species Amblyomma americanum. The sequence goes on from NC_135504.1 coordinate 7,173,010, forward strand.
TTCGCTGAATTCCAGGGTTAGCCAAGTTAAGGCACTGCATATTTTTTGTCCTTTATTTTCTTACTTCGGCATAACAGTATTAAACCCAAAAGGGATCTCGTGCCCAGTGGGCACATTTTACTTCGGCCTTGAGTCATCTCGTGCCGCTGCTGGTTCCTTAATCCCAGTTGATAATTTCCTGTTTACACTGACTCCTCGGCACGCAACTCCCGTCAGACGTGCGCCGGTACAGGCCCTTGACGCACCAGCACCCTAAGGCGCACACCATCGAACACGGAAGCCCCCTTGACCTGCGCAGGAGTTGATCGCATGTCCTCTCGCCGCATCGTGGAGTCGGGCTTTGGCAGCCGTATTTCTCTCCAGGTTTGCATTGGCCTCGCTGGCGATGCCCGTACGGATTGTAATCCTCTGGCGCTGAAATTTGATCGATATTACTCATTCCATGCGTTCCAGTACAGGAAAGACTACGTAACACAAAAAATTCCAAAGTAGTTGACTACATGCAGCTCGCTAGTGAGGATGATGTGGTTAAGGTGCCGATCGGATAAGCCTCAGATTCTTTATGTCAGCAATTTTATAAACTGTATTCCCTCATATAAAAAAAAAAATAAAGCATACTACTGCCTGGTAAACACCCCGTTGTCTAGTAGCTCCAAATCTGGCTTTGCCACCACGCACTTTTCAGTTCTACGACCATCAGGAAACGTGATGCGAGCGATCTTCTTTCCTGTCGCTTAAACCAAATCCTGAGGCTGTCTTAGTGTCTCACCAGCACAAAAAAAAACATGGTTGCAGTAAAATAGTTGTGGGGATCACACGCTGCACCAGCCCCCCCCCCCCCCCCCCAACCCTCTTTTCTCGTCCATGTGTGCCACCAAGGACATGGAAGCTGCCCTTCCATGGCGAATATATGTGAAAATTTCTGTGTGCTCACATTTCATGTATAATAATTAATGTTATGCCGCAATTCATAGGCAAAAAAAACTGCTCTGACAGGCAAGTGCCCGTTAACGATATATATATATATATATATATATATATATATATATATATATATATATATATATATATATATATATATATATATATATATATATATATATGTTTTATTTCAAAGAAAAGTTATTGAACTACCTCTAAGTAGAAGTGTATGAGCTCCACTCGCTGGTTCGGAAAAGCACACTATTCACAATCCCCAATCATCCTACCCGCACTCTTCCCCTTACCGTCAAAGTGAGATCGTTCTGTGCGCTGTCCCTCTGCTTGCAATACACATGTTAGACTTGTCACTAGTACCATCAGTCCACCGGTGGACTAATACGGGCAGTCGTATGGTGGAGCAGTTATGCCGGCCATCTACAGCTCTCAATTTGAGCACGGTAAACTGCATATAGTTTCTTATATCATCATCATCATCAGCCTTACTACACCCACTGCAGGGCAAAGGCCTCTCCCATGTCTCTCCAATTAACCCTGTCCTTCGCCAGCTGCTGCCACCATATCCCCGCAAACTTCTTAATCTCATCCGCCCGCCTCACTTTCTGCCGCCCCCAGCTACGCTTGTCTTCTCTTGGAATCCACTCCGTTATCCTTAAGGACCAGCGGTTATCTTGCCTTCGCATTACATGCCCTGCCCAAGCATATTTCTTCCTCTTGATGTCATTGACCTGCGTTTGTTCCGCCACCCACTGTGCCCGCTTCCGGTCTGTTAGCGTTACGCCTATCATTTATCTTTCCGTATCTCACTGCGCTGTCCTAACTAGAGGGAGTGCAGACGCCGCAACAATTCATCCACCATGGCAAGGCGCAGGAATGCCGGGAAGACGATGTTTCTTACTCGACTTGGTTCTTGCCGGCCATAAAACGCGGATTCAGCCATAAAAGTATGACTCCTCTTGAAGCAAACCTCGAAGAAACGCTGTGAAAGTTTCCATAACACCCTAGCACCGAACTTTCGTTTCCGTTAAATCTATTGAAGAAGTCAAAAACGCAGTATTGAAATAACTTATCCTGCACACAGAGGACAGCACCGCGCTGCAACTACCAATTTCGAGGTACAATCCACGCTTTCCGCCTAACACTAGCCAAGCCAAAAGTGAAGCCTCGTCTTCCCGGCATTCCCGCGGTAGATTGAGTGCTCTTTAAGAAACTCGCATAGGCGGCGGGGCCAGCTTTCCGTCTAGGTAATATTTAGAAACGTCAAAATAAGGACAACCCTTGTGCTCACTTTTCAAGACCTTTCGACCTCTAGGGAAGCAGTAACGGCTCCCCGTGCATGAGCTAGTGCATTTCAGTAGGTCGCAGAGGTTGTGGACGAATTAAGAAAAGTAACGACTCGAACACAATACTTCATAATCTCCTTGACACATAATTTACAATATGCTGTGCTTGTTTAATTACACTTGGTAGTCAATGCTTGGAGTTTTAATTGGGAAAATAAGGAGCACGAACAAGATTTAGCGTTCTGCAATTGGCAATTTTGAATGCTGCCACGATCTGTCTGTGAGCATTTGAAAAAGAACATGGAAACAAGAAGCTGCAAGTTCAGCCTTTGGTCACGCAGCACTGTCATCTTGCGTGATCGGGAACCGTAGCAGGTAAAATGTTCGCAGCGGCACGTGCCTGTCAAATGGGACCTCCTTTTATTTTAACTCTTAACGCTGAGTAGTTTATATTACCGGAGAATGCTTAAGGCTTTAATTGTCCACTTCTACTAGCAATCACCACTTGTGATGTACACGCACGGCGAATCACGCAGGCAGGTTTACCGGTGCGATTTCCCATATGTTTTCGCCCTGGACTAAAAACTTTAATACCTCCTGCCCACCAGCTGATTTGGGACAATTGCAAATACTCATAGCATATCTCACAACGCCCGAGTGCTCCACTCATTATCCGGGTATTTCGAAATTGGACTTCTTTGATGAGGGAACTGCAGAGCTCATTTTACACAAGTTAGACATGGATATAACGTGCTCAGCGAATGTTTACGGGGTATTCGTACTCACAAAATATCTATTGCCTTACAACCCATTCTATTGATAATAGCAACAAAGGGTCAGAGAATACTCTTGCCTTCATAAAGATATTTTATGCGATGGGCTGGGCGCCAAAATAAATTTATTCCCACGACCCGTAAACGTTTTCTGCCAACTGCACCCACCTGATTCTTTTCTTTACAAAATGGCGGCAAGGCTTCGAGCCTGTCGTCTCATTCTCTTAAAATACCATTACATATATAAAGCCTAGTGAGTGATAGCCCCGCACGGGCTTAACTGCTGCCCTCCTTCCTTTCCTAACGCCTCCAAACTGCTTGGTAATGCTTGGACTCTTGATTTGATTTGATTTTCTCATAGACACCAAGTACGTTGCTAACAGCTGCGTTATCGGATTGGGTTGTCTTCTCACCTGATACGATGTATGGGACCCTGGCAAACGTGCACGCAGAAATGGACGCCAGGATAAGCAGAGACGTTCTCGAAACCATATTGGCCAACTTTTGCTACGGCGGCGCGTTGGAGGCTGAGAGCGCAAGCAGACTGGAGCCTCGCTTTCGGTTTAAGTAGAAATTGCCTGGAAGAGGGTAAGGGGCAGTTTCTCCTCGTGTGATTACGCGCTGATTCGTATAAATGTAGGGCATCGCCATGAAATCCAACGAGTTGAAGTCGGCGCTTTGGGGTGCCTTTCTGTCCGTACGGGTTCATTTTATTTACGCTGCGGCGGCGTGAAAACGTAACAGTGAAAAATTGCTATTGAATCCTGAATACGCTTTCTGGTCTTCAGTTGCCTCTATTTTTCATTTTTGAGGAAACGCGGTGAAATCCTTTTACTCCCGCTGGCAGGTTTTCACACCGGTAAATCTGGCCTCCCTCTGAAAGAGTTAAATAGTCCTTTCTCACAGCCTGCATGCACGCTGTACTTGATTTGAGGCTAAGCTGGAGTAACTAAGAGTGGCTTCGCAGATAAGTTTTCTTTTTCTGTGCGATTATATCGCACGTCTGAAATATGATCGTGCGCAGAATTCACGAGAAGAAAACACTAATTGAATTTACTCTATATATTTCCAGCTTCTCAAACCTTGTTCTATATATTCATCTTTCTGTGTTCTTCGTGGCTTTCTGCTTGCTTTCGTTTCCGACAGGTGGACACGCTGATAGAACGCTATGCAGAGTATTATAACGAAGAGAACTTTGAATCTATGTCACAGCTCTCCCTACCAAAATTTCTTTAGACAGTTTATAGACTGGTCCCAGAGTTTTGCCTATAAAGCCTATAAATTTTCTGTAGACGCAACCTATAGGCTAGTCTATAAGCAATATAAATGCTTTCGACAATCTGTAGATATACTGCTATACACTTTAGGTTGTCTTGTCATAGGCAAGCTATAAACCGTCAACTGATGAAAGAAAATATGTATAGGAAGCCACTAGAGTCTATAAGAAGCTTATAGACAGCCTTTAGATCATTTTTTATAGGGGCTAAACCCTAGCTAGTTTCCGGGTGCTTTGAATGCGTGGTCTCGATGAATCATAAAACTTCTATCCTCGGTTTACTGCTTAGTCCAAGCCAGGACATTTTGTCTTCTTATTTCTTTGTTAATTATTACATATTTGGAGACACTGAACTATTAGATTAGTGCTGTATTAATATCGTACAGGCGCACAGAAATACAGGTGAGTGAACTCACATCTAGGCTTACTGGCTGTGGAAAACTACTGCTGAAGCTGAGGGTGGCAGGGTGGAATCTCGACTGTGGGGGCGGAATAAATTCGTTGCAGATTAAATGAGAAAACGCATTTTGCTGAGCGGTATTAAAAGATCACAGGTAGTTGACAATAAAGGGGCAACTCCACCAAATCTTTTTTTTTTTTTTTGAAGCGAAAGCTTCACTAAGTTAGGTAAAGACGATTTCGTCGTGCGTTGCCGGTTGAACTTCAAGTGATCCAGATGTCCAGTGTGGTTATAAGCTTTACCATATGTGTTCCACCATGGTATCGCACCACTTGACCTTTGACCTTTGAATTTGCCGATAGAGATCAGTAGAATAGGCCGCAGTGTTCATTGGGTGATTAACCTCCTCACGATCAACCACTAATTTAACTGCCACCTGTCAGGGTGATGGAGGCGAAACGCAAAAAGCACCCGCGTGCTGTGCGATGTCATTCCACGTTAAGGCTCTCCAGGTGGTCGAAATTATTACTACGGCACCTCTTTCTTCCTTTCTTCTCTCAGTACCTCTTTTATTCCTTTCCTTACGGCGCGGTTCAGGTGCCCGCCGAGACGTGAGACAGATACTGCGCGATTTCCTTTCCCCAAAATAATAATTAATAATAATTGGTTTTTTTTGGGAAAGGAAATGGCGCAGTATCTGTCTCATATATCGGCGGACACCTGAACCGCGCCGTAAGGGAAGGGATAAAGGAGGGAGTGAAAGAAGAAAGGAAGAATAGGTGCCGTAGTGGAGGGCTCCGGAATAATTTCGGCCACCTGGGGATCTTTAACGTGCACTGACATCGCACAGCACACGGGCGCCTTAGCGTTTTTCCTCCATAAAAACGCAGCCGCCGCGGTCGGGTTCGAACCCGGAAACTCCGGATCAGTAGTCGGGCGCCATAACCACTGAGCCACCGCGGCGGGGCATTTCCCCCAAAACCAATATTCAATTTCCTGCCAGGCCCTGGTAGGGCGGGTGCGCTGCCTATGAAGTGTGCGGAACGCACTCAACGCTACAGACTCCAAGACGCGTCTACTTGCCCGACACACCACATCTTTCGCTCTCTAACCAGGTTCAGCAGTAGTTAAACCGCAGCTAATTTTTGCAGCGAAGCTGTATACCTCAACCCTCCCAAGGAAATTTTCGTGTCGTCCGCGTCGTCAGCAAAAAACGCGAGGCTAAAAATAGAATGCTTCTCCGTGTGGAAAAGCACCCAACAGCATAGGAATCGTATATCATACTGATGATAAAGCCGTCGTAATGTAAACAAATTAAAGTTATATAGAAAACAAAAAATACGAATTGAAAAATGAAGATGAAAAAATATCTACAAAAAATCTTTAAAAAATTGGAGGACGCTTAAGCTTCGTCTTTAGGAGCGGGACGCGACAGCGTGTTGCAGCGTTGCCAAGGGGTCCACGGAACGCCATCGTCCGTTCGGCGCGACGCTTTGCCCGTTGGACAATTTAGGGAAAGGAAATGACGCCTGTCACACATATCTTGGTGGACACCCGAACCGTGCCGTAAAGCAAGAAAAATGAGATGAAAATTAGTTTTAAGGAAAAGAAATGACGCCTGCCGCCTATATCTTGGTGGACACCCAAACCGCGCGTAAGGCGGTGGTGGTGGTGGTAAAACTTTATTGGATCAACTGGGGCGGGTTTTAAAGGAGAATGGAGAGTTTGACCGCTCCCTTGCCTAGGCGGTAGTCCTCATTCTGGGACACCATTGGCGGTAGCCGCTGCCCGCGCTCTCTGAACCAGAGCCCTCTGGGACTCCAGGTCCAAGCAGTCGGACAAGGTCGCCTCCCAGCCCTCTCTCGTTGGCTGGTTTACTCTCTTTTTTTCCGGATTCTTCTGGCAGGCCCATACCATATGATGTGCGTCTGCCCACATCTCAAAAAACTTACGGTACCCTGAAAAGTCTGACTCCAAGATGAATGCGGTGAACTACATCTCTCTATGTGTATATCTGTGACTTTCTTGCCACAAAAGAACATTTCCTATTGCATATAAAGAGCTTCTTTCGAGCCGAGGCATGGGTCACAAGAGACTTTCTGTAAACCGGAAGAGTAAAAGAGACGAAATGCAATGGCTGCCATGCTAGTTGCACGGTCTGATTTGCCAACATGTGATAAAACTGCGCTTCGTAAGATGAGCTCTCTTCCTCAAGTTTTCTAAAGCCGTAGACTTGAAGATCTTGAAATGCTTCAGCTGGACCTTTTCATTCACAAACGAATGTGCCAAAAAGAAGTGAAATAAGAGGCGCAAAGAAATTATTCACGTCAGAGGAATTTTTTGTGGTTCAGGCCAAGTTCCTATTCCTTTTTTGTCGTTATGTGTATCTTTTTAAACGCCGAGTTACCGTTTTATTAGCGAGAAGAAGGGCTGAGATCACTGGCCGTCTTTCATTCATTGCTATTTAAAAATTCCTCAGTTTCTTCTACTTTCAATGTTTTTCCATGTGATCTATTTTTCCCACTTTCCGATGCACGCTGTAGGCTTCTCGTGACGACTGCTTGACTGAATTCAATACCAGGGCTCACACACACCGCACCCGTTGCGAAAGTATTTAGGGCTGCCTGCCTGTGGCTGCAAGCAGCGTCTGTTCTACAGTGACTCAGCGGCATCTGTCGCCCACTAGACTTTTTTATTTTTATAGATGGTGTGAGAGTTTTTCGGACAAGCTGGCACGAATCAAAGAACGTCGTATTGTTGCCGAGATTATTCTGGAAAGACAGTTTTTGACCCGATCACTTATGCGACAGGTGAATCATTCATTAACGGCGACCTGTGCACTCATTGCAGAGTGCGCATTTCATTTTTGATTCTTTTATCCCGCCTTTGTTTTTATCTAGTCAACATGTGCTCTTTATAAGACTACACTTTTTGTGGGCGAAATTAAGGTTGTACACAGCGCGGGTAGACAAAGTGAGACTAAAACATGGAGGAAAAGTGGGTCAAATGCAAAGAACAATGACGGCAAGTTAAAATAAATAGAGATTTATCGCACTGTTTTGCAGCAATCTGAATTCAAGAAAAAGTGGAATGCGCCCCGCCGGCAATATATGTTCGTCAAAAAAGTAAAGAAAATCGCGTCACAATTAAGTGGTATAGCAGGTACCCGAAGTACGCAAAAAAAAAATAATTACAAATCTGCTTCCAGAAACTAAACACTAAGCGCTACATTTTGCCCTGCGTCATCCAATACGCAATGAGTATATATTCAATACAACTAACAGCTCTATGCAAAATTATTTTGAGGTTAATCATCTCATAATTTCAAAAGTACCCCCTTCGCTAATGAAACCTTACTGACAAGGAGCACTTTCAAGTGATTTTGTTCGTTTATTGCAGCGTCTGTTCGCTACTTACATTCGTTAATTCCGCGATCTCTAAGTAACTAGCAAATCTATAATTGTCATTAACATGTGCAGAAACTTGCGCTGTAAGATGAGGTCGCCCTCTTTTTTAATCTATCACGCGTTTTTGTAAAATTACTGGTGCCTGTTCATGTCTAATGCCATTCCACCAGCTCGAAGAGTCTGCATCTTTGTTCAGACAAATTTTCCCGGATTTCAGGTATCTCATGATTTCTGGATTAGGAATTTCACTCGTACTAAATATGCATCGGCGCTAGTTCAGTATTACATTCGTAATTTTTTACGAAAAAAAAAAGCCTTAAACAGTCAATAATTCTTTTTTTCCGTCCTTCTATTCTACTTCCCTTAACGAAATTTTCTTGTACCAGCAAAGCTATTACAGGGGCTAGTTGGTTGATCATACTGGGAACAAATGCGCTACAAGCGACACAAAAAGAACACATACACACGGCACAAGCGCAATGCCGCTTGTGCCGTGTGTATGTGTCCTTTTTGTGTCGCTTGTAGCGCATTTGTTCCCAGTAGTTTTCTTGTACATTTGCTGAATACCAAAGGAATTACTTTTACATGTGCTTCGTCACTAAGCGACTCACAAAATAACGAACACGTCGGTATAGTCACCTCCTTGTGCTTATTTATTTTGTCTTATTCTTCTCATTTTCCTTTATCTGCTAATAAATTTTCCGTTCCATCATTTCTCTCAGCACTCAACAGAGAAAACACGCAATAAATTAACGCTTCGCTTGATTTCTCTTAAAACATTCTAATGTCTCAATTACGGAGTTATTTCGTTACTTCAACCAGTGTGCCACAGACAAGAAAATCATGAAATCGACATAATAGTAATAATAATAATTGCTTTTTGGGGAAAGGAAATGGCGCAGTATCTGTCTCTTATATCGTTGTACACCTGAACCGCGCTGTTAGGAAAGGTATAAAGGAGGGAGTGAAAGAAAAAAGGAAGAAAGCGGTGCCGTAGTGGAGGGCTCCGAAATAATTTCGACCACCTAAGGATCTTTAACGTGCACTGACATCGCACAGCACACGGGCGTCTTACCGTTTTTCCTTCATAAAAACGCTGTCTCCGCGGTCGGGTTCGAACCCAGGAACTCGACAGTGCACTTGCCTGTTTGGCGTTGGTGCTTAGAATCAACTCTGCACTCTCACGCGGTCTGCCATTTTGTCGCAGTTCTTGGCAGCTTATATTACTACTGCACGTGCTTGATTCCCTTTTGTACTTTCTTTTCCTCATTTGCTTAAGAGCGTCCACCTATGCTCGTACAGCCCGGCCACATAAAATGTGCTACTAGCTACCTCAGTGTGATGGCATGACAGTAATCAACTTCAACGGTAGCCTAGAACCGTGTCGCTCCACATGTTGATAAACAAGTTCGCCCTCTGTTTTCGAGACACGTCGCCAATTTCCCACCGAGTGGGCGCTGCAGGCTAACTAATTCTGAGAACGTGTTCATTCCTTTCCTCCCAGTATTAAATGTATTCACACCGTTCTGACTCCCATGCAAAACGCAACCAAAGAAGTACCCTTACATCTTGCGTAGTAACCTATACATCAAAAAGTCTCGTCCTGTCGTGCTTGCAATCTGTCGGGGGCAGCACTGTTGAAAACCTTTGGCGACAGGGATCTCAGGCTGCCGCCGCGCAGGGTAGACCAGATGAGGACGATCATGGTACATCGTGCTAGTTTATAACGGCACCGATAAAGGAGGTCATTCGACATCCAGGTCGCAAGAAACTCCTGCTAGACGTTTCAAAGCCACCACATGATCCTATCCTAGGCCTCCGGGGCCACATTGGAGGAATAACCTGTTGTTATGCTCCGACGCGTTCACCGCTCAGGAATTGAAAGGCAGTAAGTTTTGAAGACAACAGGACGTGTTCCAGTGGAAGTTTATTTCCCAACCCTCATTTTCGGTGCACCATTGGACGTCGAACTGGTCGCAGGAAGTCAAAGGCCGCACCTAAGTTTGCTTACACACTTGCCATCCCGCTGCCTGCGGAACATTCTGCCCGTGCACCAGCAGCCCTTCACACAATCCGTACCGCAGGTGGAAGGCGTGGGCATTGCATCGCACGTGTTTTCTCCGCACCCTGGGGTGGAGCTCAGGCAGGTCCATGTCTCGCCCCACTTACAGTTGGACTTGAGTTTGTTAATTGTCTTAAGCAATATGTCTGCAAACAAAAATAATAATAATTGGTTTCTTGGGGAAAGAAAAATGGCGCAGTATCTGTCTCATGTATCGTTGGACACCTGAACCGCGCCGTAAGGGAAGGGATAAAGGAGGGAGTGAAAGAAGAAAGGAAGAATAGGTGCCGTAGTGGAGGGCTCCGGAATAATTTCGACCACCTGGGGATCTTTAACGTGCACTGACATCGCACAGCACACGGGCGCCTTAGCGTTTTTCCTCCATAAAAACGCAGCCGCCGCGGTCGGGTTCGAACCCGGGAACTCCGGATCAGTAGTCGAGCGCCCTAACCACTGAGCCACCGCGGCGGGGCGCAAACAAAAATGCAACAAAGCTGTTCGGTACTTGTTTAAATGTCACCCAGCTTGCCGCAGGACAGCTCGTTGATGTCATATGGTTTTATAGGGTTTATTGGGTTTAATGTCTCAGATCGACTCGGGCTATGGGGAACGCTGTAATTGAGGGCTCCAGATGATTTCGACCAAACGGGGATCTTTAACGTGCACTAACATCGCACAATACACAAGCCTCTAGCACTTCGACTCCATTGAAATGCGGGAGCCGAAGCCGGGATCGAATCCGCGTCTTTCGGGTGGCTCAGTGCTTACACTGAGTCGCCGCATCGGCCGTTCGTGCCATAACTCAGGGTGAGAATGTAACAGCATCTTTGACTTCTCGTTTCAGAGAGCCCTGGCCAGCAACGTGGTGCTCCACAGGCAGAAAGGGAACGTTCGTGTTGCCTTCCACTGACACTTTCCGAGCTCGTGCATTTTGGTCAGAGCGCTCAGGACAACCTCCCGCTTCATATCAGAGCAACCGATCGCTGTAAGTCACGTGGGCACTTCCGGCCTATCTCAGCGTGATACTGTTATGCCAACAATGAGAAACACTGGCAAGAAAATGAGTGCTAGTGTTTCGAAGTTCTTGTACTCGAGTTCCGCCGAATCTTCGCGCCAATTTATGCACTATGCCACGCAGTTCCAAAACGTTTCTTCGAAGTACGTAACACAGCGATCACCGCTTAGTTCCCCAGCGTCGTTTCACAAGTACGAAAAAGGCTTAGCGCGAGACCGCATATATATTTACGATATACCACTAACATTGCGTATTCGCGCTCTGTAGTCGCAATAGACGGGCTCATGGGTGTGTGCAGTGCCTAAAACCTGTGTGAGCGTGTAAAAATGCAATTTTTCTCTGGCTTAAAGAGTAAGTGTCAGCCGTTGACGTTATCCCGTAGCAGACACGCTGGCTGATCTCAAAAATCCAAGTCAAGCGCAGTTCAACAACTTGCCGGCGGAAAAGCTGTTTACCAATCACTGCTCTGAGAACTGCATGATGCTGATAGGGTGATACTTAGGCTTAAGAACCGCCCCAGCCTTCTGAGAAAGTGGCTCACATTCGAATGCTAGTCATGCCTCTCTTCTTATCTCTGCTGCTATCCCTCGCGACAAATGAGACGGCAGTACGGGCGCTATCAACTAATTTCGATTAACATATAAAGCTAGGCAAGCTGGGATAGATTAATGATGGAAAAGAGTGCGGTGGACAAACTTGTACCAAGAGAAAGAACGGATGGGACAAGCTCTGACGCTAACAGAACTTTCCTGCAGGCAGAGCAGGAGTTTTAGATGAAGAGGATATGCTGAAAGAAAAAAGGCTTGGACAAGTGCACAACCCGGATTCTTAGGCTTCATATCCATGAGCCATGTAATCGGGTCAATGTTACTGCAACCATTGAAGTTTGCAACCAGCTTACGCTTTTAGTCCGCCGTATTGGCAATAAGCACTCGGCGTTATGCGAGCGTCAAGTCAAGTTGTTAGTCCACACATTAGCCCTAAGCAAAGTTATATATGCAATGCAATATCTCACTTTAACCTGTCGCCAAAGACATCAGATTTATATTGTGCTTCACACATTGTACAAGACCACCAGTACATACGTCCACTGAGCGCCTGTACTCTGCGGGGCTGCTCTTGCCCCTGGGAGACCTCATACAACAACATCGTGACAGCCAACTTGCGCCTCTTTCTAGCAAAAAACAGGGATACTGGATGCTACAAGTTTCTCTCAAACCTTCTGACCTCCCTACCATTAACCCTCCTTTCCCGCTGCCAGATAACCTCCGAAGCGGTCCCATTCCAAAAAAATACTTTGCAGTCGATACCAACCAAGGCGCACGTTCTCCTCACGTTGTCAGTGATGTTCGTCCCATTGATTCGACGATCGTATTCACAGACATATCACGAATTCAAGGTGGAGGAGCTGCTTATTCAATTGCGACTGGCAACCACGTACGGACACACACCCTTGCATTTTACACTCATTCCCTCCTACATTCCTACATCCACCATAGAGACCCTCCCGATAATCGTCAGTAATTAGGACCTCTCCCTAGAACCCTGTACCCTCTCAGGACATACCAAAAAGGTGGTTCTTGAGGAAAGCAAATTGCGCAGTAGCTGTATCACTTCTCTGTGGACACCTTAACCGCCCCATGAGGGAAGGAATAAAAGTGGGGGGAGGGAAGAAAGAGGAAAAGGTGCCGTACTGCAGGGCTCCGGAATAATTTCGACAATCTGGGAGCCTTTAACGTGCATTGAAATCGCAGAGCACACGAGCGCCTTTTGCGTTTCGCCTCCATCGAAGCGCAGCCATCGCTATCGCGTTCGAAACCGGGTACTCTCTGCCCTAGAGCACGGTTGAGGCGTCCACCATCAAATGATACAGTGACTGCGCCTTTCATTTCCTTAAAAAGCAACCAGCAAGAAGTTACTAGCCAGGCAAAATTAAATTTTTACTGCACTGTAAGTTTCGAAAGCGTTGCATCCGGTTCATTGTGTATGATTCCTCTGCTGGCACCATCACTACGTGCTTCCTTGAGAAGCATTTGCATCTAAACGCTAGTTTAGTGCATCTCCGAGAGCCGTATGTTGACCAGGCCTCAACCATTCCATTAGGTTTGGTAGGCAAAACGCAGTAAATTTTCGTTATAGGAAGTACAGACGAGACCCAGTTCAAAGCTGACTCATCCGTCGGCCAACAGCAGCTGTGTGTGCAGTGCGATGCAAGCTCTTCAAGAAGATACCCACGTGCTTCGCTGGTCCTGGTGGTCATGGTAAAGATAAGTGCAATAATCCAAACAGAACACAGGAGATATCCTGTCGACGCCATCATCAGCACGTATGGGACGTGGTGTTCAGTACGTTAGCCACCGTTTCGTATGCTGTTTGAAAAGAGTGATTTCGCAGCGCACTGGTAAAGATTTATTCCTATCTTAATCTCTATTATATTCCCTGTCTTTCATCGGAGTTCTTTCTTTTTGACGACACAGGCGTCTTTTTAAAACTCCTTTTTGAATCCACCATCTCTGTCGACACGCCGTGTAGCTACTGTACTTTGACGGGTACCCTATTGTTTTTACATAGCTTATGTGGACCGCTTCACGTGCGCGAATTTCCGGCTGTATATAGAACACTGACGTCGTCCGAGAAATATGAAGCTGGTGGCTAGATGGCATCAGCGTCCGAGACAAGTGCGTACATATCAAACCTTCTAAACAAGTGGCGCAAAAAAAAACACAATATGTATGATGTAAGCGTTCTTCACGGACGCTGACTGTTTATTGTGAGGCAGATGCAGTTGAAAAGGAAAAACTTTCCAACCTGTCTAGATACCTCCTCTGCTAAAAAGTCTGTTCTCGCGGCAAAGTACAAAACCAAAATCCAAATCCATGGTTTATTGTGCATGTTCCGTGAATTAACCGCAGATATCGATTCTGAGTTATGCAGAAAATTTTCTTTTTTTATTAATCGCTTGAATTTCCCGCAAGTATTCGTTGTGACGTACTTAAGATAACACGCTTTTATTTGTAACAGCGTTTTCCAGCTCCATAATAAAATTATGCGGACACCTAAGCTCTGCCTTAAGAATACGGATCGAAAGATTCAATGGTTATTTGCTACTGAATTATTTGCTACTGGTTTATTTGCTATGGATCGTACTTCTCGGACGCGCCTGTGTAGCATTATTCAGCTCGCGATAACCAAAGTTATTGCAGTTTTATGGAAGCTTTTAACCCAATCAGTGACTATTCTAAAACCAATATCCGTTAACCTAATTGTTGAAAATATTTGTTTACAACGACAGCTCTATTTCTTACTGCTTAAGCGGCCTTCTCTGCTCGTTCCTCACGCATGCACAGTCGGAGCCATAACGCAGCTGGCATGACGTAGCCAGCCTGGTGTGCACGACGCCACACCGCAGTGCCAATGACCCGGAAAGCGCAGCAGTTGGTATGACGTCATAGTGAGCAGATGTGCGAGGCAAAGCCGGCGAGTGCGGCTGCGAGCTTGCGGTGATGTCATTCTAGTTTTACCATCTGATCACTATAGATTACAAGCAGCAGCAGCAGAAAGAAGATGCTCGTCCACATGACCATGAGTGAAACCGTAAATAAAGATAAGACCCAGCCGTGCAGGATGCCGAACGTGAAGCTGACGGACGTCGGAACTAAACCGAGCATGGGCACAAGATCGAGGCTATGTATGAGTACGACTGCGAAAGTGACAGAGAGAGGACTCGGGTTTGACCGTACCGGAACCTTCGGTGGCTCACCTTAGCTCGACCTTATTTACACAATGAAGCTAACCAAAGGAGGCACACCTGCACTGTACTGTAACCAAACCACATAGATATAAGCTAAGGGGCAGCTCTATGTCATTTTAACCATTAAGTCACAGAGTCATTACCAATTAAAGGCATCACACTACCCTGGGATGTCTCTAGGGAACCCGCATGCGATACGCAGAACCTCCCACGCGGCTCAATAGAGAACAGTTGGTTCTGTGGAGACAATTACACTTTTCAGCAGCTCCCAAAATGAAGAATGGTACAACGTAGCAGTGGGAGGCAGCACTGTCCAACGAAAGCCGAGAAGAGCAGCGAAAGCTGATTGCAATAAAAGATAGGACTGCGAAAATCAGACAGGACAGGAGACATAGAAAACGTAAACTGCACCACAGGCACACACTTGCAACTGTTCATTCATGAGTGAAATTGACCGACCAAAGCTGATTGGCCCGCCAAGATCACCAGAACAGCCGCAGTGGCCCTGGACTAAGGACTCCACCCATGCGCTACCATAATTTCTGACCAAAAGAAAACTTGTTCTCCCTCTCTCATTAGCATCCACCGGAGCGGAGCAATACAGCTACAAAGGAAAACTGTGCAGCTTCCTCAGAATCGTCGGTGTTGTAAAAGCCTTCATCCGGGCTCAGCGATATAACCCGGGACCACCGCCTCTCCTGGCAGTCAGCCTACGAGCTAAGCTACCTGCGTGAGTTCCAATGCAGAATATTGAATGAAGTGGAAAACTTCTCTGATACACTTATTCCCTAAAATAGCTGCCCCTTCTTCCCCAAACTTTGAAGTAACGATAACATTGCGGAAACCTCACAGCAGAGTCAAACTGTTCAGGACCATCGCGTGGTTTCCTACTAATATTTTGCACAAAATTGTACGCGTTTGTAACGTTCGCAGGTCGCGTTAGGATCCCGGTCAACATATTTTTTTGTCGTGGGATTACCTTGAGTGAGTTGCTGAAATAGAATTCAATAAAGGCAGAGAAATAAACCGCGCCTAAAGCCAGGCTGACTACCCTACACGCCCGTATAGGTAAGTGAAGTAAACAAACACGAACCGCAAAAGAATGTTCACTACGCCGTCTTTATTGCACGTGGTCGTAGTGATTATCACATCACGGGCAAAAAAACTAATACCATGTTCATATTTCATATGTAAGCATCTGCTAAAGTCCGTTTGTTCTATTTCAATAGTCATTTTGGTGGCGTCCTCTTCCGATGGAACATGTAACTCCAATCTCGGGATGTTCGCGCCCATAAGAAGACCGAATCGAACACAAGGACGAGATAATAGATGCCGCGAATGGTCACTTCCTTGAATTTCATTCTTGCCGTCGCTTCCTTTTTACTACAGCGACTAAAGACATAGCGAATATTTTGTTGCTTTTCTGGAATGCGTCCCCCAGCGCCCTTAAGGAACAACCGCCATGCACGATGGCTCTGCGAAATCGCTGCTCGTGAGCCTCCTGTAGTAGTCTACAATCCTCCTCAGAGTCTTGAGGCGGCTGTGTCTCCCAAACTTGTTGATGGACCCGCACATGTTCGAGTAATCGTCATAGTCCACGTCGAAGGCGGCGATGCCGTAATTCACGTCCAGCTCCTCGCTTTTCACCCTGCAAAGCTGCGTATAAAGGGAAAGGAGGAATCACTCGGCGCAATTATACGAGTGTTCTATTCGTGCTTTAAGAAAAATCAAAGAAGTGCTGCCATAAGCACAAAAAACCTCATATATGTCATAACAACCTCTTCTTACTGCCCACTGTCTGCCATGAATTATGTCCATCAAGAAAAACTAAATTCCAAAGCCAATTTAGAAATACAAGTCTCAAAACCTTAAAACTTTTCCCATTGGCACGAAAACATCACATTTGCCACAGTTACTAATTTCTTTGTCGCTGTCACGCTGCTGGCTTTTCTAAATTACAGCTTGATTATTGTCCTGACAATCTTATGCTACCACTTCATGCTTTATTTTTATATTGGTGTTGCAACTGCGCTCCCACTTCTTTCCTCAGTTCATACAAATGTACCCCGTATAAAAATCATCTAGGCACGTGCATGAATGAGTAAAGAAAAAAATAAAATTATTTTCAGAAGTATTCAGAAACCAACGGTTATACAGACAAATGTCCCAAGGTTACTGTGCAGCGAACAGAATCACTGCAAAAATAAATGCAAAAACGTTTAAAGTTAACAATTGTGTGTAAGTATTGCAATGCAGGCAGGAGAACAAAAATAAGAAAGTTAATCCCATAAAACGGAGGTTGAATAAACAACCAACATGTAGATGAAGTCAATCATCTACATGGTTCTCACTTTTAATCAATAGCTTCTAAGCGCAATTCTGAGATGAGCTTCAGAATAAGGTAGCAACTGAGATGATCCCAAATTATATAGTAGGCACTATGCCAAAATTCAGTAGTTGTGAACAAGGGCACCATTTCTTATTAAATCCAAAGATATAAAACCTCAAGAACATGAATTTAAATATGCATATTTATGTACAATTAGAGTATTGAATATTGTCTGGAGTGACGAATTACAGCTCTATATGAACAAAGAGGGCACCATTAAAAAAAATGACTCTTATACGCAGAAAAACAACCGAATGGGAGAGGTCAGTAGAGCGACGAACATCGGTTAGCTCTAGAACTCAACGCACCAAACTGACACAGGTGAATCCCCCAGACTCGCTCAAGGCGCGGTCAGTGGCATGAGTCGGTTGACATTTCTTCAGCTACGGTTCGTCAGACAGCAAGACAAGAATAAGGAGTGCCCACAGTTTTGGTCAGTGTCATTATGTACCCGGACAAACATCTCAGGTCATGCACAAGTCGCACAGCATAGCGTCGGCTACGTAAACATTTTAGTATTCTGAAAATTCTCGCTGTGTATAGTCTTTATTGTGTCATGTATGGCCTTTTCTGGGTTGCTGGCGCACGGAGTTCAGGACATGCATGCACACATGCCCACAAGCGTCTGATAGTTACAACTCCCCAACATATTTAATAAATACCACTTCGAATACCACTTCGTGGCTGACGTGTTTCCCTCAGAATACCGCTTGATCATGCACATTTTTTCCCTGCGCGCAAATATCCCTTGAGAATATCCTCAACAGCACACGGCACTTGTTTAGTAAAAACAGAAAATATTTTGACATAGCTTGCTTTCAAATAATCTCGCCCATCTATCGTCCCACCTTCATAACAATTCAAACGCAACGCATTAACAAAGTCCTGGCTTTTAGTGGCCTCCCCATGTACAGCCTTTATCAAGAGTTAACGGCCCACGTTGCATGCTTCTAAGCAGTGCTGTGAGTCCTGTAGGATCCGTGCAAGTCTGAAGCTTTGAAGGTGCTCTTTCTCTATTATTCAAGGGGTTAGAAACTTCCTTGATGCCTAACGAACCGCAGAACATGCACCAGAAGGGAACGGGTAATTCCTCCCATGAACGGTGCAGTACTTCAACTTAAGGTCGCACCTGCCGGATCGTCTCACAGCGTTTAAAAAGCAGAAAGCGCCCTGTCCTGCCTACCTATTCCTTTACTCTGACAATGGACCAACTAGACCCCGAACGCCCATTACCGGAGATATTGGCTCTAAGGCTCTCAAAATCGAACCTGAAAGCTAACGCACAGCCGGCGCAACCGGTCATGAATTCCGTGAGATTCTGGGCAGGAGCGGTGATAGTAGGGCACGAGAGGTTTTAGAGGCGTACCATAACAGAAAAAAAGGAAAAGAGTGTGTCAGCGATACCTCTGTGAACCTTGCTAAAGCTGAGATTGTATATCTTGAACGGTTTTGATGAGCGCACGTCAGATTGCTGTCTGCGCATACCAAGATTTTTCTGTATATTTGCTCGCTTTTCAAGCAATGAAGTCAGATGAAATTAGCGCTCGTCCTACGTCGTTCTTCTACTGTGTCTGTGTTTTTTCGGCGCTACTGTTTTCCTTTCTGGATAACTCTCGGTATGCAAAAAGCATTGCGGCGTAAATCTATTCTGAACACTGATTATACAATCGCTACCTTTCACATTAAGAAACGCTGCATCAATTTTTCGAGCAACATAAACGATGGAACTCAGGTTTCACATGCACTGTATCTTCATTCTATTAAAATTTCTCGTATTTGACGCTGGGCGGCACTGCTTAAAGGCATGGCACGGTACAGTTGGGAGAACGCAGCCATGTGAAAGGCGCACTTGAAGGACGGCAAATCCTCCACAAAAAATCATTCGGTCCACCGCGTTTAGGTAAACGCGTTCTCATCACGACATACCTTGGCACTTATTCCTCGCTCGTTGTCGTAAGTGAAAACGCGAGCCCTGGTGTCGAGGCTCGTCAGCATAGCGTAGTGCTCGGGCACATACTTGAGGTTAGCCACGTAGCGACTGTGCCTGCACACCTGAGAAGCCGAAATAAAGTGGTAACTTCAATACGATAAGTACAGAGGTGTTGTTCTATATAAAAACTCACAGACTAACAATCCATTATGCATATGTCACCGGAGTTAACTCATGGGGAACGTCACGTGGAAAGATTCAAACTTCCTCCGCGACGGGGCGCAATGAAAGAGTCATAACCAAAATCAGGCAACTCATTAGACTGGAAATGGCAGTATTTCTAGAATTTTCCCGCCTTTCCATGTTTGCAAGGTTTCCTATGCAGAGATGATCTCCTCCTGGTTTAAACGCTCGGGAGACTGAGTCATTGACCCCATAACCTGCTGGTCAAACACATTAGTCAAGGCGTTGTTAGGTTAAGATGCCCTCTAGCTATATTAACACAGTCGTCATCATCGCTATCAATTTGAACTTGTGTATTACGATGTTTTTTTTTTTTGCCCGCCAAGCTTCAGAAATTGTGTTAGAAGTCTGCTTGTGCCAGTAGCTTAGGTCACAACAGCTAGAGCTGGCGAAGGAATACTGTATATTACCAAGACGTTGATGCTTTTAATTTTCTTTTAATTTTTTATGTTTCCTGCCGGAAAAGACGTTCTAAATTAGTGCTCAGAGCGGCATACGAAAGGCTTTAAAATAGCTACAGGAATTCGAAGCTTTCCCTCTAAATATTGAATGTGACTCAGAGGTTCATGACCATATTATTGAGTGGAGGTTCATGAAGTCCTAAAAGGTCATTCCATTGGTACAAAGACACTAGACGATAGTTAAGGCTAAAGATGAACCTGGCATTGAACATGAATTAGAGGAGCCGGGCGCGATTGCATTTACATATATTCTTCCCATTCTGAACATCGTATGAAAGGCGCGAGTGACACTACATGCCCGAGCCACTAACAACCTAAGGGCGTGGCATACTAGGTGCTGGTTCAGAGTGCAACACCACGCTGCTGGAGGGCAGAAGCGCATTGGAATCACGTTGAAACGTTGGCACGAGTGATAGTTCCTCCAAACATTTTTGTAGTGCTAATAGTCCCCCTTGTGCCTGTAAGCTGCCTGGTGGCCCACTATAAACCAAGCCATCGGCTGAAAGCGGTAAAGACGCTGAGTTCTTCTACGGTTGTTTTCTTTTTTGTTAATGATGGGCAAAACATTAATAAATAAGGATGGCTGCGAGAACTCTCCTGCGTGTGGTAAGTAGTTGCAAGTAGACTTCCGCTTGAGTGTAGGCTTGGTATCTCTTTAAGCCGCTCAATGGCGGCTTTGACGTCACAGATAGGATTAAGCTCCCGTAAGGCATGCAACAGTTGCATTATAAAGCAGCTCGTTCACTCGCTGCCACTCCGAGTCCCTGGCAGACAAGCGTAAATGTTAGAACAATTCTAAACAACTAAGCACATCTTATATCACAGTATTTCTATGCGTCACGTTATCCAAACCCTAAACGTAGCGGCATATGCACCGTCCGACTAAGAAACTCATACTCGACGGGTGAAGCGATTCGGTCATAGTAAATCCTTTTGCCAAGAACATAATTCCACAGTGCATGTTGGCTAGTATCTTGCGCGTCATTCTCAATAATTTCAAAC
This sequence comes from Amblyomma americanum, assembly GCF_052857255.1. Lineage (NCBI taxonomy): Eukaryota > Metazoa > Arthropoda > Arachnida > Ixodida > Ixodidae > Amblyomma > Amblyomma americanum. The sequence continues at coordinate 7,193,941 of NC_135504.1, forward strand.
GAGCATTTTGTCCTACAATTGAGTAAAATCTGAAATATTCTGTGAGCATATTTTGAACCGCCTATTCTCCAAAAATAATATGATTAGCTCCAAAGTAATAATATTCACTCACGCTAGACGCTTTCACGTTCAGCTAAATTCAAACCTATGCTTTAAAGAAACGTGATTATGCTCTTTTTTTTCTTTGATCATCAGGAACTGTTTCCTCAAGAAAGCTTAGCTAAACTGTCCTCTAGCGAAACAATCTACCGCGCTGAAAATAATAGAGTTACAGCACCAAACAGCAATTCCTAGACGCGCTATAAAACTTCGCGACTTCCACATTTTTTTTTTCTATGAAAAGCAATCCGCTTATCTAGACACGAAAATTTCCTATCGTTCCGTTCAGCGAGGATTTCAAATGTAGCCGCCATCAAAGACTTTGGGAAAACACTTCCAAGACGCTTCGAAACAAAAATTGTAAAAAATGTGCATAATCGTGGACACAGTGGCGCAAAGGGTTAAGGAAGAGCTGACAAAAAAATTAGTCTCCACACTTGCAAACCTAAACTCTTCCTCACTTCGGTGTAGCTGCCAAATGACTCAGCGTCGGGGTTGTGCTTGCACCGTGCGAAGAAGTCCGTCCGCTGTCCCTGTTCAGGCTCGGTCCAGCGCCCCTTCATGGTGACCGAGAGGAACCCACGGCTCGAAACGTTCCTCGTGTGGAGTTCACGAAGAGCGAACCCACCGACAGACTGCGAGATCAACCAGAGGGCGCTAGTTGGCCCGGTGGGCGGCAGCAATTATTTTACAGCGACAGCTGTTAACGGCGCATTTCTTAGGTTCCTTGTTGTTGGCGTAACACGCAGGAGCGCGAGGAGGAAAGCAGAGGAGAAGGGAGAGCTAGGGAGGTCAGTACGCCCGCTGATCGCTGAACGCAGCGACGTCACGAGTGACAGCATAGTGACGTCACGCGCACTCTACCAGAAAATACAACAAATAAAGATGAATAAACAATATCATATTGGTCCCCGCAAATAGCTGTCACTAGCGTTGTGCAGCGACAACCGTACAACTATTTCATTCAAACGGAGAGGTCCTTTCAATACCCCCCTTCTAGCGTTACACAGATGAGACATTCAGAGCCCAGCTATGCGCTTTAAGGAGTAGACTACAGTACTTCGCTCGCCCTTGTACATGTGCGTGAAACAATGAAGGAGCAAATTGCTCGCACGTAACACTGAAGTACATTGACATTATCTGTATTAAAGCAGCACCTCTGAAAGCAGCCAGTATGAATACAGTTTCTGAGTCAGTAAAAAAGTTCATCATGACTGCGGCTGATCACAGAACATCCAGCCTCAGACGTCTAGCATGGTGAACTTTTCGAAACACATCTGCAAGGAATGACAAACCAGCGACTTGCTGCGTTTCTAGACATTGGTTTGTAAATGTTTTGTAAACATTATAATCATCCCCTGGACAGATGCTACGGCATGGAGAGGCCCTCGCTATCCCAGCTTAATGATTTTCGCAATGGCCACTGGAAGTCTTTAGCCGATGACGCAGCCAATAATAAAGTTGTTCCCAGCGGCCTCGTCTGCTCCATTGTCTGCTGTACATGCGCAAACTAGCTTAGACCGTGGCCAACTAGGCGGGGTAGCCCTCATGTCTGCCTTCAAAACATGTGGAGTAACGACCTCAATTCTTTCCTTGTTCCATTCTGTTGCAAAAGCAACAGCTTCCGAGGCGCCATTTTTTTAGTCTAAATGAGTCATTAATATATCTCCTTATCACATAGCGGTGCACCTCGCAAGCTGTGGTGAGAAGCCATTGGGACAATTCCCAAGAAGGCAGCTCAACACCCACGGTGAATAGTTTTTCACTATTTGCTGCACCCCATCACGTTCTGTGACATGGCAGCCAAGAGTTTTCACTTTCAGACACGTTCTACAATTAACGCCACAAAGATCTCCAGGCTGTATTTCTCGCTACGATGCCTGAATGACAGCGCTGCCGTTCCGGGTAGTCCGCCCGTTGCTCAATCGGCAGGCGCTATTTCGGGTCACAAAGACGCCGTATATAGACATCGGGTATGGAAACAAAGCTTTCGTATTTACAACTTCGGCTTCGGTGTTTCATCAATAATCTACCGGAAATTTTGTTCTGGCTGCAAATAAAAGAACCAAACTCCAAAATGGCCCTGAAGTCGTCACATTCAACGGCAACGCTGGACACCCAGTGACCATATTTCAGGCACGGCGGACCGGATTCGTTCGTCATTTTGTTTCACCACCTCACCAGGTCGAAGCAATATTCATTGAAGATGTCATCCGGTAACTCGACGTCTGGGTGCCGCGTAGGAGGCATGACTGCGCAGTTCTTGAGGGTGTTGTCACCGAACCTGTAGTGGCCGATCATTATGACCAGGTCCGGCGTGAAGCGAGCCTCCCTGGGTCGTGATGACACAGAATAAAACTATATTATATTGTATGGCCTTGGTATGGTATGGTATGGTACGACGGTATGGTATGGTATGGTACGGTACGGCACGGCTCTGCACGGTGCGGTACGGGATGGTAAGGTACGGTACGGCGCGGCGCAGTATGATATGGTACGGTATGGTATGGCACGGTACAGCACGGCTCGGCACGGTGCGGTACGGTATGGTATGGTAAGGCACAGTACGACGCGGCACGGTATGGTATGGTAGGGTACAGAATGGTATTGTATGGGATGGTATGGTATGGCAAGGTACGATATGCAATCACGTGATAAATAAGGCATGAGATTTCATGCTCTGGTGCGTAGGAGGTAACGCCCTAGAGCTGCCCGTAGCCTAAATTTGAGAGACCCCATAGCGAAAGGACCTATTTCAGCCAGCTGATATGCTTTAATGTGCTTTAATGTACATCGCACAACGGACTTGCGTATTTTTTTGCACCTTCGCCTCCATGGCAGTGCAGCTGCAGGCCCCGGTATTTGATACTCCGACCAGCACGGGATCCGCAGCTGATGGCCAAAGAATCTTAGGCCCAGCGGTAGCTTAGAGGATCGAAGGCACAGATGTTGGCCCTTGCTGGGGATTGATATTACTAACAGTCGAAAGGCAGAAACGTACTACCTCACGCTGATTAGCCCTATGACCAGCCTACAGGCAGATAAATGATCTCTTAAAATTCGTAAAAAGGACGCCGTCAAGATTGTGTTGTAAGTTGAAACTATGAGAAAAACTTGGCATTTTAGTAGCCCTACGTTGCCGAAGAGACCCAACCCATCAACGGAAACTAAAAAGATGCAGGTACATACTCTGCTAACTGGCCTGTCAACGCCCTCTGTGCGCTGTCCCGTGTATTTCCTGTAAACATACACCACGCTCTGCGTAATAGTTGTTGCGTGGGGCGACGTTTTATACCAAACTTTTCAGTGTCGGCACGGTGAAGGACGTAATGCTTGTAACTAACTTGAACCGCTCAGCCAGGAAGACACTCCAGTCTTGCTCTGGATTTGGTCCGGCAAGAACACTAAGCGCCCGGTGACCCAGCGCCCTCTGGCTGTTTAGAAGGCCGTCAATTATCTGTGAAGAAGCAACCACAGCTCAATGTTATAACACCATTCAGATATGCTAAGTTGGACAAATTCTAGCGGAAACAGAGAAACAGTAACGGATATGGGCGGAACATGTAATGAAAGGCACAAATATCCGCTGATTGCTTAGGGCAAAAAAATTAAAAGAATAGATTTAAAGAGAATAAACGTGCAGCCACGGTCAGAATGATGACAGCTCATTGTGCGCTGAATAGAACCGTGGCGCATCACACAGTACGCACTGTCCTTCACCCCACCATACGAGCACAACATACCCACAATGACTAATAGCGATATTTAGAATAGGGGGATAATATAGTTTAGGGGGATAAAGGAATACCGGGGCGCTAGTGCTCAGCGCAGGGCGGTAACACAACGTTGTTGCTGTCCATGCTCATTACACCCTGTTATAATATTTTCCCCCTAACCGATAGGGTCCCTCTATTCTAGGATTTCTAATGCATTGGAATGAGTGTGCCATTGCCTTTGCCAGCCACAGTCAAAAGTCTATCTATACCAGTGCGTCAAGAATGTACTAGAAATAAGCGTTAGCGACTGACACAATACCCTGTATTTGAAGGCCTAACCGCATCTGATATTTTGAGAAACGATGACATCAGAAGCGGTCAGATTTCTGTTGTAAATAACCGTCCAGTTCTTGCCGGGTCTCTTGTTTTACGTACTTCCGTATTCAGAGGTTTTCCCAGGGAAGTACTTTTAGGCACGTCTTCAATTACGGTGATTTTACTTACGGTACAACTTTCTGACTCCACAGACGTGCTTTCGCTACTCACAAACCACGTTTGCACGGCGAATCGAGTTTCTTGTTCAAAAGATAATACGCGCAACACGTCCCCTAATGGTAGGAAGGTATCATCTTGCATCATCGCTTCCGTTTATATAAGCAGTGCACAGCTCACATAGGCATTGCTCTCCCCATGATGTATGGGATTTTGGGTCAGCTGAATGCAAGGCATGTACCTTGTTATGTTAAAGACCACTAAATAAGGAGAACTGCAAGCGCTCCAGAACATGGCCGGATGACAACTCCAGCCATTCCAGCCGCAGACCCTATGCTTATCGCACAAGCTGCGATTTTACGTCCTAAATCTAGGGTGGAAATCTTTTCGTGAATGTAAACGAATGGACAATAAGATTTGAAAGCTAATGTTTTCGCGATATTGTCCGAAAGGAAACGCCTAGGTTTTTGTGGTCCAGAGATACTGAGACGTGCCTTCAATGTGAGGATGGCCTGCTTCATTTTCTGACCGAGTACTTCGGCAGGAGTGTCGATTATTCCTGCGTGGAAGACGTCGCGCTCCCAGAATGCTTTCAGCGGGCTAGGACTTGTCTCCTGCAGATCCTTTTCAACCTCCTTCAAGTGCCTGCAGAAATACAGGCATGACGCAGTGGTCGATAAGGCTGTAGAACGGCTCAGTTCAACGAATTTTAAAATAAATCTAGATGGCACTGGATGTGTTGTTAATAATGAAGCGCCCGAAACCGTTCCAGAGCTTTCTGGAGTAAATTTTGGAGCGGTAAACGGGATAGTATAGCCGTCCAGTTATTCGCGACGAACTACCCTTGTAGGACTTATTAGGAGCACTGCATAGAACCAGCTAATGTCCTCAAATTTACCTCTGTTATAGTTTCTTAAGTGAAAGCAAAAATATGTGGAAGGGCACTGCGCCATTCTTGTTCCCAATTAATGTCAGGAAGCATACTCACTGAAACGCGAACCCCACTCCCAACGTAGTTCTTTTGTAGTCGTTGGCAGCGCTCAAGAAGGCATCGACTTCCGGTTCGAGTCGGGCGCTGCCACTCAGCTTGTTCATATCGTCAGCGTAAAGCGAGTCATAGATGGCGTAGTCGCACAGACCGTCCTCCGCCATAACAGCCCTGAATGTCGTCTTTCGGCCGTATGTGCAGAGCAGTGTCTCAGGGCCCAGTCCTGCAGTCACAACCTTAAGGTCACAGACAACACTCCAAGAGCGCAGTTGTATCAATGGCATCACCAAAAATCTCTAAATCTCCTCGCTGTTCGCCCGAAGTTTTTTTTTTTTGCAAGCATCGACCGCAGTTGTGGTCTATTAATCTGCTAATTCAAGTACGGGGTTCGATCTCTAGGGCCACTGTCTACCGAGAAATTTTACAACGAGTGCAAACTTTCCCTTGGCCTGCTTTTTAGCTTCTCTGAGATGAAATGCTTCGACACTGGAGTCTCTGCTCTCGCCGCGTGTAAATCAGATAGGCGAGAGGGCGCTCTTTCGCTAAGCTGCTCTTGCGCCTATTAATCAGTTCGTCATCACTATTTTCCTGCCGGCTTGCTTGATCCGGGTGATTATAACTAATGTACACAAAATAGGCGGAAGAGTGAGGACTGTAATGAGGCTTCCTGTGCTAGGAAGGACGAAACTTGTTAATTTTGTCAAGCCAAGCGTTACTAGGAAAGCTGGCGTCTACTAGCGGCAATCTTGGGGGTTTTTTGGGCTTGCTAGGTGATGGCCGCCGAAAATGCGCCAATGAGATTCGTTGCAGGAGTTTTCAAATCTGACAGTAAATGAAAATGGAAGCCGGAACTGACAAGAGCGATAGAGTGACGATAGGTAGCCCGTTTTCTCTTCTACATTTTCGAATGACCTCAAGAACGCTTACTAGCACAGCTGAAGCATTTTAGAAAACATACGACGCCGGTCGCTCTCAGTTGCACGAAGGCTCTCGCTAGTCCTGCACTCTTACTGAACCCTATGGAATTTAGCTCCATCTAGAGACAAAGCTGTACAGCTTTCCTTTGTAACCGTATGGCTGCGCTTGGGTGGATGCCAACGAGTAATTACTCCTTTATTACAAATCTGCTCCACCTAGGGGGATTCCCCTAAACATTTGACCAACGCTGTCCCCGCTTCGCGTTATTGATCAATTCACTCTCGTCCTACCATAAGTTTGTCGTCACCGTTAGCTCAGTTGGTAGAGCGATAGATCCAATGAAGCGGTGGTCCCGGGTTCGAACCCCGGACAAGGACAAATTTTTCTTCAATTGTGAAGTTTCTGATAAAGCTGTATAGTTATCCTTTGTAGCCGTAGGGCTACCCTTGGGTGGACGCCAGTGAGTCACTACTACCTTATTAAAGAGAACAGTTGGAAGGCTTCAATTACCCACAGCGCCAACAAAACACACGGACGGGAAGAAACAGAACACAAAACCCTGCTTCGTAGTGTGTTTCTTCCCGTCCGTGTATTTTGTGTGCCCTGCATGGAATTTAAGCATGTACTTACAACCAACAAGGTCAGCAGTTCGCCTTGAGTTAGCACGTGTTTGTGTCCTATCAGCCAAGTAAAGTAGTTAACTGTTTAGTCGACTGGCGTTGCGCTACACCCTGGCTACGGGCTAGCAGTTTTGCGGGCGGTAAAGTGTGCCGTCTCGTAGTCTATCAAGCAATGAGAAAGAATGGTGTTACCATTCATTCGACATAAGCTGCAATCAAAGCCCTTAAATGTCTGCTGTCACTGCCGCTGTCGCTGAAATCAAAATAAGCGAACCAAATAGTCACAGTTGCCAGTAGAGTACTTTTTGCTTCCTGGTTTTCATGAACTAGCTAGTCCTGTATTTGCTGATACCATGCCATGGACAGCTGATGGGGAATAAAGCACAGGCCGTAGGCCACAGGAAGGCTCTTTGAACTCAGGGGCTGTTCACCTCTGGTTTTATCACTGGCACTCGTTAGCGCCTTAATGTTGAACGCAGATTACGTTCTGCTATCGGCATGCGATAATAGCGCATTTAACAGCGTACCCTTAGGATGGGTCGGTGCCGGAGAGGTCGGTGCTGGAGGGGTCGGTGTCTGAGGCGTAACAGGAGGCTGCGGCTCCGGCTCTGGCTCCGGTTCCGGCTGTGGTTCCTGTTCCGGTTCTGGTGGCGGAAGTGGTCACGGCAATGGCGGCCTCGGTGCCGTGACAGAGGTGGGACGTGTTACAACATCGTCGGGACGCTGGGGAGAGGTCACTATCGTTCCGTCATTGGCTTCTTCGGTCGACTCTTGCTCATTAGCGCTTCCTGCGACCGCGTGACCCGTTAAAATCTTTAGTAGTAATTGTAATTGGCATTCGCACGTGTTGTGAACCTTTGCGCCATTGACGGGGACAATGCGGACAACTTACTAAGTTTTGTCGAAAGTAAAAATTGTTTCTATGTTTTTCCGACGACAATGATGTTTGTTTGGCAGCAAAATACGCAGTTATTGTTGAAAAAAAAAAACGTTTTCAAAATTTTTTCATGACCTGATGTTGAGTTTCGTAGTGAAATGCGCTGTAGCCTAGCACGTGTGGTATGCCCACAAAATACTGCTATTGCGTGGACGAAGTTTGATTCAGAAAAGAGGTTTGAGTTGTTACATCACCGTTTATGTTTCCAACTTATGAAAGGAGCATTTTCAGATAAAGTAGCCCCCGTGGTGGCTCAGTGGTTATGGCGCTCGGCTGCTGACCCGTAAGACGCGGGTTCGATTCCGGCCGCGGCGGTCACATTTCGATGGAGGCGAAATGCTAGAGAGCCGCGTACTGAGCGATGTCAGTGCACGTGAAAGAACCCCAGGTGGCCGAATTTCCGGAGCCCTTCACTACGGTGTCTCTCATAGCCTGAGTTGCTTTGGGACGTTAAACCCCCAGAAACCAGAAGCCGTTTTCACGAAAAAGTAGCCTCTCATTAAACGCGGTAACGAATATATATATATATATATATATATATATATATATATATATATATATATATATATATATATATATATATATATATATATATATATATATATATATATATATATATATATATATATATATATATATATATATATATATATGGGAACTTCAATTATTCTGAGTGTGCATGTATTGCTCAAAAAATTAAAATGTACTGAAGCTATAAATCTTAAAACAAAACTCCAATTTCGATATTCTCGTTCAGATCATTTTACTGGGGGAGACACGAGCCATCGCTAATTTACAGAAAATCAAACGTGCCGAAAAAGGCGAGGACTAGAGAATAAAAACGGCCCCCACGTCTGCTACGATTGGTTTTGGGGCCGCTTTTCACATCAGGTGGGTACGTTTAGTTTTCTTTCGTTTTTTTTGCGAAGTCTGTTTCACAGTTCATACGCCATCTGCTTCCCTCCGAGCACGCCCTAGCTTCCTAAATTTCTCCTCAGCGTCAAAATATCAACTGAGGTACATGCGTTTACATTTCAAACAAGAGGAAACGTAACTAGTGAGTAGTCGTTACATAAATAGCAAAACCAAGTACACGTCGAAGCATTACGAAAGAAAGCACTTTGCAGGCTCCGAGATAGCGGAGATTGTTTGGGAAACTGACTGCGGCTTTTTTAGCTCCACACTAACTAAAAGCCTTTCATTGCGCATGCTTCACCGTCAATCCGCAAATCGCGAACTTTTGGAAGAGGCCTTATTAGTGGACTTGTAGGGAAAGACGATGATGCCAGTTCACCAACATTATGGTGTGGTTTCACGGTTTGGTGAAGTTAGTTTAACTGAGCCCCATAGGTGCTCCTCGCCTTCCTTGACTAATAGAACATCCTCTACATGACGTAAAAAACCCGGAGGAACTCGTGTGTGTTGCACCTTGGCGCCGCCCTCCTCCCTTCAACAACCCTCCTACAACTCTCTATGCCCTTTTTCCCACTTATGGTCCCCGACCCTGCTCATACCAGTGGGCCATCACTTGCAAATAAACCGTTGTGATCAATAGCATGCACTGAATGAATTGAACCTAAGCGTTCCCGAGTAGGACACATTTTTACCGCTAATAAGGGAGCTATTACGCATTGTCATCCACCCTAGCGCAATCATGTGGCTACAAAGCAAAGCTATCCAGCTTCCACGCAAGCTTCGTATCTCAAGAAAAATTCGTCCTGGTCCTGGGTTCGAACCCACGACCACCCCTTCAGCGTAGAACTCTCTTTACGAACTAATCTAACTGGAACGGCTAGCATACGATAGGGTGAGAGCTGATCGATTGAAGTTTTGCCCTAAAACATTTGACCAATGCCGTTCCCGCTTCAAGTAATTGGTCAATTCGTGGTCGCCCTACCTTATGGTAGCCGTCCCGGTTTGCTCAGTTACGGTAGAACGAGGGCTCCTGTGAAGCGGTGGTCCCGGGTTCCAACCCCAGAACAGGAAGAATTCTTCTTTAACTACGGAGTTTCTGTGAAAAATGCATAGTTTTTCTTTGCAGCTGTATGGCTGCACTTGGGTAGATGCCAGTTCCCTTATTACAAACCTGCTCCATCTGGGGGGATTTTCCTAAGACATTTTTACCGCTAGTTTCCCTCTAGCCTCATCCGCGCTGAGTGAAAACTTCGGACTGATTAGTATCTTCATTAGTGACTAAAGATGCTCTTTAGTATTCCTCGTGCCTCTATTAGGGCGCCTTGATATAGAGTTCCTTTGAACACTGTATCGAGGTTCCCCAGCTTCTATACGCTGTGAGCGAGGTGCAGAGCGATGCAAACACGTTACGAAAGAACCAGCGATGCTGATTTAGCGTCAGGAGCGAAGCGTTGGGCCTAACATTTTTATTTCACTTAATCAAAGGTCATCATAAAGTACACGTTTCGCAAATAATTTTTTTTTCTGGACGGTACACTAGCCGACAAAAACACGCCCTAGCAATAACCCTTTATTCCACACGCAATAAATGCTTCAAATATTCGTTCTTTCCCAGGACTATTGCTGAATGGGACAAGCTAAAAAATCACTGTGTTACTGCCTTCTCTAAATATATTTTTCCAGCGCCTTAATCGTGGCCCTTGATATAACCATTCTCTTGTGTCTGTTTGCCATGATTCATTTTGTTCCAGTTGCTGCTTTGTGTTGAAGTTTTCCCACTGAAACGTTCCATATGAGCCGGTCGTATGGAATTATGGGAATATAGAGTCCATAAGATATGAAAAATATATGGAAATTCACATCTGGTCTGCACGGTGTCCATAAGCATTCAACATAATTTCTATTCGATTTCAATACACCGTACATTCTGTCATATGGAGGTCGTAAGTTCCCATACGTGACTCCACACAGTCCGTACCGAATGCATATGCTCCATACAGACTCCATGAAAGTTCATATGGAGACGCATGGAATTATCGAAGTCCTCGTGTGGAAACTTTCAGTAGGAATTTGTGTCACTGTCTCCTTGTTGCCTATCAGAAGTTACTACCATATTGTAGTCCACCCTACTAAACTCACACATGGGATTGCCGTATTTGAAAATAAGTACCGGCGCGTACCACTCGACAGGACGACGACCACCGAGATTCCCAGGACGATGAACAAGAGTGTGGCAAGGAGACTGAACACAGTGAAGCTCATGTTGTCGTGTGCCCTGCGTCGTGAACCGCATGCACCGATGCAGGGGAAGACAAAGCAAAGTATTTACAATATATACGGGCCAAATCCAACACGTTGTGCCACATCGTTTCAAGGTGATCATGTGGACAACATTCAATTTCTTTTCTGAACAAAAATTGATTCCTCAGCTCTTTCTGGCCATGTTGGTGTTTGTTAGAAAGCAGAAGGGGTGAGTGTTTTGCTGAAAATGTGAGATTTCAAAAGAGCATCTTTATGTGTGTGTGACTCCATTCGAATTTAGGACGTCAAAACTGAAAAGGACTCCGTTATCAGTGCTCCAGGTCTGCACTAAATGACAGCGTAGCCTGTAACTTCAGTGGTCCGCCACGCTGAATTTGCTTTTATGTCACCGCACTTTGCGTGCGAAAAGGAGTGACGATGACGATACACGTCTGTCGTTACATTTCTGACCTTTTATAGCTTATGAAAGGTCAGTTTCTCAGGGAAAGTAACTTTTCTTATTTTAATACGGTGATTGGTAAATACAGAAAAACAGTACTTGGTCCTCATTCTTCTTTTTAAAGTATTCAGATCCAGATAACAATAGGGGCCGCCAAAAAATAGCGAAGCTGTGGGATGCGTTGGCATCCTCACCCGCTCCTAGCATACATACTGTAGAGGTCTCCATCGCTTATTATACGCATGTTTCAGTGATCGACAAGCTTCAACTAACACTGACTAAAACCAGACACTTGACGAGCCAGACGCCTGAACAGTCTAGGTCGTATTATACTTACGCGAACAGCTCAGTCTTTGTTGCTAGAAAAAAAAGGTAAAAAGTATTGAAAGCTAAAGCATGTTTCCAAGAGATGAAAACACGATTTCCTGCATTATCAGAAAACTTTTTTTTTGTTAAACCTACTTCACTAAGCCCTACATAGCCAGGCTGACGTCTTCCCGATGACTATCTCAGAATGAAAAACAATATTTTTTATAAACGAGGAACACTAGTCAAAGAATGCCGAGAATTAATGCTTTCCTTCGCGCATCTCACGGCCCGCAGTGCACGCCACCAAGTTTCGGGCTTTTCCCTAAAATGCAGAAGCGCCTCAACGCTACCGGTATCGCTTTCCTGAAGGCGTAATCCAACAGCCGCATTCAACCCTCTACGAAGCCACTAAGAGACCATTACACCGGCGACGACCGTGCATTGCCGCTGGTGGTTCGTATATCGAAAAGAGGTGCACAGCGTCATCTCTGCATGAACACAGAAATGCGTAATGTAGTTAGACCAAGGCTCAGCAAATCGTCCCACCAAATCCCGGGTGCTGGAAAGTGAACCAAGAGGCTCGAGCTGCCTGGCCTGCTCGTTAGTTCTGTACAGTGTTCAACAGAGGGCACGTTAGTGCCCATTCTAAGAGTAGACGACTGGGTACACCCCAGGAAGAAAACTTTTCGAAGTGTCATTTGTCTACAGCATCTTTGAGATCCACCGAACACGAAAATCCCGATCAGGCCAATCGCAGTGATATTTCCATTTTCTGTATTTGTACACAGTGTATATTGCCTTCCTACCTCTATCGTTGCTTACTGTCGCTCCCTCCCCTTTCTTTCTCTCTCCCTGTCCTTTCCGCGTCCTTTTTTCTCCTGCTAGCCGCAGCTCAGGTGCTTCAGGTTTCAATGGCAGATGCCGCGGCTGTCAACACCTTTTCCTTCCATTGTTATTTTATTACTAAATAGCCAGTAACAACAGCAATCTTACTGAACCACCTTTCAAATTTCCTGCTGCTTCCTACCACGCACATTAGTGCCGCGTCAGTGCCTAATGAAAGTTAGCCAAAGGCCGGAGCACAGTGCAAAACGCTAGCTAACTCTTTCCTTCTAGCGTGTTCATCCTTTGGTGCGCTTTCGTCAGGCAGACATAATACCAACTCGACCGATATGCAGCTATTCTGTATGAGGGCCACACTCACTGCCCTCGGTGTTCATCCCGTCCGTCATCGTCATAGAGTTAGCGTAGGTCGCTCCCGTCTGTGCCACCAATAGCCGCGGTGCCACGGGCGGCAGTGGCGGCTGCCCCAAGGGCATCGCAGGCACCGGGCGCAGGAGCACCACTTTTTCCGGTATCATGGTTCGCCTGCATGGGAACTAAGTGGCCAGCTTATCCTCGATGAGCGGCGATATGACGGACACTCAGAGAGAGCTAATTATCAATGGCTCTCCGCGAGTGCGGAGAGTGTTACGAAGCCCATCACTCTATTTTGTATTCGTGCACCCATATCTTGAGGTGAAGCTACCTGCAAGACCCTTGTATAAAACCAGCCGCCGCGGTGGCTGAGTGGTTATGGTGCTCGGCTGCTGGCCCGAAAGACGCGGGTTCGATCCCGGCCGCGGCGGTCGAATTTCGATGGAGGCGAAATTCTAGAGGCCCGTGTACTGTGCGATGTCAGTGCACGTTAAAGAACCCCATGTGGTCGAAATTTCCGGAGCCCTTCACTACGGCGTCTCTCATAGTCTGAGTCGCTTTAGGACGTTAAATCCTCATAAACCAAACCAAACCAAACCTTGTAAAAAACCGTAGGGTTTCAGTGCACCTCTGCAATTGAATGTTGGCTGACTGTTGCGGCTGCTGCGTCTCATGTAGGCAGTGAAATAAACGGTGCACAATTAATGTGCCCTGGGGTGGTGGATACGGCGCGGCTAGTATTGATAAACAGTTGTGTGCTGTGTTGTGTTGTGTTGCGCTGTGTTGCGCTGTGTTGTGTTGTGTTGGTCTGGGTTTGGTTGGGTTTAGTGACACAAAAGTATCTAAGGCTATCATGCGCCCTTCTGTTTGTCACCCCCACGTAGCCACAGTAGCGGACCGGAACAGTAGCCTCTGAAATCAACAGCTTCGTGGCGCTGGCCTAGAAAAGGCGCGCGGCATTTGGCTACTGAAGGCCGCAGAACTGTGCGATGTGTTGATCCGTGTAAATAAAATTACAAGCTTGTTTCGTTCCTGTAGCAAAAATGGACAGTAGTGTTCGACACTAGATTAAGAAGAGGGCAGCAAAAGTTCGTTTTAAATACTGTTGCATTATATACTATCATAACTTAATTATAATAGTATTTATTGTTATTGTTTGCAGATACAGTTATGAACTACGGACGGGCCAAAGCCACAGACGGGCTTGTAGAGCGACGACCAGCAAAAGGAACAGCAGATTTGTGCATAGTCTCTATGTAATGACACAGTGTATAAAAAAAACACCATAAAAATGAAGAAACAAATAATTGAAACAATAGGAAGTTGCACAAATAAGGAAAAAAGAACAAAGTCAGACATTTTCTGCAGATCGCACAGCAAAACGCAGCTCTCTACGAGCCCTCATGGGCCCTTCCCTCCGTCAACACGTTACAGTTGCTCCCTTGCATCTGGCAGTCATTGTCTTAGCTATAGCCTTGCTACCTGCGATTCTTAATGATATACCGAGTCATTTGCATTTTTCACACCACCTAATCCTTTCTCGACTGCTCCAGTAGCGTACGTAAAAAGCTTACTCCGCAGCAAAATAGGATGGAAAGGGGCGACATTTACACCAGGATTTTGAACGGACACCAGGTGTATCACACAACAAATTGCTTTCTATTGCTATCCAGTAGCTCTATGGCCCGTTTTCACGCTGATGAATCAACCAAGAACAAAAGGCGTATCGTGAGAAATTAGAAAGCTGTTTTATTACAGATAACAGAGAGCAGGTGGTTGTAAACGGGCTCGATTGAGCATTCCCAGTCTCGCACAGCAAAAAGAGGCGTTGTTCTAGTTATAGTTACGATAGAAATGAAAACGAAATGACGGTTTAGAATTGAATCTCATCGAAATCTGATTGTCAATTCCGAACACTGGCGTTAGCATGCCTCAAGTTGTGCCCTTGCAAGGCGGCCCCAGATTGCGGAAGACAACCGTTCGACCTGAGGCCCATCTCGCGCAACAGCCCTTCTAGATCATTTCTTCTCAGAAATGACAAGTAGCGGCGGAATAGCCGAAAATGGCCATTCGATTCTGGTTCCCCGCAAAATGCAGACAAAGCAGTTTTCTCTTAAGCGTGAGCCGACCCAGCTTACCGCAAAAGACTTCTTTTCTTCGTCGTCTTAAATTGGGGCTCATGTGGCGCGCGCGCTACTTTCAAAGCTGCTTGAAATACAGGAGGAAGATTTCTTATCGTAGAGTTGATTGCGCACGATTATGCATTCACTGATCCATGTCAACAAATCTATATTGTAGTTTTATATTAAGAACTGTTCTTTATGTCCATTATGTTGTGATGCACTTAATCACGGAAACGACTACAGAGTAGACAGGTCTTTTCATTCTCAGTCTGGCAACTACATTTTCATCTTCACTGGGTGCTAGTGGAAAAAACGTCGACATCAAGAGCTACGGGTCGTTGTTGTTCATTTGGGTCATCACCATCGTTATCAGTTCCCTGTATTAACCCCAGTATATATTGGGCAAAACTGTAGCAATGCCTCTTGTATTCATAAACCAAACAAACGATATTCTTCTGGCATAATTATGGTGGATCCACTGTCTCTGTACACTTTTCCTACTACGCTTGCGGAATCAGTGACACTACCGGCACTCAAATTGCCGGTGCCACCGCACATTCCTTCATCACGTTTAATATGGGTCCCTTGGTACCGAATGTATCAAATGATTCGGTCAGCTCGCTGGCCAAGGCATCTCTCTTAGCGGTCCAGTACTTCCTCCCGTATCAAAGTGCACTTATATTACGACAACTAAATTTCGCTACCAAAATTAATCCACAGATCTGCTCTATCAGCGCTCCAGCTCTCCCCTGACTACCAGCAACTTCTCCTAGACGACCACAGAATGTTGTTCTCACGAAGCGAGATTTCTTTCACGCGGATACGATGCCCCATACCCCTGTTAAATTATTACCTCCACAAATCTTTCCTCGTTATCTTCCTTTTGTATCCGCGTTTTGGCAGAACCTGACACTACCCAAGCAGCACAAGTGATTGGCCCAACATTGGAACCTTATTGGCAAAGGCCGGCCCTACAAAGGGCCAGGATGGGACCATCCTGTTGCAATATTGGGCCGATGACCTGTGCTGCTTGGGTACTGATCATTTTCTACTGTCCCATTCTAGTTTCTCTTCATTAAGTTTCCCGGATTTTGAGGCGCCTGCTCGAAATCCCGTTTCACAAACCTGGTCCAAGTTTGTCGAAGGAGGTTGCTCTTTTTCTTGGAGCGTCTACTCCTCGACACAGAAACAAAAATGACTACTCCATCCTGCAAACTCTCCACCCCCCCCCCCCCCCCCGCTTTTCTCCGTCCGTTCTCCGTCCGCTTGCAGCGTTGCACCACCGGTAACTACAACGTTATTCTGCCCATGCGTCAAGTTGCGCCATGACGGTTTTTTTTCTTTTGCAATCCTTGCTTCGCCTTTCTCTTCTGAGCAGGTTCCACAAGTATCCTTCCTTTTTCTTTCCAGCATTTATTTCATCCGACCTTGTGCACTAATATCTCATGACAGGAGAAAGTGCACAGAACATCACTATACACACGAACAGGAAAACTAAAAGGTTCAGATATAACCGTACAAGTTAATTAAGTAAGGAAACAAGAAGCGAAGTGTACAGATAGAGATTAAAATATCTTAGAGAAAATAGCAACCTTGCACACAGCAAAAGAGCCGGACAGACGTCTATGTTGCCTGGTCAAGAGGCCCCATTGAAAAAATGCAAAAGTTGCTAATTCGCATATACAGGCGATGGGGATGACTACTGATAAGAAAACCTGTGATTTTTAATTACACAGCCACAAGTAAAATTAATTTGCAAGCAATGAGAGAATTTGTAAAATGATGCCAAATATGTGGGCATTCGACAACCTGAAAGATGCGGGTTCGATCTAGGCCGCGGCGGTCGAATTTCAATGGAGGCGAAATTCTAGAGGCGCGTGTACTGTGATGTAAGTGCACGTTAAAGAACCCCCGGTGGTCTAAATTTCTGTAGTCCTTCACTACGGCATTCCTCATGGTCTGAATGGCTTTGGGACATTAAACCCCCTAAACTAAACCAAACCAAACGTCAATAAAAAACAATGAATGGTGAAAGCTACGTAAACGAAAAGGAAAAGACCTTCATCCCTTAATGGTGTTACTGAGGTTCGCTGAGAGTAAAGTATTTGCAGATATTAAGAATATTACGCACACAAATGTAGAGCTTGCTGTCTCAAGTATGACAAACTCCAGCGTATTCCAATAAATGTAAGACGTTCAAGTTTCGTGAAGTCTAGCAAAATCTGAAGTGTGTGGCCATAAATAAGGGCATTAACTGCAGCTGGATAGGGTGAAATTAGTCCAGAATGGGGGAATGCCAGCAACACGACTAAGCAAGACGGAGAGAAGCAGGAAAAGAATCTATATTGAATGAAGGGTGAACAGAAAAAGTGAAACATGCACCATCAACTGTTGTAGATTCATAACACAGGCTTGTAAGTTGATATAGCTCTTGTGGGGGAAGGAGGCATTATTCGTGAGGCATGAATTGAATGTCTTGCGTGGCGCATGGACACCGGACCGGGCCTGAGATCCGAGCTCGCATTTCCTCCGGCGCTCCGAGAACATAAGTCGGCGTATCTACAAAAATATGTGGAAAGCATGGATGTCGTGTGCTGGCAACACTATAAACATGAATATGCCTATGTGGCAGTCAAAAGAGAGTAAGATGTCCTCTAACTCACTCACTCTTATAAAAGTAAGCTCACTAGAGGACAGCTTACTGCGTTTTTACTCCTTTCTGACACGCTGCACACATACCGTATAGTCCGGAGCAAAAAGGAAGTATGTCACGCGAGCTTCGATTTGACTGGGCTTGCCTTCCTATTTCATGTGTCAAGACCGCAAAAACGGGGTGATCTGCAACCATATCTCTTATCGCTCTTCGGTCCGTCGTGTTCCGCCTTACTGAAAACGCAGCGAACATGACGCTGCTATGAGAGGACACCCCTTGTGACGGCAGGCAGCAGCATACCCGAGGCAGGAAGAGAACATCTTGCGCCTTGCATGGACCAGGGCCAGACATCCGAGCTCGGACTTTTTAATTAGCGTCGGTGCTGTCCGTGTCCAAGGGAGACCCTAAGCCGGCATATCTGCAAGGAAGGAGGGGATCATTCTCTAAAGGCGACTATGGATGCAAACGACTTAACACTCACAGACGGGACGGAAGAGCCTGTGTTCTTCTCTGCCGTCCCATCTGCACCAAGCAGCCCGACTAAGCCCTCTTCTTGCAACCATGGATGTCGTGAGCATTCCAAAGGCATCCGAGGGTCATGCTGTACACTAGCTGTACTGTCGGGACTTCGACTGAACTGCATCATTGACCCCCTCCAGCGGCACCTGGCGTTTATACAGTCTTTGGGGGTACCGCTTTCATCTGCAGTCATGCCAGTCTGCTCGTTTCGATAAATATTGGTCCAGCTTATCGAAAACGCAGAAAACTAGGCGCTGCGATGCAGTGTATTCGAAGTTTCAGACAATACAGCACATGTGGCGTGAGTCAGAAAGTGCACGAAAGGAACTTGCACGACCCGCAACAACCATATCGGGCGATATGTCATTGCGGGCTGAATACTTAGTGCCATTGAATCAAGTATGAGAGTGCTGGAGTGAGCACATATGCGAAGAAAAATATCTGACAGACACGCAAGCATATCGCAGTTGCACATACTCCCCGTGGGAGCAAAGTGGGCGCGACTAATACCTATGCCGCGGAGCTGAAAAAAGCAGGAACAGTGAACTACTGACCTTGGCTGCAGCGGAAACACGATGTGCCGCAGGCCGTAGGCAAAATCCGTTCTTCGGAGTTGCTGGACGAGGCTGTCGAGAATTTCCCAGAGCCGGCACGGCCACAAACCACATGTCGCACAAGAGCATATCCGCCCTTGGGCGTTCGGTGGCACGACATGGTGGCTTGGTCGCAACCACATTCGGAGCGGGGTTTTTTTCTGTGAAGCAAACGGCAGCAGGCTCGCATATCTAACCCCTCCAGAAGCAGCGAGCAAAGCGGAGCATATATGCAGTTTACTCTCAGGCTCAATAACTACAGCTGACCTGCCTATAGTGAGCTATGCGTAGAGCTGTATGAATCACGAGCCATAGCTCACCGCGCTTCCGTCACGGACCAGAAACCCGATGGCGGTGGTCCATGAAACCTCTCCTCTACACGCTGCGTGTTACTTTCTGATCATTATTCAATGCTTGCGGAAGCAGCGTGAGTGAACCTTAAATTCGTTCTACCAGCTCAAAGCAGGTTTCACGGACACGTCACCCTCGCCACGGGGCTTTAGCCTCGCACTCACCTCCGATGCCGACGGCCTGGCTCGGAGGTGTATTCCTCGGCACTCGTCTGTCGGTCTTGAGTTCGACTGACTGCTCCTACGAGTATCCGCTGGGCGGCGAAGACGACAGCAAACCACTGGCAACGGGCACAAAGTCACGTCCGGAAGCACTGCCCCTTGTACGGCGAAAATAAGTTCCGCGGGTAGTAGCAGCAAGAAAGAGCGCCGGACTGACGGTCGCATGCATCTATGGTAGCATTTTTCACCCGCGAGTCGCCTGTTTGCGCATGCGCGTTACTGTCAGCTACAGCACTTTCCAGGGTCGGTCTCCGGTGTCGCACTTATCAGCAATAGAAAATATCCCCTGGGCGAAGAGCCCGGCTACACTACACTGACAGTGCGCCGCGCCGCTGCTTCCACGGGCAGACGGCGCGCCATAGCAATTCATGCAGCCAGATTTTTTTCCTTTTGTTTTCGTTGTTTATATTTGGCCCGTCTAGATGAACTGATATCAAGGCTGCTTTAGACGCGCAAATTTCGCCATGCATGCGCATGCGAGAGCTTTGGCGACGTTTTCTCTGCCCTCTTATCACCAGCGCTTTGAATGAGCGGACTGAAAGGAGAGGAGTAATTTTCGCATCCCTTCGTTTTAATTCAAAAACCTGGTGGGCTCAAACTTCGGCTGAGTGAACGAAGAGCCTTCAATGACCACAGCAGACGGTTGTGAATAACGCATCCGTAAGGCGTGACACTGTATATGTTGTTGTTGGTATCAGCCTTTCAAACGATGGCACATACCCACACTGTATATGCTCGATTTTTCTGAATTCTGTGTTAACCCTTAGTGTGTTGCTCTCATTTTCTTGCTTGATTGGTTCTGCTAACATCTATGTCACGGGTTGACCGTCCTAAACGGAGGACTCCGGCAGAATTTCGGCACCTGGCGGCCTTTAACGTGCACTCACATCGCGCAGCACACGGGCGCCTTTTGCGTTTCTTCAAAAACCAATTTTGGAAACGCAGAAAGAGCCTGTGGGCTACGCGACATCAGTGCAAGTTAAAGACCAACAGGTTGTCGAAATTATTCCGGAGCCATTCAGTACGGCTCTGTTTCTTCTTTTTAAAGCGAAAGCTTTACTAGCCTCCTCGGGCCAAGGTCATGGGTGCGGTACATTTGACCTTTAAGTGGAGGAGTGTATGTGTGTCACCCACGTGACGTACCACGTGACTCGTTATTCCATTCCTTACTGTACGGTTCAGGTGTCGCCGAGATGCGAGATATACACTGCGCCATTTCCTTTCACCAAAAAACAATTTTCATTTTCATTTACTTTAGAAGCGGTATTCCGCGTTTTCTGGCGATGTTAGTAAGCATATGCGCAAAACGAAGAGACAGGGCCCATTTTGTAAACAACGAGGCATGTTCAAGAGAACGTCAAATATTTATGCACAATTGGTGAAACAACTAGCACGTAGAAGCATGTCTGAGAATACAAGGTCATGCCATTACTGTGGTGTACATGGGTCTCCATGCGGTTGGTCCTTCCGGCAGTCTCTATTGGATTTTGGGAAACCTGTTGATAAAAGTCATATGAAATGCAGATTTTCGCATTTCCTATTAAAACATGGAAAAGCGCGGCTTATTTTTGGGATTTCTGACTGCGCAACCCGCCCGGTGGCTCAGTGGTTAGAGCACTCGACTACTGATCCGTAGTTCCCGGGTTCGAACGCCACCGTGGCGGCTACGTCTCGCTGGAGGCGAAGCGTTAAGGCGCACGTTAAAGATCCCCAGGTGGACGAAATTATTCCGGATCCCTCCACTACGGCACCTCTTTCTTCCTTTCCTCTTTCATTCCCTCCTTTATCCCTTCCCTTACGGCGCGGTTCAGGTGTCCGCCGATATGTGAGACAGATACTGCGCCATTTCCTTTCCCCAAAAAATAATTTTAATTTTTCTTTACCCGCCGCGTTGGTTCAGTGGTTAGGGCGCTCGACTACTGATCCGGAGTTCCCAGGTTCGAACCCGACCGCGGCGGCTGCGTCTTTATGGAGGCAAAACGCTAAGCGCCCGTGTGCTGTGCGATGTCAGTGCACGCTAAAGATCCCCAGGTGGTCAAAATTATTTCGGAGCTCTCCACTACGGTACCTCTTTCTTCCTTACTTCTCAGTACCTCCTTTATCCCTTCCCTTACGGCGCGGTTCAGGTGTCCAACGATATACGAGACAGATACTGCGCCATTTCCTTTTCCCAAAAACCAATTATTATTCTTATTATTATTATTATTATTATTATTATTATTATTATTATTATTATTATTATTATTATTATTATTATTATTATTATTATTATTATTATTATTATTATTATTATTTTCATTTTTATTTTATTTTAAAAGACTGAAAGCTTCTCAACTAAACTGACACGCATCTACGCAGTACTTCTTTTGTAGAAGCGGTATTGCTGAAGAAGAACCAGGAAAAAGTAATGATTTAGAGATGTTCCAAACAGCGAGTCCACTTCATTTAAAAAATATATATGCCTATAGTTTAGTTCAAATAAAAAAGAAAGGACAAAAATGAACATATGAAACAAACCAGAATGAGTAACAAGCACTCGCGGCTGGGAAAACGGTTACGAAATAAGCCCCAGGATGCATCGGAAGCATTGAAACCCCCTTGTGGCATTAGCCAACGCCATGCAAGACAGTGTTTCAAGAGGTTGGCAGGCGCTGTTGTAACGCTGCAACTCTGCAGATGCGCTTGAGGGCTCTAAATGAGCCTTGTAAAATATTCCAGGCTTAAAGCAATTTTCCGCATTAGTGCAATAGCACTTATAGCGGACATCCCCCCTTTAAAATATTGTATCCGTCCGTCCGTCCGTCCGTCCGTCCGTCCGTCCGTCCGTCCGTCCGTCTCTGTCTGTCTGTCTGTCTGTCTGTCTGTCTGTCTGTCTGTCTGTCTGTCTGTCTGTCTGTCTGTCTGTCTGTCTGTCTGTCTGTCTGTCTGTCTGTCTGTCTGTCTGTCTGTCTGTCTGTCTGTCTGTCTGTCTGTCTGTCTGTCTGTCTGTCTGTCTGTCTGTCTGTCTGTCTGTCTGTCTGTCTGTCTGTCTGTCTGTCTGTCTGTCTGTCTGTCTGTCTGTCTGTCTGTCTGTCTGTCTGTCTGTCTGTCTGTCTGTCTGTCCGTCCGTCCGTCCGTCCGTCCGTCCGTCCGTCCGTCCGTCCGTCCGTCCGTCCGTCCGTCCGTCCGTCCGTCCGTCCGTCCGTCCGTCTGTCTGTCTGTCTGTCTGTCTGTCTGTCTGTCTGTCTGTCTGTCTGTCTGTCTGTCTGTCTGTCTGTCTGTCCGTCCGTCCGTCCGTCCGTCCGTCCGTCCGTCCGTCCGTCCGTCCGTCCGTCCGTCCGTCCGTCCGTCCGTCTGTCTGTCTGTCTGTCTGTCTGTCTGTCTGAAGCCTGATTTGTGGCTGGGTGCCCACCGGGTTGTGGGCAACCTGCCAGGTCTGTGTATAATGTCCGTCGTACAAACTCCTCACCGTGGCAGGTCGCAGCTCAATTAATGACTGGTCGCGAGAGGTTGCTCGGTCTCGCACACCCCGCCTATGGCAGCGACTGACATCGAAGCGCAGTGACTCATTGCTCGACCACTGCACCACTGCGCCATAAGTGGTAAGAGGAGTCCCAGGTAAACTAGGGAATTAGCAATTCCATATACATGAGCACTCACCCATTCTCGCTATTCGAAAAATGAATCCCAACACCGAAGCAGAAGTAAAAACCGTAGTGCTAGCGCAGCGTTTGCTAGCATTTGGCCTAACAACGCTAATGGACCTTCTTTTTTTTTTCTTTAATTCCACATGGCAGTATTACGAAACTTTTCAAGTTCCAGTTTCACTTTTCATTCGCTTGATTCTGATAGTAACATAAAACGCAAATATTATTCTGAACATTTTCACACTGAATATTCGATTGATGTATCGGTTGCTTGACATAGTTAACAACACACAGCACATTCCTCTGCCTCGATATCCTTAATCATCCGACGCTCCGATGGATGTGAGCTAAATAGCAGTCGGCCTTATATTGAGCCCGCAATGAGGCTTCTTTCCCTAGTAGAGCCTGCGGCAGGCGTAGAGCTTTGTCGCATCGGTGTAGTTTGTGACGAAGAAGTTCAGCAAGCTGCGAACAGTCTGCACTCGGCCGAAGCCACCCACGCTGTTTTGCCACCTGCACGTGTCGTTGTAGTCTTCGTAGTCGAGGTCATAGACGGCAAGGCCAAACCTCACGGACGTGTGGTCCGCCTTCAGCAAGCAGAGCTGCGCATATCGACCACTGTTAGGAACTTGTGTTTTGGCTATATTTTGAAGCTTTAAGTTTCATACGCTAGGTCAAGCAGTACTCGGGTCGGCAGCACAACGCCCTTGAACGACCTTCAGCCTAACCAAGGATAGCCGTGTACGAGCATACGTGGTGCAGTTATAATGTCGAACCCTTAATCCCTGACCTTGAGTCATGACATTTAGTTGACCTTTAATCTTTGACCTTTGATATGGGTGACCTT
Source organism: Amblyomma americanum (assembly GCF_052857255.1). Classification (NCBI taxonomy): domain Eukaryota; kingdom Metazoa; phylum Arthropoda; class Arachnida; order Ixodida; family Ixodidae; genus Amblyomma; species Amblyomma americanum. The sequence goes on from NC_135504.1 coordinate 7,217,766, forward strand.
TAGGTTGACCTTTGACCTTAAGAACATCCGATGGGGTTACGTGAAGCCACGTGATGAGTAACCATGGGTGCAGAAGCTTTTTGCTCAATTCCACGGTTAGCCAAGTTAAGCCACTGCCAAATTTTTTCTTCATGTTTGTGGCGGATGCGCTTTCCATACCATTGCGTTAAAGACGAAAGAACTAATAAAAACATGACCTTCCACTGAAACTTTATCTCAGCCTGACACTTCGTGCGCCAGTTGCTAGCCAACACAATCAAAGAAGTAGTGTGTCGGAACAAAACTATTACGCACATGGGTTATACAAAAACTAGTCGTTGCTGCCCATTTCTTTAAAACTGCGTTTATAAAGTTGTAATCATGGGAGCCGTTCTGCTTCTGCTTTGCTGTTTAGGGTACCGCCCAATGGTGCAGTCAACAAGCACAGCCGAAACTTTTTTAACAGTTTAAATAATGTGTCGCGCGATGCAATCAATTTAACCAATGATATGCCCGGAATCCCAACGTGACCCGCAGTGGCTACAGCAAATAAACATAAAAGATGGAATGGAACAATGCGAATAGCGGACGAAGCACCTGCCTTTTCGTTCAGAGATGCGCTGCTATCAAATACAAACATGAGCCTCGCATTCTTGTCGGTGGTGTGCGCATTTTCAGGGTTGAGTTGGTTCACCATGTTGCTCCTGTACGGTTCCTTGTTGCAGATCTGCGTACACAGCAGAACACAGCGGCTGGTGCCAGCATCGCCTAATCGTCACAGACTATAATGCTACTGCGTCCGACACGGTGTCAGATGCCTAAAGGGCAACACGCCAACTGGACAATCCTCTCGTCGTCCATTGGTTCAATAAATCAGAATTTTCGCTCTCGATAAGCGGAATAACTGACGATCGAAGCAATAATATCTTGCTGCAATGGAGCAGCCAATTGCTGTGGAATTTATACGAGAGGACGATTAACATCCCCATACCCAACAATTGTGGACAAAGGCTTTTTTCAACAGTAAAGATTTTATGAACGCAATTCTACTATAACAGTCAACATATACGCAAATCTCCTGTCAGCAGGCATGCATTTGTTTGCTATTAACGCTCCAACAGTCGTCAAAAACGCCCCCCATTGGTTTTATATAGCCGTCTTAACTGTTCTATGGGAGCGATGGAAATACTTTAAAAGAAATATTTTGGAACGCATCGAAAGAATGGACCATTACCTTCATTATATTATTCACAACACAGCATTGCAATGTTCTCAGTGATTCAAGGAAAAAGTCTCACAGGGCATCTTTTCAATGTTGTTAGTTGATCACTCCTTGAATGTCGGTCCCCCACCCCCATGAAGCTTCTATTACCCAGTCTTTTTCGCCAGAGTTTCTCCTTGAGATATTCCTCCTCCACTCGGTCTAGCATGCTGCTGTTTACAAAAACAAGGGTTTTCTTGCGCAGCTAAAGCAAGCAGCTGTCGGGAAGCACTGCATTAACATGCATCGCAGCAACTTTCCAATAGTCGAAAGGCCTGGTCTTGAACGCGTGGTACACACCACCTGTGCGAGAAAGTCCGCTCTTGAACTTGCTAGTCACTCTCGTCGTCTTGGCCGAGCGCACAGAAATAAGGACAATGTACACGATACGCTTGCTGAACATCTTTCGGGTAGTCAGGTCCTAACATCTGCCTCTAATGTTCGAAGTGACCAAGTGCCAACCTGCCGCGGTAACTCAGTGGTTAGGGCGCTCGACTACTGATCCGGAGTTCCTGGGTTCGAACCCTACCGCGGCGGCTGCGTTTTTATGGAGGAAAAACGCTAAGGCGCCCGTGTGCTGTGCGATGTCAGTGCACGTTAAAGATCCCCAGGTGGTCGAAATTATCCCGGAGCCCTCCACTACGGCACATCTTCTTCCTTCCTTCTTTCAATCCCTCCTTTATCTCTTCCCTTACGGCGCGGTTCAGGTGTCCAACAATATATGATACCGATACTGCGCCATTTCCTTCCCCCAAAAAACCAATTACAATTACAAGCGCCACTTAAACCTATACACAATGACAGCAAACTGAATTATGCATAGTAATGCAAAAACCATTGAAAGGCACTTGACATACCGTATTGGAAAGCTTTAGCAGCGCTTAAAATTTATGCGTTCCCCAATAGATTGATTGCACTTGCGAGCAGTTAACACCAATAACGACGACTCACATCAGTGTAGCTACCGAAGAACTGCGCTGGTTCGTTGCGCTTGCATTGGGCGAACACCTGCAGCCTCTGGTTGTCCAGCGGCTTCGTCCAACGGCCCTTCATGCCAACGGACAGCGAGAGCAGTGGAGCGCTCGCGTCCGACGCAATGGCCGAGATCGCAGCAGCAGCGTCGGTCTGCGTGGAGCGCGCGAGTATGATTTAAGTGATGGCGCAGTCTACACTCCAAATGCTGTCCTTAAAGGTGCACTAAAGAGGAATCTGAACTTGTCTTTTTACCGGGGGAACTCTATCTACACGTTCCGGGCATTCTTAGAACCTTTGAATTATTGTCCTGTGCGGCCGATTGTCTTAATTAAATCGTATTAAACGTCCCGGCTCCAGCCCTTTTTTTTTTTGAACTCAACGCGGTTGGTTGGCGGTAGGTAGTGCCTTTAAGCCAGTCCAGTGGCGGCTTCGGTTTCGCTTTCATTTTGTTTTTTAGGTTTCTGCGAATAAATAGTTTCAGTCACAGACAATATAGAAGCAAATTAGGCCCACAAAAATAAATATACACGTGGACTCTTTGACTTACGTATCACTCCGCCGATGGCAGAGCGGCAAGCCGCCGCGGGACTGGGTAACGCGTTGGTTGGCTCCTCCTACCTTCCACGTTGAGTTCAAAAAAGGGGCAGGAGCTGGGACGTTTAATCCAATTTAATTAGGGCAATCGGCCGCACAGGACAATATTTCGAAGTTTCTAAGAATGCCCGGAACGTGTAAATAGAGTTCCCGCGGTAAATAGACGAGTTCAGATTCCTCTTTAGTGCACCTTTAAGACACCATCAGGAACACTGAGGCAGCCCACATTTTCCTCGCACTGGTGCATTAGCTTGTGCAGAGCTCTTCAAGTTCAAAAAGAAGCCCGAGAGAAAATACTGTGCCAGGAACGAATTGAAGGCTTTCTCTTTTTACTTTAAGAAAGCAATGTTTTTTTTCTGCTTCCTACTGTCTAATGCAACGGCTACACTCTTCCGAGCACTTCAATTTATTATTTCGACCACACTCCATTACTCTGCCATTATGACATCAAATGGTCAGGCTATATTTACCAATCTACAACAATGACTTTTTGCTTGCCTTGTCTCGTTTTCCCTCCCTCCTATTTTTAACCCCCTCTCCCCTAGAATAGCTGGCTGTCGTTGGCGGAGTTGGAAGAAAAGCTCACAGTAGTGAACAAGGCGTGAGTTATAATGACAGCTTGACCTTGCAGTCTTCAACGATAAAACTCTCTCTGGTTCTCTCTCTCCTCCAGCTAACATTTGAAGATTGTGTATTTGGGACGACGTAAGACGTTGCATGAAATGCGGCAAAGTCACTGAAAGAAACATGGATGACCCTCAACCTGCCATTAAGAGTGTGTTGCGATTGAATCAGAGATTCCTGCCGCACAAGAACTCCATCTCTTCCATAGATTCACAGATCTCAAGGAGTACTCATGCCATTCCTGGCGCAGTGGTGCAGAAGTTAAGCGATACGCAACTGGCCCGGAAGGTTCCAAACACAACCACCAGTGGGGCTTGTGAGACCAAGGCTGCTCGTCCCGATCTCGCGTAAGGCTCATTTAGTTCTTCGGGAGGTTGTCCCTTTCTCGATCAATGAGCTGATGCGCACTGCCACGGTAGGCAAGGACGCAACAGCATCAGAGTTATTGCAATTAATTTCATTTCTAACTGTCATTGTGGTCAGGTCGCCCATAACCTGGTGGGTAGGTTGCTACTTGCCCACCCCGGCAAGTGGGTCACCTGCTTTTTAAGGACACGGACGGACGCCGACTTTTCTCGATAACAGGACCTCTTCTTTTATCGCATTAAAAAGGAAGAAAACCGAGCTGCGAAGGCTTCTGAGGCATAAGATATGTGATGTCCTGCACTGCAAGGACTTCAAGGTTAAGTCAATACCCCCATTCAGCTGGATATAGCAAAGGAAGAAAACAACATTCGGTCTCCGTACTTCGCAGCCCTACCGAGCATATAAGAGGCGTGACTGATACTCGGTGCGTCTGCTCACCAAGTCGTGAACGTATTCACGAGACCCTCTCCGTTTCCTCAGCAGAGTTGGGGGTATGATGACGCATGCTTCCATCTCCGGGTCTCCCAGCAGGTAATGTCCGTGCGAGATGAACAGGTCCGGTTTCAGCACGTTCCTAGAGACACATTTTAGACGAGTCATCATCATTGTTTTTTTAAATGAAGGACGCTGCTATAAACTACCCTCACAATCACTAACACTATCCACAGCTGTCCTGCGCTAACCGGAACTCTCCTTCCAACTACGCAACCATGTGATCACCATTTCATGCCTTTGGCGGCCACGCTGGTATTCAATAGCACCACAAGACCAGGCTGCCAACACACTGCAATTATTGTTTGTCTTTTCCGCCTCTAATGTCATGGTTCTCATGCTAACAGCCTACGTTACAGGCTGTCGTATCAAAAGCGGTGCCGATCAAAGGGTTATGCGCACCAAAGCTTAGTAGCGTGTTTGTTCTTTGTAAAAAGGTTCACGACATATGTAAACAGACATAGATTGAAGAGGGATGAAAATCTTCTCAAGCTGCAAATTGAACAGCACGAAAACGACAAAAGAAAGCACAGATATTTTAACCGAAAAAGGTGTCCACAATGCGTCAGCCGTCCGTCTTTATTACTGGTTGATAAAGGGGTTTCGTTGCTCGATAATTCATGATTCCAACAGAAGGGTAGGAAAGAAAGGTGCAGAGAGGGGGAGGGGCGGCTCTTGTAATAGGTGTTGATGAAACTGCTTGTCAAACACCTTAGAGAATGTGCTGTAGCATTTGTAAGGCTACATCACTTTTATGTATATAATTTGTTTTTCTGGTTAAGAAACCAGTTGAGAGTTAGCACTCGTATGTGTGTGCCTTCCTCTTTTGTTGTTTGAGTTGTTTTGGCACTGTTACATCCCCAGTGAAACATAAATCGTTACTTGGAGTTAGCCTGCAAGATGAGCAGAGAAAGTCGCAGGAAGTTCATAAACCTTAATGCTTGGCTTAAAAGCTGACAACGTTTCAACCGTATGTAAACGAAGGCTTGGCAACTAACTGTTCGAAAGTTCAAAGTTTACACAATTACTGCCGGCGTGATAATTTATTTCCCACAAGACAGCGCGCGGAAACTGCTTTCTGAAAGGCTGCTGCATCATCAATTTTATTGAAGGGAACTTCATAATGCCGAAATTATAACCCAGCAAGACTTACTGTAATTCACCCGATGTGCCGCCATCCCGAAACTTTATTTTCCACCTTTGTTTCAAATATTATTTACGTAATTTTGGAGTAAATACAAAGAAATACTTGACAATATACAGGTAGCAGTATTGAGACATACTTGAACTTGTCCTTGAAGTAGTTGTTCCACGTATCAGTGTGAGAGGTCGCGCCGAGGACAATATACGAATTACGTCCCTGGCCTCTCTGTGTCCGTGCAAGTCTGTCCAAAGCCTGGCAACGCAAAGGTATGAAGCACGTTAAAACTAAACATGAGGCAAGGTTTTCTCTTTTTATTGCGTTCGCGCGTAGCCAGTTTCTATTCAGTGACGTGTACTTTACATTGCACGGCACAGTTACTGCCAGCTCGGTCACACACGTACGTTGAGTAAAGGGCAACGCAGCGAAAATAACAGTTCCAGCCTTTTTATTTCGCTTCACGGTAAAACACCCTTGTTTATACATACAACAAACACAGTTGAGAGTTTCTGAAAGAGAAAAACAATTTTTTGTATAGGCATGACTAAAAGCAGCTTTTCTTCAAGTCATTAACCGTAGTCGAGGATAGTTGTGACTAAATTAAGTGGAGTGTCCATTACTCCCTACAACGTGAAGGCAAGCCCGGGGGTTTAGCTTTGTTCTTTTTGCCATCCGCGATTCCAACTGTCCGCCCGTTATACCTAGTGGCACAGACCGCGACATTTTATTTTTCAGTCTTTTTGCCTGCCGAACGTACTTTTTGTCTGCGTACGCACACCAAAAACCATACAACAAAAATATTCTTGGGAGTCCAACAGAACTTAAAGGTGGAGGAGATGTATACTACTACCATCTCTCTGTTCTTGGTCTTGGTTCTGTATGGATCAGGTCTTTCTGAGCAGGTTTTTTTTTTGTATTGCGTTTAAGCTTTTTTTTTAAGTGCCGTTTGCAGTTTCAACTAGACACGCCATACAGTTAGTGCCGACGAAACACTGTGATGTTTTTTGCTTCTTTTGTTTCCATGGAACATGTCAGCCGCAGCGTTGCTACAAAGCCAGAGGGGAACAGATGGGCGAAAAATGGGGTGCAACACGCGCGCATATTCTTTTAATAATAGCAAGCGTGTGTGGCCGAACGAGGTTAACGTAAAGCTATAGTGATGACCCGGGTTCGGTTTCATGTTTGTTTTTATCCTACAGCAAGCACCGGAGAAACTATAAACAGGACAACGTAACTGGTAGCTCACTCACCTGAAGCTGAAATCCACTCGAAAAACTTTGAAGAATTAGACTAAAGACCGAAACGAATGTGCATGCATTTTCAGAAATGCCTATTTCTTCATTAACTCGAAGACCTAGTTTTCTTAGAATCAAACATTAAATAAACTTCACCCTTGATACAGTAAACGCAGTGCTGCCTCGGTTTTAGTCGCCATCTACTAACGTGGACACGAATAAACTAAGCTAACTCTCTCCTCAACTCAGTTGGCTGCATAAGTTTGAGAGAAAAGGCTGAAATTCTGAAAGGCTGATTACTCAATAGCGGCACTGTTTCATGTTCTGCTAGATTTATTTCACACCTAAAACACAAAAGACAAGTTTTCATAAGACGGGAGGGGGCCCAGGCAACTGCTAAAGCAATTGCAGATAAACGTCGCCAAGCTATCAAGACGCCTACCAAATTATCTTCACGATGGCGCTCTGTGGCTGGAAGATTATAAAAAGCCCCTGTGTAGTTCGAAGCCTGTTCACAAGCTAGATAGTGTTCTCGACCCCCTTCACAAGGCAATGGTCGCGTTCTTTCCTTCACAGTTGCCTTGTTCTTTTTCGGAAGATTCCGTTGCACACAAGTTACGCGCTGGCATAAATGAGCAATCATGTACAGTCCGGGTCACCCTTGTATACACTCTAAACACAAATACACCTATAAGGAAGTAAAAAGGAAGTAAAAATCCCTTCTTACTCCTTTTATACTACTTTTGTTTACAGTTTACCGCACTCGACCAGTGCGTACCTGGTAACAAAAACTGAAATTACAGAGCAGCCCCTGACTTCTGGGCAAAGTGCTCGTGCCTACTTTGTTTCCGGCTCTATCTGGCACTACGTCCATGCAAGTGTTGCCTCTGGACCCTATAGAGGCTGCGACAAGGTATGCATTTGTTTGCAAGGAAGCGCACCGCCTGAGCGCTGTACACAAGGGTGACGCTGATTGTACGTTCTACGTTCAAAATTCGCAAATTTTTGTAGATCAATGCTTCGAGCCTTGTGTGCTTCCATTAATATGCACCAATCCTACAGCATCCTATTCGTTATCCTTCAATGACCAAAGAACGACGAATCTATGTTACATCGTTTATTTTCAACTCAAATATTCGTATATAGGAAGTAAAACAACTCACAAATATTACTATGGAACGGAACTAGTTTCTGAAGACCACAAGCCTCTTGTCGAACACTAGATCACCCCGCTGGTGATTTTTCTTCGGAGCTGCGAATAATTTCACTTTCTCTGATATCTATCGTGCCCTGTTGTGCCGCATCTCAGCAGTCGCTGCAGCCACGCTCGAGAACGCACCTCGAGAGCCACAAACACCTCGTCCATTACGGCTGGAGTCAGGCCAACAGCAGCACAGTCTATCACACCAAAGTGGTACACGGCGCTCTGCCAAAACACCTCCAGGGGAGCAGCATTGCTCAGGTCTGTCTGCAGAGTCTTTCTTTGCCTGAAAGCCAGAAAAAAAGGCCGCCCATGCCGCCATCAAATGCTGCCTACAAATTCCGCTTAAACTGCTCTAGAGCGTTCTGAGAAAAGGAGCTGTGCTGTTAACGACCGTGCCTGATGACCACAAGATGACAACAACACAACGAGAACTTCAACTGACTTACCCACAGCCCCGTCTTGTGAGAACGATTGCCGTTGCAAATAGTGCAGGATGTGCCTTCATTTAGCAGTGCGAAGGGCGCCAAAATGATTTACACCTTACCATTGCCGCTTCTGACCTAATTCTATCGTGAAAATGACACCGATATAAATTTTGGCAATCTTATGCCTGTTATGACATACCTACAGTAAAAACATCCTATATTCGATCCTCATCACACCACTCAACAAATGGCTCTCAGGTGGAGCACGATGTTTTCGTTCGCTGACTTTTCATGCCAAAGAGATCCTACAACTTACAGAAGTATGTTGTAATCAAGCGCTCCGGATTACTTTCTGCTACCCAGGGTTGCAAACTTTGCGCGGAAATCTCTCCATGCGGGCGGTTTTCGCATTTCATTGCTACCGAAATGCAACAGCAGAAACAGACACCGAGCCTGTGACCTCGACCTCCACAACCAAACTCCATGACAACTGAGCATGTGCTGCAGTAGGTACACGAAATAATAGTACGGGCCATCCATCTATGCTCAGAGTGTCAGCACAGAAAAGAAATCGGCATCTTGCGCCAGCGTATCAGCAGGTGTCTCATGAATACATCAGAAACGCATGAACTTCTCATGACTGCTCACAGTCTCCATGTAGCTTTGGCAGTCGGGATACGACGGCGTCAATCAGAAAAAGTTCCTGTCATTCACGCCGTTTTCTAATGTGCAATCGTATGTGAGAGCAGACCCTTGTTTCTTGTTTCTCTCATAGCTCAGAAGCTATGAGACAGAGAAGCATGATATAGCTGCAGAGGTTAAGGAGTCCCTGTAGAGGTTCGTTTCCCGTTAATATACAGCGGTGTTAAGTAGGAATTGCTAAAATATTGGTTTATGGTTTATGGGGGTGTAACGTTCCAAAGTAACTCAGGCTATGAGGGACGCCGTAGTGAAGGTCTCCGGAAATTTCGGCCACCTGGGGTTCTTTAACGTGCACTGACATCGCACAGCATACCGGCCTCTAGAATTTCGCCTCCATCGAAATTCGACCGCCGCGGCCGGGATCGAACCCGCGTCTTTCGGGCCAGCAGCCGAGCGCCGTAACCACTCAGCCACCGCGGCGGCCTTATTTCATTGCCTCCTAAACTGCTTCTATGCTACGACAGTTCTGATCCTTCTGTTTCCATATTTTATAAGGTAAGGCTCTTTGAACTTCATCCCTTAAAAAAAGGGCTTCTGCTCAAACCTTTTTGCTAAAAAAGTAAGCCCTGAATGACGTCAGTTTACCAGCCATTTCTGCGTTGACGACAAAGTGAGCGACAAGTGAGTGCTAGTGTGACACCAGCAGATGATAGATCAAAAAGCGCCTTATTTCAATCATTTAGAAAGAGAGCAAGCAAGCTTACTATTGCATCTGCATACGCTATCAATGGCTTGTGAACGTGCGATTAAAACGGTGGAGGCACAACATTGCTCAAGCAAAGAAATGATATTTGTTTCTTGGACGCAAAGAGATCGCTTCTAGTAAGTTTCAGATGCTGGCGTTGAGTGGAAATAGTTTGAAATCATTTTCAACGTTGTCAGAGGAGCCGCTCGGCAATTCCACCCGCATCGATTGACGTCAGGGTGTACTAGTCTCAATTATTGTGACGTCACTGAGCGCACTGATTGTTCACAGGTACAGCCAATGCATCGGTGACGACAACGTCATCTGTATTATGGTAGTCCAGGTTGGCCGCTTGGCCGTGACGCCAAGGTGCCTTTCAACGCTTTGGCCGACCGTGACACTAAGTGCCTGCACAGAATCGTTGGGAACTAATTATTTACCTTGCGATCTGATATATTTAGCTACTTTTCATAATTAATAGGCATTTTAAAGGCAAAAAAGCGGACACCTCCAAAACACAGTGTTTATACCCCTTTAAGGAAAACAAGAAACTCCTCACAGAAAACGCCTCGCTCTGAACTATGAAGTGAAGCTCATTTTTTCTGGCAGTATTTTTTTCTTTAGCCACTGGAAATTATTTATTGCGAAATCTTCAAGTGCTTGAAGAAAGAAAAGTTTTGGACACCAAATGGTTACTAATATAAATGCACTGTTCCTCTTGGAATCTACCTGCACTTGTCTGTACAATTGATACAAAGAAACAATTCGAGAGCACGGGGTCAAGCACTTGTTCTCGGTCACATTCGAGAAACCTGTTCTCAACACCACCTTTGAGCAAGCAAAACACATTAACTTCAGTACAAATTTTGCGAAAGCGTAAATAATGTTAGCGCTGCTGACTACCTATTGACATTAGCACTTCGGTACTTTCTCAGGCGCTCTTTTTCGTACCCTCTCATTTATTAATGGTCAAGGTAACGTATAAACAGCAAGAATACATGAAGAGAATAACTTCGACAGTGCACAGGCATCGAGCCCGATGAAATAAACACTAGTGCACCGCACTCTTCAACGCACCGCAATGCAGTTGCAAAGGAAGCTGCGTTTAAGCGCAGCGCGGACTCACGCGCACCCAAACGCCACTCCAAACTCTGTTTTGTTGTGGTCGCAGGCTTTGGAGAGCACTACGTTCAGGTCTTCCTCGAAACCGGAGCCAGTCGACAGCGTGTTGCGGCCGTCCTTGTAGACGGAATCATAGAAGATGTAGTCGCATACGCCGTCTCCCGGGAACGGCATCTGGCTGTGCGTGCGGCTACCGTAGGTGCAGAACAGGGCGTCGGCCTTCATGGGCATCATGGGCTTCGCTGAAGAGCAAAATTTGAATAAATTACCATGTAGCCTGAAAGGCGATGCGAATCGAGAGGTTCACGAGACACATTCACTTTTTAACCCTCCTGTCATGCGTACATCTGGCAAAAAAACTGAGGAGTAAAAAAGACTTACTGGTCCCTGCATCATGCTTACGCAAAGGTAAAAGAGACTCGGCGTTGCGTGACATTAAGCAGATATTTTGCGCAGGTCGATGAGTGTTATTCATACAAGGCACAGTGTGTGAGAACGATCGTAATGATCAACGAAAATCTTGGTGTGGGCTAGCCGGTGGTTAATCTTGTCGATTGGAGTCCTGTTGTTTGTGTCTTCCTCTGCTGTCTCTGATTATTGCGCTGCTCTACTCTTACTTAAGTAATGATCAAGATTGGCCCAGTTCACTTCGGCATTGAGGTGGACACTTTCTTTCGGTAAAAAGATGGGCAGTTGAGCGAAATGCAAGTATTGCCACAGCTTATTTGCCTCAAAATCAAGATAAACAAAGCAAAGCAATTATCCATTTCGCATTTTTAAAGCCCACTTGGTGCAATCATGTCTGAAAACATGACAGATTGATCTTCCCTGAGCTGGGATGAACCCGCTGTGATACAGTTTTTGTGAAAAATGGAGCAAGAAGTAACTTTAATACCATGAGCGAAACCGCGAGCCATCCGGCAAATATTCTTGTTCCGAAAATTTATGACAACATGGCACGAGACCTGTTTCTTTTCGTTTTGCTTTTGAATAAGGCTCATCAGTCGTCAAACAGACCGACAGGCAACAAATCGAGTCACAGCACGGCTACAAAACAAGTATCATAGTCGTTTCAAGCCTGTAGTCTCGGAGCCCCTTCTCACAGAAGCATTGCATATATGTAAGCTTCAAACAATCGTACAAATAGAGATGGGCAGCCATATTTTATGAACTACTGCTTAGAACTCGTGTTTCGGTCACGACTTACGATTCAGCTTGGTGCATTTCGTACTCGTCGGCGTCCCCCTTGACGACATACGGGTCCGTGGCGTCGTCGGGTGTGAAGGTGAAGTGGGCGGAACTGGTGCTGGTGTTGGAGGTGCAGGTGTCTTCCTCGTTGTAGATGGTACCGTCGCTGTCATTGGACGTGAAGTCGCGAAGGATGGCTGACCTTGCGTCAGCGTCTGCGAGGCAGGTGGCACAGTGCTCTCCCTCGTGACTTCTGGCACGGCGACCGGTGGAGAACCCGGTCCTGGTAGACGCCTTCGTTCGCGTTCATCAGCGTCGCCACCCATGGTGCCTACATCATCAGGCTCCAGAATGCCTCCTGCCGAGGGAAAAAAATCGTGCATTACCCCAAGCCCTCTCAAGAATAGATCAACCGACAACAATCCTTGATCATGCTCCGCTGCATGAATCCATCCCCTTCTACGGTCACCAGGACAGCACCATCAGGAGGGGCTGATTTTCAAGGCTTCCCACTTATACGACTTGTCCCTTTAGTTTTATGCCTGTCAGGTTAACAAGGCGAACGCGGTGCGTTTTTGCTTCGCCATACTACTACTTTAACAAATACGTCAACAGTGTTTAGGATGAAGAGCTCCGCGAGAGCTGAGGAGCTCTCACGGAGCTACCGCTCAAAAAGCTTGTGCCTTATGAGTGTTCCAGGATTATCTGAATTTGAGCAAGTTGGTTCATAGCACAAACATAGCAACAACAATGAGGGACACCACACGCTTGCCGTTTCTCCTTCCTCGGAAGAATCCTTCATTGGTTGTTGTTATATCTGTGCCCTATGGGTGCTGTTCTTTCACTAAAAAAGCATTAACTACCTTTTAGGAACAACAGTCACAGAAGAGCTTTCCCAGAGGATTTTCGCTAGTACTAAAGCTCTCACAGAAGACGAGGAGAGCCAGGAGGTTTTAAAATCTCTTTGAATCGTCGTTTTGGCTCATTTCCTTGTGGCTTTCACTGTGGGAAAATAGACTGCGTTCTTCTAGCAAACTGTAAATAATGTTAAACTGCATAGCCTCATCAGTACCTTTAATTTTCTTGCATAACACCTTCTTAACATCTGATAAAAACTAATTGAGTCTTCTGTGGCACTGAATAATACCCAGTCACACCCTAATCAGTCAGTGATCGTGCGGATCATAAGTAGAAACTGACTGTAGATTGGACTTTCTGTTCCAGCAATATTTTTTCACCTTCGCGTGCCGCTGTCTCACATCATTAGTGCGGCGCTTAAGAGCCAGTAGTAACATCACTCAATGAATTCTCAAATGAAATAACAGGAACGTGCCCGTAAACAGCAGTAGCCACGCGATGATGGCCACGATTGCCAGAACGCAGAAAACCATGGCGATGTGCACCAAGAGAGGCTCCGTCCCCTGGTCCCTGCAAATGGGATTTAAGCCGCCGTAGAATATTCTCCCGGAGACTCATAACGTTACAAGTAGTGGTCCAAGTCGAGGCCTTTGCGTAACGTCGTATGTAAATATGAAATCAAAGAACGCTCGTACACTTATTTCCCTCTCACGTTTGCACTTTGACACTGCAAGCGCAGCGGATGGTAGTGTTCCCTGTTAGGGCTATTGAAAAAACTTCTGCTTCATAAATTGGTGTGCGGTTCCAAGATATTAATTTGCAACACAGTAGCCGCTAACAGCGCCCTCCAACAGGAAAAAGTAGACATGTCATGGGAAGGAATAACAGCATCAAATGCAACCGCCAGCGACGGTGCCGTGGGCGAGCAGATCAGCAAAGAGTTTTGGACTCCCCGCGATGGCAGTTAGGACCCCATCTCCTTAACTTTCGTTTATCAACATTTTATGCTGATGATTAACTCCGTGTACATTATTTTCAAGCTTCCAGGATGTGTACTACTTTTTATGTCATGTACCGACCTGCTTTTCGCGCCAAAATCACTGTTTATAACACTCTAAGGGCAGCTGTGATGTGCAGCCTCAAGTTTCAGTACTGTTCCCTTTAAAGAAAGTAATTGCGTGCAAATTATGCATAAAAATCGTGTACATTTCTATCCTTCTTTGTGTACATGTGCTGATAGATGCCCACTATTCTCTATGCAGTCCAGGAAACCGCCCAGTGAAGCCAATTTATTCCAGCTGCTCCCCACAAAAACCAGAGATCATGTGTTGTGCGGGACTGGAAAGGACTTTACAGGGCATGAAAAACAGAAAACGAGAGAGTTTCAGTGAGAGATAGCCGTTCTGAATACATTGCAGAGGTAATATGTAACAGAGAACTACTACCGTTATGAGAAAAAGGTCACTCTCGGGTGTTGCATTTGCGGGGAGCAGTTAAGTGGAACGTGCGTTTTCGTCAGCCAAAACAGCAAGTTGCATCAAAGAATGACTGCTTTGTGAGAAGCATTGGTTTTTTTTTTACCGCCCACAGCGCATTGCACTTGCAACACAAAATGAAGCTAATACTGTCATTTCGCTGATATATACTTACTCGTCATCTCTGGACACTGGAAACAAAGAGGAGATTGTGACTCGATTATATGGCAGCATAAGGCCGAAAATACACTGAAACCAGGTTTCTGTGCTTGCGCTCCCTTCGGAAGTTCCTTCTTACAAAATTTTTTTCTTCGAAAGTTTTTGTTTAGTTTCCGCTACTATGGCAGTTAGCACAGCCGCGGCTCAGCATCCATAGCTTGGATAAGAAATTTCGCGGTGTTACTAGGACCGTACTTTCAGGTAGCATGAAACTGTAGGCAAGGCCAACAGCGTATTACTGACGTCAGAAAAGCGCCTGCTGCTGACGGCAGCGATATAAAACGAAGCTGGTTGCAAGTTTCGCATAAAGGTTCCTGGTTATCAACATTTTCAAAGCGCAGATGACTGCTGCAAGCATTGTAACGAATACAGCATCTTTAGAAGCACATTACTTGCTTCAGCCATTAGCAGTTACAGTGATTCTCGCTTAATGTCACCTAGCAATTGTTTACACATTCCGAAGATGTTTTCATCTCACCACGATGTCATATTACAGGAGCAGTGCAAATGGCGCTCTTTGAAAAGACAAGCAGCCTCGTCAACAAATTTTTCTTTGTTCATGCTGAGTGGAATGAAGCAATCTGAAAACATCAAGAAACAGCAGAGTAGTTTCAGCTTTTTTGGACACATTATGGGTAGCACTTTGGTCTCGAACGCCTCATTGAGAACTCTTCGCTTGCATATATTAGTTCAAAGTTTTCGCAAGCGACCACAATCAGCCTGACATTACAAAGGGCTTCAAAGTGCTCAAAATAAACTTACAGCCCGCAGTCGAAACGACAACTCCCGACTGATCCAAGCCAGGCTCACCAGACTCGTAGATCATTCGATCAGCTGCAAATGACAGTAGTTTCTATTCATTACGTACTAAATGTAAAAACATCAACAGGAAACGCACCTTATGGCACCATACTAACAATGTATTCTCTAAAGCCTACATTAAGTGAAAGCTATCAAAGTTTGCGTGTTGGCGCAACAGTCCCTGTACGCAGCTGTGACCAGATTAAGTTAGAAGACGTATGTGTTTTATGAACCCTTGTCCTGTTGAGAAGGAAGACCAACATGTCACTGTGCCTAGACGATCGCAGAGGTCCCCAAGTTCTTCAAGGTATTACTGCGTGCATGATGGTAGCAATGGTTGCCTGAGAATATTGCACAGGTAGGATTAGTTTAGAACTAATTAGAACTAATTTTGTCGAAGTGTAGGAAACCATAGATGCGAATTGATTTGAATTACGTATTCCGCCTGTACAACACTCCGAACTTTAAATCCAGAAAATCTGCATCAGGGATTTTCACTTGTTTCATTCCGACAAAAATGATACATTCAGAATTTCTTACATTCATTCGATAATTATGCAAAATTAATCTAACATTCCGCGCAGAACGCTTAACGTAGAGCACAGTGAAATCTGCTTTTAATAACGACAGCATAGCTAGGTGCAATAAGTGTCACATGGTGACTAAAAGCCTAAAAACAGCAGCTGGCCTGCCAGACGTGGCATCTCTCAGTATGTGATGAACAAAGTTGCTGATCGAACTTAGAAGCAGCATTATTTGCTGTTCGTTTTACACTACTTTCCCACCTGGGCATTCGACTTCGGCGCTCTAAATCAGTGCACCGGGCAAAGTTACAGCCTTGCTCGAGAAATTTTATTGACATGATGGAAGATTATGCACTAGAGATGAAAGATAACTAGCAGAAGCAAGTGAGCGCCATAAATTTTTGATGTAGAAACCGGCAACTGTGTATTAAGATACACCCCAGCTCTTTCATTCACTGTTTTCAGCTGATTTAAAAACCTGCACGTGACAATGCAACGATGAGGTGCTAATGTTCACACTGAAATTCCACGTCATGTATCATTGAGGCTTAGTTCTATTTATTCAAAGCGAACAATGATGCATGTACACAACATGCGAACATGTGTGCACCGTGTGCGCAGGCCTATTTGTGGTAGTTTTTGAATTCTAAGAAACCCTGACGGCGTCCAAGACGTGTGAACTTACAGATGACGTGCACCCACGGCCTTTCATTTGCGGGAGACCAGTAAAGTGCACAAAGAAAATTGAGCTGTAAGAGGTTAATATTGTTATTTTTTGAAACGAATCATTACGTTCCGTTTCTGGACACTCCGTATTTAACCGCCCATTTTTGTCTTTTTATCTTTATAAATGTCGACGATATCTTCGACATCAGTCCAGATTTAATTATGAGCCAGCTAGAACTTTAATTCTGTAGCAATGAACTAAATACGAGGCTACTCAGTAACGTTCCCTCGAGCATCGGATTTTCAAGAAAAGGTACAGTTCAAATTGTGCCTTAGTATTAAGCCTGTCCTTGATTTTACGGGACGCGAACAAACCAGAAAATTGCTGCCAGCGCAGTCGGTTTTCTTTCCCGAGTCCCTGAAAGCAAAAATATTCTTCTAAAGGCTGCGCACGTAATACAGCATCAGTTCCAACTCAGTTTAAGATCAACGTTTCACAAGGCCCTTTTCGGGTAGAAAGTTCGTCTCATTTGGTCACCGCCATGGCTGACATGCGTCAGTGAGAGGCAACTACTTATGTCCGTCATTTGCTCGAGCCTGACCGTTGGCCAAACGCGGCCATTGATATTAATACCAATATAGCTAAAATACTTAGTTGTTGTCCTGTTGTTGCAAAGAGTTGTCCTCATGTTTTACGCACTTTCGAGAAACGAACACTTGTCTGAGCGCAGATTCGTTTTAGCGACACACAGTATTAGCACTGACATAATGTCCTCCGGCTGCAAAGGCAGTTCTCATTACACCACAATTTCATGCAAGAAATACTAATTCTAAACATCGCAAATTACTACGGAGTTGAGGCAGAATGTCTAACATTTACTTTAGTGTCTACTACCACAGGTCATGTCCAGATGTCACTGAAGAAAAAATATGTGAGTGGCGAGAGAATATCTACCTGCTTCTTGTGCCAGAATTCCGTCTTCTTCTTCGTCGACGTCTCATTCATCTCCTGCTACCTACACGCATCACATGCATGTCTGAGCAAATCCTCTGCATCAAAAACTGAATTTGTAAAGAACCTGTTTCTACACATCACGCAGTTTTGAAACACCTCAAATTAATGATCCAGCCAGCAGCCTCGACACGAAGAAAAACACAAGACGAAATAGGTAAGGAACTGGGAAAACTGCCCAGAAAAGGGCCTTCAAATTAGTTTTCTTTTTCTGCTCAATTGCCTAATAACAAAAAATGTACCAATTTGGAGATATTTACTGCCAAACCACTTCGTTCCAGAGGAAAAATGTCTCGGTACCTTAATTAAGCACTAGCTGATTCGAAATGGAATGAACGCACACCATCCTAATGACGGCGCACTTAAGCATACGCCATGCCTCGTAGCCTTGTTCTGGTGCAGCTGTTGGACGTCAATTTGCCCTATTTGTATTCTCACATTAATCTAGACGAAAGCTACGTGTCATTAACAGTTGAGCGCCAAGCGTACTCAGCAGTTACACCCCACGCTTTCGCCTTCTTTTAAATGCAACTCGCGCAAGAAAAGTTTTCGGCTGAACTCTTCGTGTTTGGCAACTTGTCTGCTCGGTGCATCCATTATATGCTGTCTGCTGCCGGGCACTGCCACTCAGGCGTTCTAAGGCTTTGGCAGGCGCGCATTTGTACTGGAATGAGGAAATGAAAATTTTGTTATTATTGAAAATTATTTTGTAAAATAACTAGTGCCAACTTTCAATAAATGGGGTAATTGATATGGCGCGCTACAATTTCTGAGGATTAACGCCTCAAGTAGACACACGGGGTGAAAGTCAGCTTAAGTGCGAACTATCACTTATTGAAGTACATGAGGCGTCAACTGCCTGAGGTTTCTCCGTTACACGTGCCGCGCTTGCAACAAGAAACTCAGCTTATCAGGTACTTATCTCTGAAGTAGAGCATCTCTACTATGAGAAATGTGTTTCTTAAGCAATACTTCTAGCTAAGTTTAGCCAAGGTTTTTCTTTGTCTGGTCAGCACGTTGGTGTTCATTAGAATCTTAGAAAAGCCCGCTCAAAAGCAGTTCGAGAAGTAACAAGGCGACCACAAGCACAATGTTCTTGGTTGTCTTTCTGGGGTGCAACCTAGACTTAAATAGGATAATTTATTGCGACAGATATAATTTATCTAGCGCAGTGAGCCTATTTCTCTCGTTTATTGTTTCGGACAGCAATGGAGCAGACGACAGTGCGCCACCATCGACGACGATGAAGAGGTTCTGCCGGCCTCGGCGACCGGCTGCCGCGCGCGTTGGAGAGCTCGAGCTTGCTCTGGAAGTCCGTACTGGTGCCGCCGCTGCGGGGTCTCCTATTTTCACATCTAGCAATACACGTGGTCCCTATGAAAATGTCTTTATGCTCACACGTCTTTCGACGCGTATGTTAAATCCAGGTAGAATGGTGCATTAAAAGGGCATACGGCGTTTGGGGCATACTACGTGAAGAATGTTTCAGCAACATAGCGCTAACGCTCTTTACCAGAAAGGGCGGGAAATAGTTGTACAGGTACAGAATTTTACTAGTTTTGTACTCTATTTCAGCATTAACAAAGGAAGTGGAATATTGTACAAAACAAAAAGTCAGCTTCATCCTTTAGCTATGCGTCTGTAAGTGCAATGCGTGCTTCATAAGGAGCTGTCATCCAGCGGGAATAATTTCATGCATAATGCTTATTGGTTCTCTCGTAAAAGCGCGAAATTTAAATGGCTGTTCTTCATTTCCGGAAAAGCGCACTACTTCAGAAACACTGATTCTGAAAACTTTGTTGCTGCGAATACAACAGTCCTCCCCGGCATGCATGAAACATGAAGATGAGCCACTGATTGGGTCAAAGATATCCATTACAGCAATACCACCAATGCTAGCTGCTCTGAAAGGGCACAATTAACAACAAATTATATTGGCAACAGTTTTCTATGATGACGCTGAGCCGCCGCATAGACACAGACATCAATACGGCCCTGTCACTGGCTTCAGCAAGACGGACAAGGCGCTTCCATCTCACTACACACAAAACAATTTCCTATCGGACGCAGAGATGAGCTGATGGTTAGGCAACGACTTCCATTGCGGCAGTAGCACTAACGCTTGCAAAACCGACTAATTGTTTTAACAGACCACTAAACTGAAAAAAAAGTTGTTCAGGATCGAAGCGACGTTTGTCATCGCGTGCAAACACTCAAAGTAAAGTTCGTGGAAAGCGACGTCCAAATGTCACTGCTTGGGGATAAGTTTGAGGCAGCCCTCCTAGTCTTTGGGGTTGGCGAACGACCTGATGAAGTCTACTGTCTTTCGCAGGGCCTGAAGACGGCTGTAGGAGCCTTCGAAGCTCTTCTGCGGCACGCAGAGACCGTGGTAATCATCGTACTCCAAATCGTACACGGAAATTGCGCACTTCAGGCTGGTGTGGCTGTCCTTGAGCTCCCATAGCTGCGTGAACAGCGGCAAAAAATCAATGAAAAATTCAGGCAAAATTCAAAAAAAAGTTGTACAAGCCAAACCCTCTATTTTCGTTACTACTTCTGCCTCTTGTTCATCTTCCTAGTCTTCCAAGCTTCCCTGAATAAACTAACCTAACTCTACGCGGCCATGCATGAAATGTAGCCTCCACAGGGTAATGCATAGCGTGAACAATCGCAATAAATTTGACGCCATTTATTCTTGTCCAGATGAGCCTAGACTTGGATTGCTATTAAACATGGGTTCTGCAATGCGATCTCGAAGGGCTTGCCGCGGTAGTCCATAGAATGCCATGTATTCTATATAGGCCACCAAGTTCGGCAACTCCTCCTTGATTTCCGCCTTCTTCCATGCTTAATTAAGTGGAGAACACGTATAAGCCGTCATCCTGTCTGCGTAGCCTGCCGCCATGTATTTTTGGAAAATACGTGGCGCTACAAGTACACGCACGAAAAGACGAGCAGACGAAGGACAGACGCCATATAGAAGGCAAGTAGGCGGTGCGGGGCAGTTGATACAGAAGAAGAAAACTGGGGCGCGTTAAGAAGAAATATGGCAAAACGGCAGAAAAAAGACGAGAGAATATCGTACGGGAGCGAACAGTGGCAACGTTTGGTCGTCCTTGCCTAACATGTTGGGTATCCTGCTAATACAAGACGGAGATGACAAGACAACACTTTGTGTTCTGGTCATTGCCATTTGTACAGCGCTGAAGTTTCCTCAGGTTCCTCTCTGATATTTACTTCCCTTCCAATGATGGCACTCACCTTTTGGCAGAAAGCCTTTTCGTCATCGTAACTGAACACGAGCATGTCATCGGTCTTCTTGATGTACATGACGTCATACTTGTCGTTATACTTGATGTTCTTTGCGTACTCCTTGTGGTTACAGACCTGTCAGCCGCGGTGGCTCAGTGGTTAGAGCGCTCGACTACTGATCCGGAGTTCCCGGGTTCGAACCCGACCGCGGCGGCAGCGTTTTTATGGAGGAAAAACGCTAAGGCGCTCGTGTACTGTGCGATGTCAGTGCACGTTAAAGATCCCCAGGTGGTAGAAATTATTCCGGAGCCCTCCACTACGGGCACCTCTTTCTTTCTTCTTTCACTCCCTCCTTTATCCCTTCCCATACGGCGCGGTTCAGCTGTCCAACGATATATGAGACAGATACTGCGCCATTTCCTTTCCCCAAAAAAACAATTATTATCAATACGAGTGAACAGAGAGAGAGTTATCTAATATAAAGTAAAATGTGGGGCCCCTCTTACCTGTAGAGTTAAGCGACATTCTTTCGGGTTGACGTCCACCTGACTTTTACGCTCTTTCCTCTCTCCCGCGTCTGTGATTGGCCCATCACACACAAGTTGGTGATCGCAGGCTAGTGGTGATTCTTATTTTCCTTTGGATTTCCTTTGGAAACAAGTCGAAGCTGGAGCACATGAGCAAGAAGCGGCGGCGTCGAGCCGATTGCACTATATAGACGTTGGTTACCGAAAATTTCAAAATTAAAATTATACATGCAATCGACGCTCATAACCACGATAAAGATTCTCGTTTTTCAACATGAGTGCACAGGTTCTGACTCTTAAGGGCACTGCTATGCAGTGATAAGGAAAACTATTTACGGAGGAAGCAAGCATAAAGCTTCGGACGTTGTTAGTTTCCAAGTATAGAAGAATTTTAGTAGAACACGATCATTCGCCCCATGGGGTGTTCCTTAGACTAGTCTCGAATCTTCTCGAAGAAATTTCGCAGATGACGGCACAGTCAGAAAGAGCGAACCTGAAGTCTGTATTATTGAAGTTGCCTTATTTTAAACGGTACACGTAATAATATACGGAAGCGAAATCGCCCTCCCTAGTAGAGCTAGGCAATGCCGCAGATAGAACTTGAATACTCGTGGCCTCTCGCGGCCAAACAAGGAAACTTTCGCGGCTCGTTTCCGTTCCGTGCGACTGGAGGCCGCGCTGTCCTTGCTCAGACTAGAGTTTCCAGCACAAACCGCGTTTTCTCTGCGGCGACGTTACGCCTGCGTGTTGGGAAACTTTTCACTCTACCATGTCATCCTCTAGCGTCTCCTAGAATACGCTCACTTGGCTACGCTACGGACACTGAATTAAACGCTCAACAAAAGAACTTAATGCTCATATGCACAGCAGAAAAAGGCGCGAAATGTCTCTTTGAGCGGCCCGGTAGCAGCTACAAACCGTGGAGTTCAGCTTCCCGCAAAGAGCGCCAACGCTGAACCCACAGCTGCTTCAAGCCTATTTTGTCGTAGCTACGACAGAATCTTTCGGGTATCTCATAACATCTCACAGGTGGCGTATGCACAGCAGTCAGCCCCCCTCACTACGAATACTTCTTTTGACATTGTCAGGGATGAACTTTCCTACTAACTTGCCAACGTAACTTGCCGTGGCAGTTCTGATTAAACAAGCTCCCATCAATCACACAGGTGTGCTAAGCGCTTGGGAGATTTGCCGAATAACCACCATATGCGGGTGCTAGACAAGTTAAAATCCTTAGAACCATGCAGAGAGATAGCGTGGCAATGCTGCATGTAAGTTTCGCTATCTGAATAGGCAACCTGCAACGGTCAGGCGGCGCCACTGGACCACAGCGTTCAGCGCCACCAACTCCGGCCTCGAGTAACTTGGGGGCGGCCGTCGGGCAGTTCAGCAAGGCGCTTTATAATGCAGCGGGGATCACCAAGCTTTCCCCACAGGCTTTGCCTCGAGGACGCCGCCTGTTTAAAAACGACCACGTATACAGCGTGCAAGAACTGAACGACAAGGGCCTCAGGACAGAACGCCTGTCACAATCAAATAACCATGCTTGCAACGTTGAAGTTAACAGAGTATTTTATTTGCACTTGCTTATGTCCACGCTTTGTATATAGCCTCAATAGATTATCCGTGTGATGTTTACATGACAGAAGATTGAAATAAAGAGGGAAGTTGGAAGGATATCAGTTGCTTCTTGTTCGCTTTTGCAGTAGTCTATACAGAATTTCCTAGTAATTTCGCACTGTAATTTCACGTCATGCGTGAAATTTCAATTTGCCACTGAGAGCTTCCGACACCACCGCGAAGGTCAATTACAACGGCGACCTACACAAAAGACAGGATTAAAGGAGCCGGCATCGTCTTTCGTGGAGCCGAAGCCCTTCTCGAAATGATAGACTATTGTCTGTACCATTATAAAATGGTAGAATTCTTTACAGGTGTCAGGGTGAATGTTTTTTCCTACAGCCTTCCTAGTATAGGCCGAAAGACGCGATGTTCCTTTAGTTTCGCTGCATATTTGCGATCGGTTAGTTTAGTGATGCACAATATTTGTATTGCCAACTATTTTCAACGTCTATGCAAAATATGCAAACCATAGGTAGGGACAATAAGAGGGACAATAGCCTCTTTAGGCTTATCGTTCCATCACAAAAACAATTTTTCAGACTATTTATCAACCAAGTCTGCTGTGTGAACCAGGAGTAGGTGAAATAGGTCTAACTGCAGCATTTTTCCCTCGTAAGAAAAGATTACAATCCGCGTGAAGAGAAACTGACTAATTCCTGAGCGGAATTCAATGTCCCAAAACTCCAGGCTGTAAATTAGGGACGCCGTTGAAAGGCTACGAAATAATTTAGACCAGTTGAGGTTCTTTAACGTACCCTGACATCGCTTAGTGCAAGGGTGACAAAAGTTCTTTTGTACTTAGATCCTAGGGACTGATGACTGCTCTCTCAGGTACTAAAGGCAGTACCAACTTAGTCTTCATAGGGCTAATCTGTCGCTTTTATTACTTTCTCGCTTCGACTGAGCACAGGATTCTCACAGAGAGAGATATAACATTAAGGAAGTGTCTAACAGTGTCCTTACTCTTCGGTGCCCATGTACTTCCATTCCCGACTAATGTCGTAACTGGAGAGTCCTGTTCCCAAAAGTACAATCCACGCTGTGGTCCTGTCCGGGTACACTCATTGACGGCATCTCACAACAAACGCATCTCGCGATGTGGACAGGGGCACTAAGACAACAACATGGCCAACCACTGGGTGCATATATTGCTAGCCTTAAATCCTCCGAATATGCTAATTTTATGAATAATTATTCATGCCAGTGTAATACATAATACCGAAATAGTATAGTGAGCGATGGTCCGAGGCGCTTTTCAACGTTGCAGCGCAAATGTAGAGTGCTGCGTCGGCAAGCAGGCAATTTTAGTCGGCTGCTGTCTCAACAAAGAACCAACGCGAATGGTTGTAAGTACATGCGGAAGCGGTATGAAAAGAACCACACGAGTGGTTTCTGATGCGGGCCGATAGCTGCCATATACATCGGAAGAATGCCCCGTAGTGCTTCCATGCCCGTAGTGCGTCCACTTGGGAAACCAATATGGAAGCTATCCACGCTATGGTGCCTGTTCTGTATGCATTGCAGTTTTCAATACTTGACGAACTGTCATTCAAACTGCTGCTATGCTTAACACCAGTCTCGCTCTCTAGCTTGTACCTCATCATGACGGCCATATTTAAGCATGCTGGCCGGCGTGCATCGGCAAGTGCTGGCGTGTTCCGTTTAACGTTGCGTCTATATGTGCGTCCGCTCGGGGTATGGTTGGCAAGATCAAGAGATACCCGTTAGTTGAAGACGCTGTTTATTTTATGCTTTGCCCTGTATTGAAGAAGGACGCTCAAGAAAGCGGGAAAAAGCACGCGCATTGCGTCGAAGCATTATGTATGGTGGACGTGGCCGCGTGCTGCGAAGTCGACGCTGCTGCGTTCAGTCACCCGGCGCGCAAGACGCATGGGACAGCGTCCACGCAGTCGCTACCGTCGGCTGGAAGCGAGCCGTAGTAGTCGACCACCCTGCGCACCATCTTGAGCCGGCTGAAGGCGCCGAACTTGTTCAGGTCGGTACAGGCGTTCCGGTCGTCCTCGTAGTCGAGGTCGTACACTGCGACGCCGAATCGTAGCGCTCTGTTCGCTTTGTTCTGGAACTTTAAGCTGCAAAGCTGCGTACAAGGTGAGAAGGGTGAAAAAATGCTGAACACGCATTGACGTAATGTAACACGAGTGTCAGCGGCAACATTTAAAACGGTCATGTTGTGTAAGGGTTTCTGGGAGGTCGTGTATGTGTAAAGGAGACCCATGTGGTACTTTAATGGCGAACTTCGTGTCCACCAACACAGCGACCAGTCTGACGTCGGTACAAGCCGCCTGTGCTTGCACAAGGAGATTAAGCACATCAAGCATTCTTACCACCAACATAATGTCGGCTTTCCTGTGTTTTAGGACAAAGGCATCTCCAATGACCTCCAATGATGTCCAATTAGACCTGACCTCTAGCATTTGAGCTACCCTATCCTGAGGCATTTAAGGCAGAAATCTGGGCTAGTTGGGCTAGTTGGTGGCTATCCTGACATATGTTCAGCTCTCATCGCCCAACTGTGCACTGTGCAGACCTCCCTTCGCTTTTTTCTATTGGAATCTACACTATATGCGCTTCCAAAAATCAACATTTTACGGTTGATTTCCGCCATGATGTAAATAACTTAAGTTTACTTTATAATGCTAAGCTCAATAATGAGTGCGGGCAGAGATCTGTAGCGCTGAAGTAGTAGGTAGAGGGCGCATCAGTGCAGCGCGTATATAATATCTGAGTATGACACTGAATGTGTTTAGGAATTACGTACTCAGCTCTGTACATAGCAAGCTCGCATGTTCTTATACCCAAAAATGAATGAGAAATATGAGAGAATGAGAGAATTTGAATCAGAAATAGTTTATGAATGCAATTTTTTCATATATTGTAAGACTTCACGATAACAGTCAATATATCCGCCGATCTCCCATAGGCAGGCTAACAATTTTTTTTTTATATTGCCGTCCCTGCTATCGTCAAAAGCGTTCCCCATTGGTTTTCTACGGCAGTCTTAACTGCTCGATGCGAGCGATGAAAAAACTCTAAACGAAAGATTCTGCTAGACAACGGAAGACTAGACTATTACCTTCAATATTTCCTTAACAGTACCTTACAATTTTTCATTGTACAAAAATTTTCTCCAAGAATGTTGGACACGCTTAGAGTGCGCTACAGCTGGAACGCACTGAAATAAATTTAGCACTGTTCTTCTCGTGAATGGCGTGCTTTGTACATTAGTTAGCGCACATTGCAAATTATATTA
The DNA here is from genome assembly GCF_052857255.1 of Amblyomma americanum. NCBI lineage: Eukaryota > Metazoa > Arthropoda > Arachnida > Ixodida > Ixodidae > Amblyomma > Amblyomma americanum. The sequence goes on from NC_135504.1 coordinate 7,243,987, forward strand.
CTCAGAACAGCGCCCTTGGAAGCACTTCTCTTGGCGTAACCATGTACACAGGTTTTCTGACCCGCAAAAAAAACATTATTATGAAACGTCAAATCAGATAGTAAATGAATTTGTGAAAGGATTTAGCTGTCTCACGATACCTCGACAATTTAGTCTACTGTATTTAGTGTTTAGAATGGCAATCATTCGGCCGCTTTCTGCCAGCAAATTACTAGTCGACGTTCCTATAGTTACAAAGCTAACAGGGTGTCTTGAAGCCTCATAGACTACTCATGTGAAACGGTTTTTTTTTTCTACAGAAATTGCGAAGGACCTCTGAAGAGGTAAGGTGACCCCAAAAACTTGGCGGACGCAGTCACACACAGAGCGCACCTTTCTGCAGAGACCCTCTTCGTTGTCGTAGACAAACATGTTCCGGCTGCTGTCCCTGGTGCCTACGGCCTCGTAACTGGGGTCGTAGTGTAAGTGGGGGCGCAGTGCCTTGTCCTTGCACACCTGGCCCCAAATCCCGTAAAGAGCAAGTGAACGCGAAAATAGCCAACATTTAGAGTGAAGACACGCTCTCAGAATTTCTGGCCTCAGCAAATAACTGTACCACGTACAAGCATGTTGCGCACTACTATACGGGCTGTCTCTCCCGTCTTTTAAAAATATCAGGGTTACCAGTGAGAAGCAAAATGCTAGGAGATTATTTAGCTTTCATAGTAATAGGGAGTTTGCTATACGTGTACACAGTACACAACAGAAGAACCTTAAGGTGAACTCTCTTTGAAAATATAGCACATTTCTTCATTCACGGCAAATATTTGATGCCGGCCTTCATCCATGCCAGTAGGTCTGCTACGCCTGCTATTTTAGATGCGGATGAGGTAATTTCTTGAACTTCGGAGGAAAGCGGTCTGTGGCACAACCTGCAGCAATCTTCTCCCCAGCAATTAAATGCAGGAGCCAACAACCAGAAAAAACATTGTCTCTGATCTACAGCATTCGCTGCAAGTGCTGCAGCCGGCAGCATGTACGGCCAGCGTCCGATGAAACGCGAATGAGACAGTTGAAGACAGAACAGCAAAACCAAAAGATGTTTGTGGAAGATGCAAGATAGCAGCGCGCTTTATTTTCACTTCAGAGGCGAGTAGTCTCCTGTTGCCCCGCCTGACTGTCTTCTCCAGCAGCTAATATTTCCGTGCTGTTCTGTTTTCGCGTCGGTTGTTTTGTTGGAGTTTCATTCGACGCTTTGTGCATATATTTCCATTCATGACGTCAGCACGAATGTCTCTCTGCACTGCGTTAGTTTGTGACCGAAAAGTACATGATTTGATCGTTAGGTACAACAGAGAGACCACACTGGATACAAACAAAAGTGTTGGACCTTCAGGCAATCTCAGCGCTGGCGAAAAATGTTGCATTTTCTACAAGCATTTTAATTCATCAGCCAATGAAGAGGAGTGGGTATGATGACAGGGATGAAGAATAAGAAGTTACCGCCACACTCGACAAGGCTGTAGGAAAGCGCATTTAGCACCAAATATACGTGCTTTAATCTACCCGAATGGCACGAGCCGCTCGTGACAATCTTCGCCACGAAGGCCAGAATAACTGGTTATCATTGGCGAAAATACATCGCGAAAACTATTGTTAGGTGCAACACATCACCGGTACTCCATATGGTGCCTAATAATTCCCCTGTATAGCAGCGCGCAGAATTCTGTGGCGAGTGCAGCATAGTGCAGCATGCACAGTAAAGCACAGTGCAGCAGCTTAATATAATAAATTAATACGCATTATATATATATATATATATATATATATATATATATATATATATATATATATATATATATATATATATATATATATATATATATATATATATATATATATATATATATATATATATATATAGAGAGAGAGAGAGAGAGAGAGAGAGCATAGAATAGAACCCTTTCAGCCTTCTATCCGCCGACCTGCACTTACTTCTACAGGCGTCCAGGTATCTGTCACCGTGCTACTTTCTAAGGTATAAGACGCCTTCCGCCAGCCAAATCACGCAGTGTGCAACGCCTACCTGGGCGTAGCTGCCGAACGACAAGGCGCGAGCATCGTGCTCGCACGGAGACCCCATGTGCAGCGGGGCGTCGGGCTTGACCTTCGTCCAGCGCCCCTTCATGCCGACCGAGACGAGCCACTGGACCGAGCCAGCGACGATTTGCATTCTTCGCAAAGCCAGTGCCGCGTCGCTCTGCAGCGAAGAAGCTCTTTCAGCTCTTGCAGGCCCACTATCGGTACTTAAACCTGATAGTGAGACTACGCCAGCACGCCAGCACTACACGTCTTTAAAAGGTGCTCCTTCTTCCAACCTGGCTTTACATTACAGAGATTGCTGCCTTAAACAATTCCATTTCCTCAAATAAGTTCTAGTTCATCCTCTATTTAATAAAACTAAAGTGCTATGTAGCCATAAAAACGAAATACCAAGAGAAATATGTGAGCCGTATCATATTCACAAGAGCAGCGACAGGTGCGAGAGCACTCCGTCTCTGTTGTTCTCCACCTGCGTGAAATTATGGATCTGGATTCCTATGTGAGCTCCTTGTTGTACATTGAGTGCATATTATCCATGTCTTTTTCAATAAAGTTTCAGTTGTTATTAGCGTTTCTTCTACCTCTTTCGTTCCTTGTTACAGCGCAGTGTTTGTACTCAATGTACCACCTAACTCAACTCTGTTTCACTGCAAACATTGACAAGGACAGCAAATCATCTTTTGCTTTGTGACGTCATACAATAGCATGACCACTTCTTATGGAGTGGCAGCAGGTTTCTCTGCAGCCATTCAGCGTTCCCTCTGTCGAATCGTTCAGGTGGCCTCGCGCATGCGCAGTAACTTGTAGGTGGCTTCGCGGCTCTAAACTGAATTACCCGTCAAAAATGACAGTCTGTTGCCACCTTCCTTCTCTTTTAAGTACGTACCAAATCGTAGTAGTATGACTGAGAGCCCTGAGGCTTAAGCAGAAGCGTGGGCGGCAAGACTGTGCAGTCGGGTACCTCGTTGTCCCCGAAGGAATAGTGGCTTTGGGTGATGAACAGTGTCGGGTCCTGCACATCCCTGCATGCAAAGGCGATAGTTTCTTTTGGAAATTATGATGAAGTCGTGCTGCTTCAGAGTCGGCTTCAGAGCACCCAAGACGTAAACGCTGCTTGAAGGCACGTCTACCATAGGTTACAGAGTAAGAAGTAAGACCGCTAAACTCTGGACAGGACGTTCGAGCAATGTCTTCGACGCTTATTCTTTGATTCTCCTGCAATTCTTCGATTGTTTTACTAATTCCGCAACTGGTAAACAATGCAATGAAAAGAAGGCCATACTACTCACTCACACTTATTCATCACACACACAGCAACTTTGAGCGGACGGGCGGAGGAAAAAAGAACGCTAATTAATGCCGACGAATGTAAAAAGATATGACACTGAATTCAAGTCAGTGCTGGGGCTTGAAAGTAGAAGCGAGCCTGAAGGTACCAATCGACAACTATAGCACGGTTATTTTTTTCGTATGATTCTATTCCATTGTTATTGCCTACCGCTCATACCGCCCTCCTCTAGTGGTAGCGGCCGGGGCCGGACGTCGCACCCATATGAAGTAGCTGAACATTTTTAGTCATCCGTCGCCTGGCAGTTCTCACTTCATAAATCAATGCCTTATGTTTGGAGCAGTCTGCAAGGGTTTCAACGGCACTTGGAACTTGCCTTATTTTATTTCCGTAGTAGTCTTCGAGCTTGAATGGTAAGGCGCCGAGAACAATGTGGGGAGGCTTAATGAGGCTGGGTTTCTTGTTGGCTTCTGTGCTCAGCTCCTAGCAGAAAAGGCACAAAAACGGTTTTCTGCGGATTATCTTTGAATACGCTGGTGTTAGCATTAAGGCATAAGATTATGAATTACTTATGTGTAACGAGGAAATTACGGTTCGCGCTATTTTTATGGCATCGGGGGTTTAGCGTCCCAAACGTCTACTTGAGCTATTGTGACTTCGTGGTGCAGGCCACCAGCTTGCTAAATATAACGGAAAGTACGCGAAGATTCCGACCATTGCGTTGCAGGATAATGCGCGGCTACTGCATGAGTTCTAGTTACCGCTACTTGAGTTTTTTTTTTTTCAGCATTGTACCATCCCCTACACTTCAGTAAAATATTGTCTACAAAACCTATCCGGCATAAAGCGGCGCAGAGTTCGTGGGAGGTGTACTGAGGGTTTGGATATTGCGTATGTAATGTTAAAGCATTTTCACATGATGCGCGTAATTAGAGGGCGGCGACACCGCCATAGGCGAAGTACGGGCGTCCGGGACAGACGTCGCTTGTAGTCTAACGCGATTTGAAAGTGATCACTTCAGGCTTAACTCGGATTAAAGTGTTCTGACACGGTTTAAAACTGCAAGATACCTGCAACGAAAGATTAGCTTGGCTAGGATTGTTCTATTTTGCATTGTCACGTTCGTTGCGGATTAAGTCACCGTCAGGCCAGAAAAAATTTTTTTGGTCTATTTCAGCTAGAACGAACCTAAACCTTCAAATCGCAACAGATTTCGTTGTGAACTGGGCCGTTTGCAGCCTAATATTTGCGTTAATCACCCCTCCAGTAAAGTGATTCGAGCTCATCTTTCTACCGCACCTGTTCAAACATGTATACGCCTGGATATAGCAGCACGTTCCGGAATCGCATCAATTTTAATGCCTTTGACTAACGCATGCTGGGTTGGCAAGTCCATGACGTTGAGGGACAATAGTCGTGGAAGTACGGCTAGAGTTGCCCGACCGCACGCAGGAAATAAAAATTATCCCTACTTCTCTTTCTCACTCCACTTGTAAAGATATAAACAACTTGCCGTAGGTTTCTTGCACCTTTTCTTGAGTCCCTTGCAATCATTTTTCATTTCTCTGCGCGTTATTTCGTCTAAGACTGCTATACTTTGCGCTGTCTAGAATAAAATGTCTAAAGTAGCTATACTGTACGTCAGGAATATAACGTAAAATTCACGCGCCTGTCTTCGCAAGTCGTGAATATTGAGAGCAATATATTTTATTTGTCACAAAGGCAGCACAAGAGAGAAGTTAAGGGTCATGCAAGTCTTTAAGGAGAGTTGCGCTAGTGTATTTTTATCACTTCCACAGTTAAATACGCAACTGAAAAGTAAAGAAAGCATAGCATTATCGAACAAGTTTACTCAAGAACTAAACATTTCAGCCGCTGTCTACAGGATATAACGCTGTAGCATCGAGCCCGCCGTCAGACTGGACAGGAGAGGAGAAGCTTCAGGAAGAAAATAATTGCATAGTTAAAGAATGTTGCTTCAAGGTTGCCATTCCTCATCCACTAACACAGGGTCTCTCAAAGCGTTGAGCTCTGTAATCGACATTTCGCTAAACTGACTAGTGTGTCCGACGAACTCGCCTTACAAGTGGTATTGCACTGTACAGGAGATAACTTCTTCAATGACCCTATTCGTTTAATCTGGCAAATGCACATAATGTGAGCCTCACCCTGAGTGCAAGGAACACCTTGCTGATGTCACTGGCCTTGACGCCGAAGGCCGGCATGTCGATGATGCCGAAGTTGCGCACTCCCCTCTTCCAGAACGTGTCCAGCGGCTGCGCGTTGCTCTTGTTAAGATCCGCACGCAGGTTGGCTACCTTCCTGAAAAGTGTGAACACGCAACATGGTTCTGTGCAACGCTGACATTGGAGGGAAAAAAATCCAAAAGGCGCACTTTGTAACGCACGATTAGCTTTCTGACTATTTCGGCGTGTCACCATTAATGTCCACCACTTTCGTCACCAGATCAGCAATGCATTTTCCAGGGTAAAGTGCATAAAGCTGGAGTGACGAATTACAAAGAAACATGCAAAAAAAGTTACGGAATACGCCCTCAGAAAATCATCAAAAACGTTGTAGGGTTCTAACGTAGTTAAAGTGAGTAGACGTGCGAAAGCAATAGACCTTCAGGGTAGACAGGTTACCCTCCCATTGGCTGCAGCTTGCATGACGCTCCTCTGAACTATCCCGAGCTTATCCGAGTTACTCCCAGCCTTCACACAAGATTTTCGGTTGTAACTGTGTTAATTATCGCTCCCGCACTAAAACTCGGCAAACGAACCCCCATGTGCGAGGCACCTGCCCCGTTAAAGCAAGCTCACGACATTTCATATTGGTCAGATGAGATAGTTCTCGGGGTTCAACACGACGACTCTTTTATATTACCTGGACGGTTCTAGCACACTGCAGGGCTGATGGAGTAGTGACGTAAAATAGCTATTCTGATGCTCTCAACTTGAGTACAAAACGCTGTGATACTGAATGCTGCTTATGGTAGAGAGGGGTTGGCCAGCTGGTTCTTGATAACCACAAAGTGAACAAGGGAGGGTAAAACCTGAGGGTGCTTCCCAACGTTTCGACAAGAGGACTTGTCTTCATTTAATCATTGGCGGTGTTTAAATAGGGTCGTCACTCCGAGAGGAAAGACCCGGTGAGGAGGAGGAAGGTGGAAAAGTGTTAGCATGGGGAGGGTAAATGTTGTGCAGGCATACTGGCACCGGTTGACCTGCAGGTCAATTGGTTAATTTCCGTTTCAATTAATAAATAGCGTTGGTGCGCATAGTACTGCTGCTGCTAACCACTGCCAGCCAAGAGCAACAGAAGATGAAAATGAGACGACTGCATTACACACTCGCCCCTTGAGAACTGGCAAGTGATTTACTTTTCTTTTGAATGTGTGTCTATGGTTATCGCCAGAAAAGGAGCGTGATCTTCAGCGGAAAAGATACGTTGTGGAAATGGCGACTTACAGAAGGTCACAAGCATTGGAAGCGTCTTGCAACTCCTTACCTTCGAATTGCATAGGTTGATAGATCAATAAAAGAGGTATGCTCGGTAGAAAAGGGCTAAAAAGAAATGTGTGTGCAGTCAAAGACTACAAAAAAAAATCCATTCATCACTCGATTATAGTGAACTTGTTTGAAGTGCAATTTAGTTGTTCTTCTTAAGCCTATTCTGCGACTGAAGAACACATGTGCCTCTTGATCGAGGTGTGCAAGCGCGTCTAGCCTGTTGGACTCAACCGCGCAGAAAACTGCCAAAAAATAGAGAACTGTTAATTGTATTGATTTGTGCTCCTCTGATGTATTATAGTCCAGTCCAGAATTTGCGAATGAAGTCAACCTCTTGAAACCACAGCTTATATGCATACGGCACATGTAGAACCTTCCGTTCCTTACAAAAATTTCGTTACACAGTCTATAGACGGTCCATATACTTCTGTCTATAAAGTCTATAGACTCTCTGTAGACTACTAAAGAATAGCCTATAGTCAACACAAATCTTATAGGCAGTCTATAGGCAATCTATAGATTTATGGTCCTACACTTTTAGTAGACTTCTGTTTATAGGAGGTCTATACACTATGAACAGGCAAGAAATATCTATAGGAAGGCAATAGCGTCTATAAAAAGTCTATATACTTTCTATCAACCATTTTTATAAGGGTTCGCTTAAAGTTGGCTTCGGATTGGCTGTCCAGGGAAGAAGACTAATGTGCTTACTCATAGGCGAAGGCCACTCCAACCTCTGTTTGCTGGTATGTTGCGGTCTTCTCCAGGAAAGCTAGAAGGTTCTCACTGAACCGCTGCGGTTGCGAGAGGAGGTTTTGGTTCCACTTGTAGATCGAGTCGAAGTACACCAGGTCGCAGAGGCCATCGTCGGGGAACATTGTGCCCTTCACTGTCCGCGTGCCATAGGTGCAGAACAACGTCTGGCGGTCCAGAATCTCTCCTGTAAGCGTGGAACAGGATGACAAAGTGCGCACGTCAGTGAGCGTGCATTCCCACCGAAAGAAGAAAGGTTGTTGTTTTGCGTTATCTCCATCAGGTGTCGCACAACCTCCGAAAAATTGGAAGTAGGGCAGGCGTTGACGTAGTATTTTCAGCGCCGGAAAAGCTTTCCAGCTTGTGCAAAAAAGTTAACTGCGCGACTAACGAAACGCGCAGGTGTAAAGTTAAGCACGGGGATCATTTTGTCCCTTGTAAAGAAGGTGTGGTGTATTCACTGCCCATGTCCTGTGGGAAAAAATATATCGGGCAGACTAGCCGCTGTCTCAACAAAAGGCTAAAAGAGCACAGTGACAATGTCGCACGTGTGGCTACTTCAGGCCACGTAGCCAAACATTGCAGGGACTGCAGCGCAGAAGATGACAGCGAGGATAAATGTGAACCGATGTACAGGCAATGCAGTGTCATAGGGAAACACCGAGACACACTAACAAGAGAAATAATAGAAGCTGCTATGATTATAAGACTGCAGGACGAGTGCATAAGCGCACCATACGTGGCATTGTCCCAGAAAGAGATGAAATATCTAGAATGTGAAATCTAACACGTGCCGGATAACCGCCGTTCTTGTACCCTTGCGCATGCCTACAGCTATTCTTGTATGTTTTTTTTCCTGTTTTGATCACCAGGTGGTATAAAAAAAAACCTACTGGTCTCGAATAAAACTTAGTTGACAGTCAGCGCTGTTGTGTCCCCTTCTTGTTCTGTGGCGTCTTTGCGCTGTAATAATGAATGTAGCACTCTGTGCCGCCGACAGAATCCTAACGGTGTGAAAAACCGACAAGATGAACTTTCAGAGACCCCATGCACTTACTGCTGAACTTTCAGAAACCCGACGCGCTTGCTGCTGAACTTTCAGAGAGCCGATGCACTTGCTGCTGAATTTTCAGCACAACTGACAATACCGCACTCCGGACTCTCCCCACCGATATTCCTGGATGAACATGGTTTAGTGTCACTGCTTCCTTTTTAATTGCGGTCAGCTTGAGGTCAAGCTCATATCAGCTAGCCTGCTACTTACGTAGCTGGATTTATGGCGGGGGCCTTATACCAAGCGAACAATTTTCCTCAGGAATATAATGCTGAACTCTGTTTTTTGAGGAAGGAAGTCGCAGAAAAATTTATAGCACACTTACTTACATTATCTGTTGAAAGCAGCATGAAAGCCGTTAACTAAGCAGTAAAACGTTAAATAAGCAGTGAAACACAACAATGTAGCTGGCCGATTTTCGTCGTTCACAAAAAAGGAATCAAGGTGTACACAAGTTTTGTAGTTTTGCAGCTCTTTGCGTGTGTTCGAAAGGACAGCCAGCAAGCTGATTTTGCAAAACATTGTGTTAAGCAGCTACGATTTCATCAAATAGAAGACTATGCCACTAAATGGACGACGCTCCACAGTGCGGCGACTGTCGATGTTGCACAAAGCTCTCCAACACTGCTAAGTTGAAGTTTTATGGCCAGTACGAAAGTGTCAGAACACACTGTTTCCATCTTTGTATCCTTAAAGTGCCCACTGTTCGTACTTGTCGTCCCTGTGCTTGTAGACGTCGTCTCTTTTGTTGTCGGCTCCGTTTCCAAGTCCTCTGTCGTTGTAGGAACAGAGGTGGCGGTCGTGGTCGCGGTCGCGTTCGGTTTCGGAAGCCGGTACGTCAAATCGGTTTCAGCTGGAGTCTCGTCCGCGTGATCATATCCTGCGTTGCGGTTGCCGAGAGAATCGTCAGGGAATACTCCTTTTACGCCAGGGTATTACAATGGCAGTGGTACCGATTGTCGGGCTGTGCATTTTGCCCGTGGTATGATGAGTAAGGTTTACAAAATGTGAATCACTCAGTGGAATTCACCTATGCTCGGTAAATAATTCATGTGAATTGCTTTTTTTTTTCATGTCATCTGGGCATCGGCTTCAGCATGCGGACCCTGTCTACTACATCACTGTGTGGTCGGAACCACGTGAGGCATATGAACTTCCGATAGAATAGTTTTTTGTTCCTTGCTGTCATTCGAGTTCATCCGGCAGGCTGTCGTAATAAATGGAGCAAATTAAAAGACCGAAACAGCAATTTTACTCCTCATACCCACAAGGGACGTCATAGGCACAAAGTTGGGCTACTGAAACAGAAACTGCAAGAGGGAATTTTTATTTTTCGTTACGCAAAACGGCTAAGCAACTTCCACGTGGTGGATCTTGTTTCCGAAGTCCTACGCACGATTTTAGTTAAAAACTCACCGGCAGCAGTTTTCTATGTATACTTCATAAGATTGTTAATTACCAAAAGAACCATCGGCGACATTCACTAAATCGGCGCCAAGCTGAGGCAGTGCTGCGAACTAGTCAATGAAGAATTGGCGCACACTGCACGGCGTCATTTTCTCCGTTGCCTGAGTGATTCGCCGGCATATAAAAATGTTGTCCTCATAGTTTTGCAGTACAATAGCTCTTAAGAGAGCTGTCAAATGCATACTTTCACACTGACAGCCGCTTAGTTTTATTAGGTGTGTTTCCGGATGCCAGAAATACAGGGGGAGCATGGGAACAGGATGCTCCTCTCCTGTGGTGAAACGCTTGCCGGAACATGACAGCGAAGTCTTTATCAGACATCCAAACTATATTTCTAACAAGATTACTTTCCTGTACAAGAAGGGCCTATGCAAACACAGGCTACTGTTTATTTAAAATACATTTAAGCACTCATAACTAACGAGCGCATTTTAAGCGTTAAGAGTCTGGTGTGTGACTGTCTCTGCAACTCCAGTCCTTAAGACTGTATGCGTGTAAGGTGATATGTTACACTGCTATCGGAGGGCAGTGGGGCGGATTATGATATAAATGTTTATTTTAAGTTACATTTCATTGAATCGTTTTGTGCTTAATTCCTCCATACCCTCGCTGTCGCTGGAATCAATCAGACTGAAGGACAGATGCCAAGAATAGAACTAGAGGAAAATAAATGTTATCATGGCCACCTTAAATTTATTGTATGCTTTCTCTACACTGCTTCCGAACAAAGCGAGACCATAAGGCGCGCTTAATCGGTGAGTGTCTTCAGCACGTGTTTAAACCCCTAACGCCTCATTTTTCAGAAATCGCACCAAAATGCTCCCTTAGTAAATGTGCTGCCATCTGTCGGCAAGCAAGAAAAACTGCTTTTATCGACCACCTAGGGATATTTAACGTGCACTCACATCGTGTGCGTGTGATGTCAGTGAACGTTAAAGGTCTCCTGGTGGTTGAAATTATTCCGGAGCATTCCACTATGGCACCTCTTTCTTCCTTTCTCCTCTCAGTGCCTCCTTTATCTCTTACCTTACGGCGCGGTTCAGGTGTCCCCCGAGATATGTGACAGTTACTGCATTTTTATAATAATAATAATAATAATAATAATAATAATAATAATAATAATAATAATAATAATAATAATAATAATAATAATAATTGATTTTTGGAAACGGAAATGGCGCAATATCAGTCTCATATATCGTTGGACACCTGAGCCGCGCCGTAAAGGAAGGGATAAAGGAGCGAGAGAAAGAAGAAAGGAAGAAAGAGGTGCCGTAGTGGAGGGCTCCGGAATAATTTCGACAACCTGGGGATCTTTAACGTGAACTGACATCGCACAGTACACGGACGCCTTAGCGTTTTGCCTCCATAAAAACGCAGCCGCCGCGGTCAGGTTCGAACCCGGGAGCTCCGGATCAGTAGCCGAGCGCCCTAACCACTGAGCCACCGGCGGCGTGTCTGCATTATTTCCTTTTCTCAAAAACCAATTAATATTGAACGAACCCTACTCGCCTTCAACAGGACACTATGTGCCAGAAAGCACACGACAAACTGCACTCGTCATGAGCCCAAAATGACAGTCACCTTATGACAAGCCTGGACGGAGAGCCTTTCAAGACTATCATGTGAAGAACGCACAACAAGAAGGGACACAAGAAGGTAGTATCACTCGAGTTCGGCCTCATTTCCTTCTTTTGTCCCGTCTTGTTGTAAGCCATTTGCATGGTTAGCAACTACCCACTGCCCCTACGTTCTACGCTTTTCAGCTCGCGATACAACTTGCACTGCAAAATTCCATTGTTTAAATGAGACAGTAACTGTCTATGCCTTTATGGGCGTGGCTCCCCTTCCCGTCAGATGACGTCGCGATCCTCCAGCCAATCTGAATGCTCCCTTCTCTTGACGTCACTGCCCTCCAGCCAATGGGAATGCGCCGGCCTGGTGACGCCTCTTCCCTGAGACTGCTCCGGTCTGGAGACATCTTTTTCCTTGCATTGAGGTCACATGGGGTCACATGGGCAATAACGGCTCTCGCAGTTACCTTAAAACGTACTTAGCTTCAGAATCACGACGGCGAGGGCCATCCCGGCGATGAGAGCCACGATAAAGCCAGCTGCGAAGAGCTGACTCCCTGCATCGACTACCCGCCTGTAGAGAGGAACAAAAGATAGCCTCGTCGTAAGCACCTTCACGCTTAGCACGCGAGCGAATTAAAACAGACTTTGCTCGGCCAGGATTACATGTCATGCTTACGCTTCGTTCCCTTGTTAATGCAGAACTGAATTGTGGGACTTACGCGACATATTTTTCCCCTTTTGGCGTCAGCAACGCAAAACTTACGTCGACAACAATTGAAGTCCGCAACTACTGAAATCGCACGCTGGAAACTGCTTGGAAACCTGACTAGTCCTAGTGACCCCTTCGTGGAGCTTAGCAGGTGGCGATGCCACCTGGAAGCAGCCAGTTAAAACGGTCGCCAGTTGTCGTTATTAACTTAAGAAGCCTTGAAATTCATATGCTTCTTTTCGCTTTTAAATAACCTGTGGAACTTTTCTATCCAGGCGTTTTTCTTCCTTCATTTCTTTCCCTAATATTGTAGCCTAGATCTAGTGGGTTCATTAACCATCTCGGAATTTATCACTTCAACAACTTCCCACAGGCGTCGCGAGAGTCTGCTAACTTCCGTTTCTTGGCCCAGTCAGGACGCCGGATTTCAGAACATGGACCAGTGCGAAGTTTCGCAGTTGGAACGGTTAAAGTGCTCAGGTATATTTACACACTCATACACACACAGTGCTCAGGTACTGCACACACGGGCGCATATATGTGATGGGATAGGTTATTTAGGTTGTCCAGGTGAGCTTGAAAGAACAGGAAGGCAAAGAGGAAGAAGCAGTGGACTAATAAAATAGACTCTATAAAATACATTTCCTTCTATGGGCGATTTGTCGGAATGTAGTTCTGCAGCTGTTCGCATCTTTTACAGCCTGTCTCTGCATGTTTTTTTCTTGCTCACTCCCGACACATGTTTCACGGCTGAACTGTAGGAAACGAACAACAATGTGGATTTGCGAAAGAATAAGTGCAATATTGGTAATTTATACCTGCATATTTAAACTTCCCGGTTTATCCGAACTGGTTACTTGGTCCCGTTAATATCATACGGGTTAGTGAAAGCATAATCGTTGTCACCTGAATTCGAACTCTGTGTGAGTAAGACAAGCTTCCGGCTCCTTTAGACTTTAAGGGAACCTTTACTGACTCAACTGAAGGTTGAACCAGCCGCCTTGATTTCTGCATTCTGCATTAACTGATTTAAAACGCTCAGTACGACTTTCAAAAAAGCAAATGAATATATTCCGCGTAACACTGAACCTAACCTACTTATATATAGTTAAAACCCAATCTAAGGAAAAATTCTGATTCCCTCGCAAGTGTGCACAGGGTTCAGTGTTTTATCAACCCAAAATAACGAAACAGTCTTGACCACCAAACCAGATATTACGAAGTTTTTCCGGGAAGAAGTGATTTAAAAAAAAATAGGTTATTTCTGACTTATTATGCTTGTTGGTAGCGTGACAGCAGTAACATCTAGGCGCCACTATTACGGGCGTAGCTTTGTGCTAACGGGACTGCACGCTGCGCCGCTGCACGAAAGAAGGGACTCGTCAGTCGGCGCCGCTTCCCACCATCACTTGCAATCTGTTACACCGGATGGCGCTTTCACGCACAAGCGATTCGGGCCGCCTTCGCAAATTTTCGTGCGCGCAGGCACGGGTTAGCGGCAAATATAACTCCGCGGTAGCTTTTAGGTGCCGCTTCATTAAGGCTTGAGATTTGGGAGGGGGGAAAAATGGTTTTATCGATTCTACGAACTTCCCGGATTAACGAAATAATTCAAGGCACCTCTTCACTTTCTTCATTCGAGCTTTAACTGTAATAATATTGATGGACTTAGTAACCTTTACGATTATGTCAATCCTGGGGCTACAGTAGAGAAATATGAAGAGCATGGCAGTTTTATTATTTGAAGTTTTATTTTATCAAATCATAATTAATAGCAGCCGCTCCAAACTTTAAACGCTGGTAAGAATTCTGCCTGAAAAGAGGTAGGAACTGGTGAGTAGAGGCAGCCTTCGCTCATGAGTATGTGCATGCGGTGCGTTCAAAGTGAAAAAGGCTGGAACAAAAGCCCCCAGTCGCGTTGCCACCAAACAGGGAGAGTAAGTGTGGCAAATGCTCACCTAAAGACGCTCTTCCAGAGGACACTCACGCATGGAGACAATGCATAATGAATAAGTTAAGGGATAAGTACGGACGAATGGTAACTTCACTGTTACAAAAGTAACCTTGGCTACACGACACATTTGTTGCGTTCTTCTTTCTAAAGAAACTGCGTCTCTCCTCTCCGTGGAAACGACAAGGCGGCAACTATGTGTTACGCGTGCGCAGCTGAGAATACTTACTGTGTTTTTTCGAAACCTGGAAAAATAATAAACTGTGCAGAACTTCAGAAAAATAACACTGTGGGGTTAACCTTCTATAGTTAAGAAGTTTGTGTTTCTCTATATTTACTTCTTATTCATAATTTATCAATGCAGCAACCACATAATCTATTTATCAAGCCATTCAGGTGAGCTGTAAAGATTGGACGGGGGCTGATTTGTTAGTCGTTTCGTTCTACGAGGTCAGCGATAGAGTGCTACGAATATTTCTTAGAATGAAGGACGCTCTAAGAGCTTGTATGAGGGTGTGTAAGTATGGTAAACTTGTACGACAAGCCGGCTTTATCGTCCCGATGCTTCACATAGGTTATGAAAAATGATGTATCGAGGCCTCAAGTTAATTTTTTATCCGTAGGATTCCTGCCATCGGCTGACATCGTACAAGACAAGCACTTGTAGTTTTTTTTTATACCGCCTCTGTCAAAGTAAGACCACCATAGTTGGCATTTAATCTCGTCCCCATGCGGTTAATAGCCCACCGCCATCGCCACTAAAACACCCGCGGTGAGTGATCATGAGTTCGAGTACAAAGAATTTTTTTTTCCAATGCGCTCCTTGATGGTCGACACCGCCGAGACTGTTCCTGGTGCCGCGCACTTCGCATATGAAACCAAGTCGTATGCATTAAAAAGGTGACCATGCGGGCCAGTTGGTGTCAATCGGTATTGGTACCACCGAACAGGCGGGATCACGAGAACAAGGAGTACACGCGCTGTCCCGTGTGCTCCTTGTTCTGGTGATCCCGTCTGCTCTCTGGTAACCGGGTGTGTACCTGAGGACTGGAAGATAGCCCGAGTCGTACCTGTATTTAAAAAAGGCGACCGCCTTCAGGTGACCAATTATTGACCAATATCCTTAACGTCATCTTGCTGCAAATTAATGGAACATATTGTCGCAACTAGCATTAATGAATTCTTAGATCGCAACAACATTCTGACAGATTACCAGCATGGTTTTCGCAAAGGGTTTTCCACAGTAACTCAACTACTTTCAGTTATCCATTCATTTGCGGCATCACTTGACAATAACAGCCAGATTGACGCGATCTTTCTAGATTTCAGTAAAGCGTTTGACAAAGTTCCACACCACAGCCTTATTCTAAAACTAAAAACTATTGGACTTCCGCCTATATTTATTTCCTGGATAAATGATTATTTAACTAACCGGAGTCAACATGTTTCAATCGGTCGTCACCAGTCTGGCTGTCTCCCAGTCACATCAGGTGTGCCACAGGGAAGCGTACTGGGGCCACTACTCTTTCTAATATACATTAACGACATCATCGGGGAAGTTTGTGCTGGCGTACATATTCGATTATATGCTGATGACTGTGTTTTATTTCGCGATGTTAGCAATGAAAACGATCAGAGTGACCTACAAAATACGCTTACTAATATTGTACAGTGGTGCAAGCGCTGGGACATGACACTGAACGCAGATAAAAGTGTTTCTCTTCGCATAACTAACAAGATAAACGCTCTACAATATGCATATAAATTAGAATCATCACCATTGCAACAAGTAGCGTCCGTAAAGTACTTGGGTGTAACACTTACTAATAACCTTTCCTGGAACTCTCACATAGATAACATCTGTTCACTCGCATTCCGTAAGCTCTGTTATATAAGGCATAAACTTCGAAACGCCCCCGCTAACGTTAAGCTCTTAGGTTACAATACTCTAATTAGACCCAAGCTTGAATATGCTTGCATAATTTGGGACCCGTATACTAAGTCTAACATAAGAAAGCTCGAGAACGTTCAAAGGAAAGCAATTAGATTCATATATTCAAAATATCTACCCACTGACTCCCCCTCAGACTTGATGCATGCTAACGGTATTGAAGAACTACAGGTAAGAAGACGAAATTTTCGTTTAGATTTTCTTTCTTTACTTCTTAATAATAAACTCAGACTTGACCCTTCTGCTTATCTTTCCCCAATGCCAACACGGAATACACGACACTATCACAAAGCTCTTTTAAAACCATATTTTGCCCGGACTAACTCGTTCAAGTTTTCCTTTTTCCCACGCACCATATCTGACTGGAACTCATTAACCGTACCAAATCAACCCTGAAAAACAGACGCGTTCCTCAGCCATCTTTGATATTGCGTATTATGTATTTTTTTCTGCTTTGTCTTGTATTGCTGTATTGTTGTTTTACTACATTATCTTTGCTGTATTGTTGTATTTTTGTTGCTATACTTTTGCTTTTTGTGCACCTGCCCTTCCTGCTTGGACCTAACCATGGTCTGCAGTATTTACATAAATAAATAAATAAATAAAAAATAAGTTCGAAGCGTATACTTACGGCTTGTCATGTAAACTGTAGATGTGGTGAATGTACGCGGCTCCGTTCTGATTCGCATGGTCTGCATGTCTGGGCGATTTGACCGCTCGTTGCAAGAAGGCAATAAACACTTATGCCCAAGGAGAGCTGCACTGCACAAAATGACATGGGAATGTGGAATTAATATACTTCAGCAGCATCAATTCAGAGTTAAAAGCGCCGAACCCACACCCTAGCTTTGCGTGCTTTTTTTTTTTCTGACCATAATGGCCGCCGTTAGGAATGCCTCCTGACAGCTAGCCCTTACTCTGCGGTATCTCATATAGGACGTGCTAACCTGGCAACTTCAGTCTATCCAGATGACATTACTATACCCGTTATGATGATAGCTGCCGTTACCATGATACTTAAACCTACGGAAAGCCCTCCTGAAGCGCGTTCAACTATTTTTTTTTTTGCTATGCATTGGTTGTACTTCATTTATTTCGACAATGAAAGCAAATCCCGATCCTGTCACAGACTATTGAACCTCCTGCTGCATACATTTTGTAACATCCCGGCAATATGAAAATGGCCACCGAAGCCGCATTTCCAAATGCGAAATAATGTCAAGGAAACAACCTACTCGCGGAAACACCAGATTGTTTCGCACCATTTGTATATCAGCTAACAAAAAGTGAACAAGGGAGACGAAAGCCCAAGGGCGATTGCCAACGCTCCAAAAAGAGGACTTGTGTTCATCTGTGCAGTGTTCCCTAAACGCTTTGCCTAGACGAAGGTATGTCCTAAAACTTTGGCGAGCACCCTGAGGTTTCACTCTACCATGAATAACAGCCAGTTTAGTGAAGCGCTCCTGACACGTACAACAGTGATCTTTCGCCTTTTCAAGAACATGCAATTTCCATTTCTATTCCTATTTTAAGTTCAATCCAGTCTAGGGTACAGTTGCCAGTTGTCTCCCGAAATGACGAAAGGAGAGAGTTGGTCGTAAAAGATATGATGAGGAGCTCCTTACCTAGTCTGCAACTGTAGACCCTTACGACGGAGACTGGAAGCCTTATCTCTTTTCTTTCTTCTTCTTCTTTCGCCAGCGGCTACCACAGCATTATAAGGTCTTCTTTTTCTTACACTATTCTAGGGGACCCTGTCCATAAAGCAGACTGGGTACCTCAGTGGCTTCCTTCCTTATTTCATTAACCGAGTGAATGAAAATGTAAAGTTATGGCTAATTATTAATTATTAATAAACGACGATATACAGGATAGCATTCTGGCAGAAACATTAAAAAATATTACGCCAACAAGATTTTGCGAAGTGTTGGTAATAACACTAAGCACCATAACGGAAAGTTTACCTTCTCCTAAGAAAAACCACCTAAAACGCCAGCATGCCAAAGCGTCATTGTTCGCCTACGATTTAGTCCCCTTTTAGCTTTCTTTAATGGGTCATTAAGCACACCGCACCCAGTTTTCTCTAACTAAAATTATTATGACCCTTTCTTCCTATATCGACGTTAGCTCGGTAGCGAAACACCCAATCATTGGGTAAGAGAACTGCAAAAAAAACTGCAAAACTTTTTGCCCCCAGGCAACACAAATTCATGACATCAAGACTGAAACGGACTCCGTGATCCGTACGGGGTAGTAAATAGGGGCGTAGCTTTGTCTGAGGGATCGCCGCAGAGAAACCCCATTCTTTAAAAAGAAAATTCGATAATGAAAATTTTGCCCACCTTTAAGATTTCCAAAGGACTGCGAAAATTTTGAAGAAGGGCCATCCCAAAAAATGAATTAAGAAGGATTAGTGGGGATTAAACTGGTGTATCAAGGTGGTCTAGCGTCGATTAGTTGATGAATTAATGTGGATTAGTGAGAACTGGTGGGCGCTTTAAGTTGGGTAGGTGCATTCGTTAGGACTAGGTGGTGGATTAAAATTTGAGAGAGGGTCGGGTTAGTATAACCCCATATACCCATACAAAGGGTTATTTAACCCCATATAATAGAAGGTAATCGAACATTGTAGTCAGATTTTCAAAGATAATGGTTCTGACGACGTCACGGCCCTCTAAACCAATCACGGAATTTTGTTACGTAGAAACCGGGTGGTTTCTGCAAAGACGACAACCTAAATGCTATCACATTAAAAGATGTTCTGGCATCATCGCAGTTTCCTTGCGAGAAAGGCCAGTGACGACGATACCTGTATTTTAGTTTTCGACCATTCGTAGCTTACAAAACAGCCTCTTTCAGGGTAATTAGCATCTTTTTATTGATACAGGCAGATTTCAATTCGTCCTCAATGTCCGTTTAAATGGTATTCTCTGAAGTTTTGTAGGGACATATGAGCGTCGTGTCCCACTTTCGACGCATATTGCGTAGCTTCTGCCGCGGTATACAAAAATGACATTATCCCGGAACGTCACGACAAGGGTACTTAGACGCCTTTAGCTCATCGTGCACCGTGTTACCTTTGCCGGAGTACCGGGAGCCCGCCCACTACCAGTGAGCACGCGCTGATTGGACCGAATACAGCGGGCGTACGCGGAGCTGCTGGGTGCCTGGAGCCATCTGGTACACTCAAGGTGATTTGCGCATAGGCACTCGCGGTGTTCAGGCTCCCGGAAGGTGCCTATTCCTGGTGGTCACCACGAGAAAGGAGCATAGTCCAGCTTTCTTGGACGTAACCTTTAATCGTTAGTCAACTGTGGAATATTGTATGGTACTGTTATGAGCATGATGATGGGAATTGTCTACTCTTCCGATGCGTAGAAAAACCTTCCTTTTAAAGTTAGTCCTGAGCTCTCACCGTGTAGTCAACACTTCCATATAAAACCAATGGGGTGCATTTGTGGCGATAAATAGAACAATACTAGCGCCCCGAGAGGAGATGTCCGGATGGAATTATTGTTATGGTGCAATTTTCATCATCATCATCAGCCTGACTACACCCACTGCGGTACAAAGGCCTCTTCTTTATCTCTCCAATTGCCCCCGTCCTGTGCGAGCTGCGGCTACCGTATCCCCGCAATCTTCTTAATCTCATCCACCCACCTAACTTTCTGCCGCCCCCTGCTACGCTTCCCTTCACTTAGAATGCAGTCTGCTACCCTTACAGACCATCGGTTATCTTGCCCACGCATTACATGCCCTACTCAAGTCCTGGTTCAGAATATCTGAGTATAACAAATATCACGAAAGGTTCTTAATGCATCTATCGTTCAGAGAAAAAAAATAGTACAACTCCAACAGTTAAAAAAATGCGCAGACATGGCGGAAGTCGCTCAGGACAGATGATGCCTAAGTTTGTAATCCGCAGATTCGTACTTAGCGCCACTACTACCCGAAGTGTCAGAGAACGAGAATATCGCAGGCCACGTTCACATAGCCGCCACACGATGGCGCTGTGCGGCGTTAGATTCACCTTGCAGGTCAATGATGGCGACTGCCGACGCTGGCCGCGCACCGCGATCCGCGAGCCGCGACGTCTGAGGGAGGGAACGAGAAACGGGAAGGCAGGCGGGAAAACGGGAGAAGCGCGGTCGTAGAGACTAGGAGGAGGAGGAGAGCAGTTCTGAGACATCTCCTCTTCCCGTCCGCTCCCCCTTTCACCCCCCGCGAGACGCAATCGATATCGGCGCCATGTTGGCGAGGGAAGGGGACCCGCGCTCGGCGTCAATCGATGTTGGCGCAGCAGGGTTACCGCCACCGACGACGTCGAGGCTGCAGCAGATCCGCTCAACCCCGCCACGGTGAGTGAATAAGTTGGCCCCCCACACGACACTCACGGGTAGACCGGCTTCCTCCTTTCATCGCGTAAAAAACGGGACAGGGTGTCGCGTGGGGACCAGACCGAATCTTATTTGGCTCTGAGGCTCGTCGCCGCTCGAGAGGCAGCAAGTTTCCCGGTGGCGAGAGGGGGAACGTTCTTGGCGGCGGAGGTTGACTTCTTCTTTGCCCCTTCGCTGCGTGACCACCGCGACGGCGACTCTCGCCAGATGTCCGCGCTTCGGCGACGGCCGTCGAGGACGGGCTTGACTCGTCAGAGTAGAAGGTTGTTGCTTCGAGGCGCTTGGCGATGATGTACCGCTCGGCGGTGTTTGAAGCGTGTCGCGCCTGCGCCTCGTCGGTGTTGGACGACGGGGCAGCGACCCGCGACACACGGGAGCGCGAGCTGAGCATCCGGTGGCTAGCGAAGCCTTGCTTTACGAGTGTTAGCGAAACTGAACGCCTTGTTGAACCATCCTACGTCTCCAAAGGCAGCGACTGTTCCAAAAAAAACTCTCGTTCTTGTGTCATACGCGTTTCGTTCGACGCCACAGGCAGCATGACAGTCTCAGTCAGGGAGTCAGTCGCCTCGTAAGAAGCGAGGAGGCCGCGCAGGTGCTCTCATTTCAGGCCCATGTCTCCGTTCGCTTAAAAAAATGACCGAACAATGCGACACTGTTTCTTTTTTCACCGAACACTGCGCAACTAAGCCGCATATACCTCTATATCAGGTATATTCAACACGGTATCAACTTGTAAACCTGTTTGACTTCACAACCCTGTTGCCTCAAGCCAGTACGAGTCGCCGGCTAGTGTTAGCTGCAGCGACGGGCAGACTGCCAATGCTGTCAGTACAACCCCGCCACATTTTGGGGAAAACATAGCGCCGGTTTCCCGCGAAGACAACTCAAAACACACTTTTAGAACATTTCGAAGTCAGATTTTCATTGTCCAACATTGCTAACAGAAGCCCGCCGCGCAAAGTTGAATAGCGCAATAAGCCGTTGTGTGTCGTCAAGCCTATAATCAACGTCTGTCAGGCGGTTACTTACATTAATGGGGCTTGACGATATATGTTGCCGATAGCGATTTAGTTGGAAATTTTAGGCCCGTTTTTCAAAACAAGGTGACCTGAGGAGACAGTCTTGCAATGGTATGTTCGTCGGCCAGAGGCGCTTGCAACATCAACATGTTGACACACAGTAGCCTTGAGTGACTCGCCACACACGGACAAGACTTCCATTTGTGACCCATAAGCCGAGCAATAGTGTACTTTAGCCCTCACCTCGATAGTTTAGTGAACCTGTATATGAGCTCATGGAACACATTTTTATTTGGTGAAGCGAAACAATCGATCCCTTGGAACCTCTGTGCACAGTGATTTCAATCAGAACGAGAGCACGGTATACTATAAATCTAAACCCTTGTGCCTCTAGGCACTCTGTTCCCACGAATGGTATTTCCGCTTGCTTGCAGGCTTCACATGACAGTCACAAGAAGTTTTGAGCATGTCTCAGGTGGCGACCTTCAGCAAATATTACGTGCCATTCTACGCCTCATATCTGCTACGTTTACATGTTGCTATAACCCCTGTTCTAAAGTTAATTTTAAAATGTTACCTCTAAAATATATATAATACCAAAGGTAGAAGACTTGCAGATTCGTTTGTTTGGAAGCAACGTTTGTAAACTGTCAGGGCCTCGAACGATCAATGCCACTTCTTCTTCTTCTTCTCCTCAAGTAATATGGCACATACCCACGTGGGGGGATTGGCCAAGGTATAGGGTAGAATGCCAATGAAGCATTTGCGCGGGGAAGGAAACGTCAGAAGACTGAATCAAGATAAAAAAAAATTGGGAAAAATAAAATGAATTCAAGAGGTATGAGTCATCCGGAATAGAATCAATCTAGCCTTTTTGGACATGCGAAAGAATTTTGTGTATAGCTAACAGGATAATCGATTAGTTGCACTTATGTAATCGTGAAGGTAGCCGCATACACTGCTTAACGGGAATCCCTTGGCACTCGCACCGAACGATAGAAGAACTGTAAGAGACAGAGGCAGTCCTAGTCTCGAAAGAGGAACCTCGAGATATTGCTTTCTCTGAACCGCGAACCGCCGGCAAGAGAGGAGAAAATGATCGATTGATTCAACTTGCCCACATGATACACAAAGGTTTGTCGCAGCGAACCCGCACCTGCATAAGTACAAGTTTAAGTGAGGGATTGTACATCGCAGGAGCGTCATGGACACTTCACAAAGCCTTGACTTACACCACCGGATATTCCATGGGTACTTTAGGTGTTGAAAGTCCACGGCATTCAGCAACGGATCACTCAAAGTGGCTGAAATATGTTGGAACCGCTGGAAACGTGAAGCTGCTAACAGAATGAGGTGAGGGACGGGATATATTACAGGTGCGCTGAGAGCTGACCTTGCCAATAAATCAGCCATCTCGTTAAAATAGAGGCCTGAATGCCCAGGTACCCAGACCAAACGGATCTCGCGCACTGTGCTCGGAACAAAAAACCTAAGTGAACGAGTCAAGAAAGATTTTTCCGAATTTTGGAGAGAGACAATAACTGAAAGGCAGTCTGTGAGAATAAGAACCCGTGCGACATGTCTGGGAATTTTGAGAAGAGCCAAACCAATGGCCAAAAACTCTGCGAAGAATATAGGAGTATAATCAGGGATACGAACGGAGTAGCTCCAATCTAGATCCTGCGAATATATGCCAATCGCCGCCTTCTCACAGCTGCCGGAGGCATCAGTGGAGAGAACAGTATGATGTGGAAAATTCTGTAGGTGTTCAGAAAGAAGACCATTTAGGGTATGTGCGGGCATATGCTTCGCATGGGACGGGAAAATAAAGTCGTAATAGAAGACGGGATCAGCCTGCGTGTCAGCAACTCGTTGCAAGGAGATCAGATCAACCTGAAGCGGAGCTAACAGATTCTGCGTGAACCTAACTTGCGGAAGCTGATAACGTGGCCAGTGATTAGTCAAAAAAAGGTGTGGTTGGGATACAAAAATTGGAACACTAACGCCTGGGGCCGGGTCAAAAGACTTGAGGAAAGTACGCACTGTTAGAAGTTGGAAGCGGGAATAGAGGTTGGGGATACGCGCTTCCAGATAAAGGACAGCGTTGGAAGCTGATTTTGGGAGCCCGAGGCATAGCCGTAGGGCACGTCTTTCCAGTAAGGCTAATGGCTGCAGCTTGTAGTTCGCGCTACCAGAGAACAAGGGGCAACCAAATTCCAGAATCGGTCTCATATAAGCCTTATAGAGCAACAGTAGCGTGTCACGACGCATGCCAAACTTTTTATTGCCAACTCGGGTCAAACGGCCCAGTGCACGTTCCCCTTTAATAACATTATTCTTAATATGGTGTCGCCAGTCCAAATTTTGGTCATAAGTAACACCTAGGTATTTAACCGACTCCACCTGCGGAATTGGAGTGGAGCGGTAGGCTAGCGAGATGTACATAGGAGCGTCGGGTGGAAATACCAGCACGCCGCATTTGCTGACATTAAGTGATAAATTGATTTGGTCCAACCAGACTTCAAGAGCATTCAGATATGCCTGCAAATACCCGTAGAGCACATGAATATCATTTGCTGATGCGAAAAAAGCTATATCATCTGCGTATACATAAACTGTAACGTTAGGATGAATGGGGATGTCCCGAACTAATATGTTGAAAAGCAGCGGAGAAAGAACAGAGCCTTGCGGCACACCTCTTGATTGACCATAGGTATTAGAACAAAAAGATCCGTCTGTACAGAAGAAAAATCTATCTTTTAGAAATTCACAAATCCAGGCGTAGAGGTAATGCGGTGGTTGTAGTTGAGCAAGCTTGTTAATGAGGACTGTGTGCTCCACGCTGTCATAGGCCTTCGCAACGTCAAGCGTCACCAAGGCCGAAACTTCTCTCTGGCGCATTGAGAGTCGTATTCGGCTCTCGAGATCCACATGCGCGGACCATATGGAACAACCGCGACGAAAGCCAATCTGTGCGGGGCTGAGGCCGTTAATATGATGAACATGCTTTGTGAGGCGACTGTGTACTACTCTTTCTATTAGCTTTACTAAATTTGAGGTTAAAGCAATCGGCCGAATATTGTCTAATTGAAATCCATTGTCTGCATTTTTTAAAAGTAAAATTATTTTCGCAATTTTCCAACTGTGAGGAATCCAAGAGGTTTCCAATGACGCATTTACAATATCTAGAAGGTGAGTTGGAAAGTCGTGCGCTAAAATCTTTAACATGCCCACAGTAATCCCGTCAGATCCCGGAGCAGCAGAGTGCATCGAGGAAACAATTTGCAGGAGCTCCGACACGTCGACCTCAGGATAGTCCGAGCTGGGGGTGAGAGTGTGCAAAGGTTCTGCTTTCTGTACCTGGAAACGTAAGGCCAGCCCCTGCGCGATGCGTTCAAGGTTTTGCTTAGCCTCCTGCGGAGACATTACCATTGACCTTATGCGATTGGAGGCCGGAGAGCTGTTATTCTGCGCCATGAATCTATAGAGAGCCTTCTTATTCTGGGGTTTTGAGAGATACGTGTTTAAATTTTGATTATAATCCTCCTTTGCCTTTTTAACAGTTCGTTTGAAACATGCAGAGAAGAACTTATAATTTATCCAATTAGCTGGGCTCTGATTATAGGAAAGGCTTTTCCAGGCTGCTTTTCTACGACGATAAGCTTTCTCGCACTCCTCCGTCCACCAAGGAGACGGCTGTCTGGCAGGAGCAGTAGTGCACACCGAGAATACAGAACTCTCAGCAGCATCTTGCAGAAAGGTAATTGTCCGCTGAGCTCTTTGTGCTCGACCTGAGCTAACTATGGAGGGGAGTGAGGCAGATATCAATTTTTTGTACATAATGTGGTTTAGAAATTTCATGGTTGCACCACCTTTTCTGATAGGCGAGGATATAATAGAAAAGGTTATTGGAAAGTGGTCACTAGATGTACCTGATTCTTCAGTTGACCATGCAGATACGCCAACCCCACGAGATGCTAATGTTAAATCTATGATTGAACGGGATCCTCCACGCATAAAGGTTACTGCTCCGGAATTACAGCAGCGCACTGCATTCATTGACATCCAGGACCACAGAAGCTGGCCGCAGGAGTCAGAGCGACTATCCCAGGCACTGTGGTGCGAATTAAAATCTCCTGCGATGACTGTGCTGTTTGCGCCGCTCAGTAAGGTGTCCAAACAGTCTGTCCTGTGAACACCGATTGGGAAGTAGACGTTAGCAATAGTGACTTTGGCGCACTGTGGAAGGGAGATTTCAACCGCCAACAACTCACAGTCAGGGCGCATAACTGTCTGCGAGATTGATGCCCGGTGACATATTTTCGTAGAGATCATAGTTATTAACCCACCACCCCTGCCATTAACGCGATCTACCCTGAAAACACGAAATTTTTTAAATGTGAATGATTTAAGTGGTGAGAGCCACGTTTCTTGTAAAATCACAATATCTGGATTATGTTTATGAAGAAGTAATTCAAGATCCGGTAAAGAAGAAAGTACGGAGCGACAATTCCACTGCATAACTTTTAGACCCGCCATGATTATCGACTGGTTAAAGAGGCATCAACAGCCTCCTTCAGCACATCAGTCTGGGGAATTAATTTGGGGGGTCCTTTCTTTGCTTTGACTTGCGGAACAGCTGACTTCGAGGGTGAGGAAGAAGCTCGACGCTTCTGGGAAGTGGTGAGCATTTCAACGTCCATACTACAAGGATCTACGTGAGCGACACTGTCAGGAGCGCTGTTGGCAGGCGGTACTTGGGGCACGGTAGGAGGCGACATGGAATGATTCTTACTAGCAGCACTCGGGAGTGATGCCGGCGTAGCCGCCGAAACATGTGATTCAGTAGGCAGAGATTGGCCAGCAACAAGTTGAGATAGAGCCTCGGTGAAACTGCCCAGCATTCGCTCGACCACCACAGAAAGAGCCTGTTCTACTGAGGACACTATTGAAGTAGTCAAACTTGACGGTATATCAGCAACAGAGCTTCGCGCACGGCTGGCATATGTATTACCCCTCCGATCCAGAAGTGCATAAGCATCTGCTCTCGAACATCGTTTCGCTTGAATGATATCGAGCAGGCTTTGTTCGTCGGCTCGTTTCGAGCAGTTGACATCATCAGCTGAGTGGTTGCCCTTGCATAGGCAACACTGGGGCTGATCAGAGGCGCAGCTGTCATCTGAATGCCCTTCTCCACAAACCCGGCAGCGGGTCGCCGACTTACACGCTTTACCACTGTGACCGAAACGCCAACAGTTGTTCCACTGAAGAGGACGGGGCTGCAGAGGGTCCACACGATACACTATCGGCCAAACCTTGAGTTCAGAAGGACAGGAGGAACCAGCAAACGTAGTGATAACTGACTCTGTCGCAACACGCACACCATTGAATTCTCTACTGCACCGGTAGACAGAAAGAACCCCCACACCTGCATCCTGAAACTCCTTCAGTATATCCTGCGGGGAAGATGCTGGGTCCACGCCACGAACAATACCTTTGGAACATGCGAGCTGTTCCGGGATGAAGGCTTTAACCGCTAAGGACTGAAATATTTTGCACTGGAGCAGGTCTGTGACACAATCAATGTCAGCGGACCTGCAAACAATGCCTCTCCGGCCGAACGGTCGCACCTCAGAGATCTGGAGGTAGTGGGTAGTGAGAGATCTTAGCTCCTGCTGAAGGACCTTGGGGCTTTTCATCTTGATCGTTCCCTCACCGATCGGCACGAAAGCCACAGGGATGATGTCAATTCCATTTTTACGAAAATTTTCTAGCGGCAAGCTTTGGGTGGGCAAGCTGGCAAACCAGGTTGCCGTCCCTCCACCCGGGGAGGTCAGCGACATACCTAAGCCAAACGCACCCTCAAATGCACATTAACCTGGCCTACAGACCTAACCTGAGACCTGGCCAAATCCCCCACAGAGAACGGCCTCACCAGAGATGACCACGTAGGCACCACCAGGGAACCACAGTTGAGCTCGAAGCCAAGCACCAGCAAGAACACGTCAGCAAGAACACGTCAGGCACGGTCTTCGGAGCTCGTTCCAGCCCGCCGCTCGGTCCGCAGCCGCTTCCTCCTTCCCCATGGAATCGAAAACCCCTGGGAGATCAATGCCACTGGGAGATTCATTTCTGCTTCTTTACCTTCTACTTCGTCAAACTTAGCCAACTCTCCTCTGATCTCACGACTTTACCAGCTGAAGGAAAACCATTTCTTCTATGGGACCGGGCCAAAACCTGTCAATTTCCCCGCCCTCGGTATCTGCCATTTCTATTAAGGGCAACAACGACAGCAGCAGCAAGTTAGCTGTCCGGACGCCCGCTAATAAGGCTGACTTACAATTGCATTCTTAGGTTTTAGCGGTCACTAAAGAAATATCAAAGCAGCAGAGTTATTTGTAACTGACGAAAACCGACAAACGCCAGTAACGCCAAATATTTGTCAAAGGTGAGGACCGAATACATCACGCGCTCATGCACCAGGCAGTGTTCGGCGTCTGTTCATCCCACAGTTTTCACTATGCATGCCGTGCGAGCCGTGATTCTTTTCTGCTTATTATTGTTCTCAATATATAATCTGACGAGACTGATGCATCTCTATTTCTAAGGAAAGGCTTCTTCAAAAGTGCCTGTCCCAAGCTCAGAAAATAATTTCGGATTAACGGAAGCATCTTCGCCAGCAAAATTTACGACATGATTCCGAAAGCGAAATTCAAAGCAGTATATAGTTTGCAGGTGACGCAAAATACCTTCGATATGCTCTCTGTCAACGAAATGTTCACCATGCTGGGCGCAAAAGTTTAGATTACCCGTACCATGTAAAAGGTTAGATCCCCTACCGACACAACAAATGGTATTTACAGGTTCGTAAAAACTTTCTATGCCGCAAAGCCTGCTTTTGAGGAGTATTAGCAGGCAGTTAAGACACAATTTAAGCTCTCAACCACGCCAGAGGGCAGGAAAAGTATCATTACCAGCTCTTAAGTTCTGTTATATACCGCTGAAAAGCAGAACCTGTGGCCTGGGAACTTCTGACCAACCCGGTACGCACACAACGAAACAAAAGTGAAAACACAATTTATTCAAAGCATTCACACGGAGATTTATACTATACTCATCAACTGCTTAAAGTACATTATAACTGAAATGCGCACTACGACCAACTATAATCAAAATTCAAGAAACCCTACTTAAGTCTTGGTGCGGGTGTGGTTCGAGTTGGGAAAGTTATTTCTGGTGTCCTTGTTTATTCTGGTCGGGTCCTCCAAAAAGAAAAAGAAATGTGTACAGCTATAAGAGAAAATGAAGTAGCTGCAGCGCTGCAAATCGATAGCATATCAACGAGAATCATGATATGAAGTGCACTTGTTTCATCCGTGTCTTGTCATTGATTTAGAGTAATTTGTTTTTCTGTTCGGTTGTTTATGTTTCTGCGAGCACAATTGATGTATTGATGGCCTATATATTACGCAAGCGATGGTTGTCTTGAACCTACCACTGCTGCTTAGAACGTTGTTTTCAGAATAGCATTATTGTGTAAGAAAGAAAACAGCGATATCATATACTTGTCAACGCCACAACTGCAAAAAATGATAATTTGGGGATTTTCGACATTTGTTGTGGTCAAATTCACACATAACACAAGGTCGGGAGCACGTGCTCTCTATTTTGAATTGTGGTCGCTAAAAATGACGTCACACTGGCCAAAGGAGTGCAGGAGGACATGAATTGCTGACATGTCCAGCATTCTTGGACAATAATTTTAGAATACTGGAATATTGCAAGCTATTGTTTTGGAAGCATTGAACGCAATGGTCCATTCCTTGGACGCGTAGCAAAATCTTTTAATGTTTTTCCATCGCCCGCATCGAGCAGTGAAGACTTCCATAGAAAACCAATGGGAAACGTTTCTGACGATAGCAAAAACTTTAACAGCAAAAAAATGCACGTTTGCTTATGGGAGATCGGCAGACATATTGATTGTTGTAGTGAAATTCTACAATATATGAAGAAAATCCATGCATACGCTCTTTCCGGTTTAAAAAATGTCTTTGTCCAGAATTGCTGGACATGAGACCGGTTTTAAGGCAACATTAAGCTTTGGCTGTCACATCAATCAGAGTCGTGATTGAGAGGTGCCATGTCTTTTTCAAGCACTTATAGAGGTAGAGGACAGTGCTTTTTGAAAACTTGCAGGCCGCATTAGCAGCTGCCGATGAAGAGGCTGACGCATTTCAGGCTTAAGAGAGTGTCTTCAAGCAGAGAAGAGCATAACGAATTTTGTATGCGAGGCCAAACCGCTACTGTCTAGAATTCTGTAAAATACAGGTATTCAACAGGAGTCCGCTTGGGAACCAGCGTATTTAAGTGCGAAAAGCTAAAACTGTTCCATTCATCCAAACAGAAAGTTCGAATATAGTGATCATCCTGTCCTAATGATTGACGGCGGCGCCATCCAACTTCGCCGAATATTGCGCATCAAGCAATCAACAAAACTTTGGCTGCGTTCTTGAAGGTTGTATAGGGGAGGAAATCAGTTATGCTGAAAGTTCTCCAGCGCTATTGTTTCTAACGATGTTTTCATTTTGGCAAAGTGTAGGTAGGGAAAGGCGAGGGAAAAGCAGAATGGAGGAAGAGAGAGGGCCGCGGGAAGTGGAGATGGGGAAGAGGCCTGATCCGTGGGAGGCGACTAGTGGCGACAGGAAAACTGTGGCTGCTAGTTAGCCTCGACGGATGGGCATGAGTGGCGAGGGTGCATCGTGGCACAGTTTCATGACTGGATTGAATCGGGCGAGTGGAGAGGGGATGCGGCGTGTCACACGGTGATTCACGAACCAGATCGCGCCATCCGCTAGAATCAAACGGGGAACACTAATGCTAACGCATCCTCTGCCTCGACAATCGTTTGATATTCTTTGACTTTTTTTTTCGTTTCTCCGAGTCATCGATCGCAGACTGCTGGAAGGTTGTTGTTCACGGGTTCACATTCTGCGTGTTCTGTGAACAGCATCGACAGATAAAGTGACTGGCCCACGAAAAAAAGGCTTAAAATTTGATTTCTCGAAACCTGTCATTGCCGTAAAAGTTATCTCTGTTGTCAGGCGTTAAGCATTGCAAACAAGGTTGACTGTCCTCAGCCGTTTCAGGCAGAATTGCTCAGCTATTCTGCTATCAAACATTGTAGTCACCTGCTTGGTCTTATCATTTTTTCCTGTCAATAGTAGCATGACTACAGCGAGAACCTATTTCGGTGGTTGGTTTCAGTTTATAAAGATGACAGTTTCTTTTATGTTGATCATGTATTCGGCACCTTGTGAAAGTTCGGAGAAAGCGCGCTGTACTACCACACGAAGACCGTGCCCACAAATATGTCGGATGAATTGTAAGCATGCACTCTACTCTCGAGCGACGGTGCCTGCCTCGCAGCGCGTGCTGAAGTCGGTGTCGTCCGTGCAGGCCTCGTGGGCACAGGGCATGGGCAGCGGGCGGCGGGGGGCTAGCCGCCGTCGTCGCCGCCGCCGCGCCGCCTGAGCGCGCCGCCCATGGAGGGCAAGGAGCCCCCGGACGAGTCCTGCTGCAAGGAGCCCGTGCTGGCCAAGATGGAGGCGCTCGTGCGAGAGATGCAGCACCCGGACACCGGCGTGCCGGTGCGCAGCCAGAAGCTCTTCCTCACCTCCATTCCCAGCGCTTTCCTCGGTGAGCTGCTTACCCGCCTCGTGGCAGTTCACGTCTCCCTTGAGAAGCGTTTAGAAGCCTGCTCTTCCAGTTCGTATTTGATAACGGACAATCGTGTGAACACCACATCCCTGAAAAGAAACCTCATTAGAGCTGACAGTCCCGCATGCGGCAGGTGCGGGGTTCCATCCCCAGTGCCGCCGGGTACCCATCGGTGATACAATGGGTCCAAGCTTTCCTCTGCCCGTTGCTCGGCTTATTTAGGGTGAAATTATTGGGAAATGGTTCTTCAACCCCACATTGAGCAAAGGCAACTACTTTGTGCCATGGCGCCATTTGGTCACAGCTGCCCTTACGCCATAAAAAGTCATCATGATCACAGAGGTGACAGTCTAACTGCCACTACGTTCTGAAGTGGCTTGCATAGTCCACAGCAAAGCCTTACTTGACTGCTCTTTGCCAGTTAGCATCTCCTATGTGAAGCGTTTTGAAATTATCTTCACTGGCTTGTATTTGATGATCGACGCTAGTGTGAACCATTTCCAAAATTCTTGGACAAAAATTTTGAATAATGGCATATTGTAAGGTACTGTTATTTGAAGGCAACTGTTTATTCTTTCGATGTGTAGCAAAAGTTTTCCTTTAAAGTTTTTTCATCGTATGCATCGAGCAGTTAGGACTCCCATATAAAACCAGGGATGAACATTTTTGACGATAGCAAAAACGTTAAGCGTAAAAAAAACCCAAGCCTGCCGACGGGACATCTTCGAATATCTTAGTTGTTATTGTTGAATGTTACAATATATATAAAAAAGTAGTGTTCATAAACTCTTTCCAGTTCAAAAATGCTTTTGTCCAGAATGGTTGGGTATGGTCAGACTTCTGAAAAGCAACCTCACTATATGTGACAGTCCAACTGGCAACACGTTCTAAAATAGCCTGTATTGTACAGAGCAGGATAAAAAGTTTATCGCTAAATCAAAAAAGGGTGATGCTAGTTCACCATGTATGAAGGTCACCTTGGATTACATCCATTACTTCACGAGCTTTCCTCTTGTCTTTCCGAGTATCTGTAGCTGTCTAAAGCAGCCGAGGTAAACCTGGTTTTAATACAGACGCACTTAATACTGAAACACATGTCGTGTACGTTATCAGTACAACGGAGTGATAAAGAGAGAAAAAGTTGATATTGCTAAAAAATTACAGTGCACATCGCAATCGCTATGCTCTAGCAGAAGTGCAGAGCTCCATGGCAGAGCCGCCGTCGATATTTTCATGCAAATGCCGCCCACTACGTTTGTCGACAGGAATCCTTAAAGTGCGCTCCTCTAATTTGCACAGAACAGCAGGGATGTGGCATTGCGTCAGAAACTGTTGGAGGTCTTCAATGTGATGAAAAAGGCCGCTATCTAGCGCACATCTGTCCTTGATCTAAGCTAACCAGGATGTTTCTTCTAACCAGCAAGTACAGCGGTCTATGGTTCACTGATGGGACGAGTGACTTTATTGGACTCCTCAGCTTTTAGTAACTCGGCCTTCAGTAACAATTTCGCTTCGTCCCTGAATTATGCTTAATCTCTGTCTGCTATCTGTCGCAGTATCCAGTACTGAGGTGTTGCACTGCAACGTGTACTGCCCTTAAGAAAAGGTGGTGCGCTTTGTTCATAATCTGATTTTGCGCTCAGTCAGCCAGTATCCGTAATTCCACTTTTTCTCTCCGACGTTTTTGATCCCGAATGCATCAAACTGTGCTTCTAATAACAATTTGCAGTCTATAAACGAGTAAAAACGAAGTTCTTGAAGCTACCCTTTTCATCTCCACAGGCTACGACGTCGTCGAGTGGCTCACAGACAACCTGGACATTGAAGACCAGAGTAAGAGGCCTGACGGCGATCGCTGCATCAGCAAGTAGCACCATGGAGCAAGATACACAGCAGCGCTTACTCCTTTATCTAGAACTGCATTTGGCTCGTTACATTACCTACTCGGTCATGTAACACCACTTGAGTTGTACCATACTCTCTCGGTCCGCTTACCTCATCGTTTCTTTGCTCCCTTTACCGGGATATATTGCAGTTCCCTATTCACAATTCGTGGGCACAAAATTTTAGTGTCGCCTTCTAATCACTGAAACAAGTTCACTCTCCAAACAAGAGCAATCTTGTCTTCGTTTTTTTTTTTTGCGCTGCTAAATTATAACGCTACATGATAGCAAGGCGAGCGAGTTGGTGATACATATTTAAAAAATAACAGCGCGTCAAGTGCTTGACAGGCCACACGACAGCTGCATTGAGTAAAAGTTCAAACGACAGCGAGAAATAAGAAAATGAGACCGCTTTAGGGTATCAAGGATTACACTTCTCATGAATGAATTTGATGAGGTTCATCTAGCACCGCTACGCGCTAGCAGAGTGTCGACCGCATAGAGGCCCAAGGCGTTGCTTACACGAGTCCCGAAAATTATTGTTTCCCTGTTTATTCTGAGTGTCTGTTCACGGCATCTCCGAAGTTAGCTTTTTCAACTAGTCAGAAGTTTAATTTATCACTAAGAATAATGACATTGAGAAGGTAGATACACAGGGAACCATGGATGTGATTGCAGTGCTGTGAACGTCAGACATAGGTAGCCACGAATAGGGGTGCGGGAGAGAAAAATCAGGGTACTCTGAAAATTTTTGCTGTCACTCTATGGAGCTTCAAACCGTGGCTCCATCTGTAGATTGCATCCGGAGGCAATATTACCATGCGCACCTCACTGCAGGAGGCGGCACTGCCGTGTATCTTGCTCCGTGGGCGGCGCCAGCAAAAGGGGTGAGCAATCGCAGCTACACGTATACGCAGATCCCGTGGCAGCCGAGGCCCTGCACCTGGCTAATCTGCTCTGCCAGTACGGCTACTTCTTTCCAGTCAGCGACAATGCCAAGACATTCGCCATCAGGGACGACAGCACTCTGTACAGGTTTCAGGTCAGTCAGTCCACAGAACGCCCTGCGACTTCTCATGCGAAAGATTCTGATGTCAAGAGCGCTATGTCGCCCTGTTCACAGAACGCATGTATCGCATTTGCAAATCAGTCTGACACTTTTCTCCAAGTAATGCTAAAGATTTGAATGGTTTAGATTTTCCCCTCGAATAAAGACAGCAAGCCTAATAGTACGACTGAGCGATGATCTCTAACTAAAGATAAAAGGACAATGGAGTGCGCCTCGCCACAGTATATAACAAAAATCATGGAGCCTCTACGAGCCAATCTATGCGTTCTGTGTTTCAGAAGACAGTCTGCGACCACCGTGTTATATTGCGAGTTTTTTGTGAAACTGATTGAATTAAAAAAATGACATATTTGTTTTGCTCCAGGCAAATCCTAGACACTCCGTTGTATTGAAAAATAAGTTTTTCATAATCTATATGGTAGAACAATTTTTTTTTGTTTTAGTGGGGGGGGGGGGGGGGGAGCTTTGTTGATACATGCATTGTGTTTTGCATATAGCCCCGCACTTTTAGTGCAAACGCAAAGAGCAGGCTTGATACATATGCTATAAGCACACAGCATTTCGGCAGTGTGTCCAACGATTCATCTATGCGCGAGATTCAGGAGCCGCATCGCATTGCTGAGGGAATCTACTGGTCATATGCTATGAAAGCAACTATACATCTCCGTGACAATGCCTATCTTGGCTAGTCCATGGAGCTCACAAAACTTACGTCCTTTGTCAGCGCTTTTTAGTTCATCCCGTTTTCGTCATGTACAGCACCGGTTAAAAGTCATTGTTCAGATCCTTTTTTGGATACCTAGAACAGAGCAACTTAGAGCACGGACACCTACAGGAAAAAAATTGGCCGGTTGGTCTGACAGTCTGGTCCATGGAACGTGCGTAAACAGCGGAGATTTTGCTTTATTGCATCTGCTTCTCGTTGACGTTAGTCGCGGACACGTTGTTGTTTTTGCTGGCCGAGCTCGTGTAGCTGCATCATCTGGTGCTGGCCCTCATATCAGTTGAGCCTCACGCTGTCCTTGCCTGCGTTACCTTTGCTGCTAGGCGTGACAAGCACGCCTTACCGTCTCTGGGTCCTCGCCGGTGTCTGACATACTTCCTCGCTGGAATCTTGGAGCTCGGCCCTGGGAACGAGAGCTAAGAGCCGGGAGCGCGTTAAACAGCGAATGGCAAAGCACGCAGGCGCGCAGTTCTCGGAAGCGAACAGACATACTTCCGCAAGCAATCAAAGTCCTTAGAGCTTGAGCGGCAGAGGAACCTCTGCCGCTCAAGCTGTAAGGACTTTGATTGGACCTCTGCGTGGCCGCGTCTCTAGATCGACGTTATCGCTGACACGAGCGCCGCCAGACGTCAGTTGGTCACGTGCGCAGCTGCTTTCCCTCGTATCGCCCTTGCTATCGGTGCTGCGTCAGGGTCTCGAGTGAGAGTATCGCCGACACGAGTCCCGCGAAAGGATTATTGCCCTCGTCCATCGGTATCTCATTCCCACATTTGTGTCTTAACAATTCATTGCCTAGGCGTAGAGCACGAGGCTTCACTTCACCGTGACGCCAGATTTTCGTGGAGGGTACAGTAGCACAGCTTCTGCGCTGAAAACGATCTCGAAAGTTGTAGACAGTGAATTGCCTCGCCCCGAAAAAGATTTGAAGCGTTAATGGAGCCATAAACTCCCTATTACATAGCCTAGGCCCTATTACACTGCCTGCAGCGCTTTTACTGGCATGCTGGTAAGAAAAGTATCAGGGAACATTGAATAGTGCCGCCTTTCACGTGGTGTAAATACTTCCATCAACGTTTCATTTTTCGAGGGTGCAAGCTGAGTGCGCCTCTCTTTGTGCCTATCGAGTAAAAGAAACAAGACGTACCTTGACATACAAAGGATGCAAAACAACAAGACTAGAGCCTCAGGCAGCGGTAGAGGGCGCTTGTGTGAACCTAAAATTAATGTCTTTCTCTCTTTATGTCCGAAATAATGCGTTCTCGTGTGGGTGTATTCCAAACACGAAAAAAAAAATCAAGAATGCGCGCATGCTCAGACGTTGTCGTGGGTGAGATGCGTGGGCAGTGTACGTCAAGCGAGATAACCATCACATTATATAGACATCATTACCTGTTCTTGCTCAGTACGGCATGAAT
The DNA here is from genome assembly GCF_052857255.1 of Amblyomma americanum. Taxonomy (NCBI): domain Eukaryota; kingdom Metazoa; phylum Arthropoda; class Arachnida; order Ixodida; family Ixodidae; genus Amblyomma; species Amblyomma americanum. Next base: position 7,280,555 of record NC_135504.1, read on the forward strand.
AGTGAAATTTTTCGTTTAGATTTCTTTTTTATTTTCTGGGACTCGCTCAGGTGGTGCCACATTCTGTGCGTCCTGTTCCCTTTTGGCTCAAGCACAGCGTTTGCGGGTGCGGGGAGCCATTCAGTGACAAGGAACGAAGCGAAAAAAAATAACAGAACGGAAAAAAAATCGTCACATCGTGCCTACTCAGGGCACACTATTTTCGAATACATGATGGAACGAACTGAGGGCAACTAAAGCATTGAGGTGGAAAATGGGAGGGATGCTTTCACCACGGTATGGATAGGGAACCCAAACGCCAGTCTGGAGAACCAACTGCGGTGCCACCACGTAACCGTGGCAATAGTTGTCTCCAAACTTCAGTTGCTGGCAGCGGCGTCTTTTGTTCTGCTTTCTCCTCTCACTGCATTCATGCATCCGGACATTTTATTTTAATTATCTCTACATAGACGCGGCTTTGTAACATCCTAAGCGCGTAGTCAAGCTTGAGCGTGACGAAACAAGCTACCATTGTTGTGTTGATGGTGACGATGATTATCGCTTGCGCCGGAGTGCCACCTGGCTGAGGTTTACGGTGCAAATTTTTCGCACACACTTCTTTATCCGCAGACTCCTTACTTCTGGCCCTCCCGATACCAGCCCGACAACACCGATTACGGTAAGAAAGATGACTAAGAGGCGCTTTCCTGCGCCGGCCTTAGTTTGAATCACTACTTTAAATACGCCGCCGCGGTAGTTCAGTGGTTATGGCGAAAGACGCGGGTTCGATTCCGGCCGCGGTGGTCGAATTTCGATGGAGGCGAAATTCTAGAGGCATGTAAGCTGTAACCTAAAGATTAAGTAATCATGCATGGTATCACATATGCATGGTATCATGCATGGCATCAGTATGAGTAAACATTAAAAAAACCGCCAGGGTTGTTGTCCTTTGAGTTGCAGTCATGTCAGCTTCCCTCCTCAACTTTCAATCGCATTTGTTTTCTAGTTTGTGCAGCCTCTTAACGTTTCTCGCCGTGCCATTTACTCCGCAGCCATTTACCTGTGCAAGCGGGCGCTCAAAAACAAGCCCAAATACGCCCTGGAAGAATACGAACAGGTAAGCAAGACACACGAATACCGTAAAGTGTCCTCAAATCCCTTACACCAGCCATCCCCTTTAGTATCTTCCTCAGTGAGCGCTCGTGCAAGATGAGGGCTTGGTTGCCGTAAGTGGCTACGAGCTTTTCTCGAGCGAACAAGACTTGTCATTCCTTTATTGTGACATTACTGGCATCTAAGCCTGCAGCTTTGATTTCTTTGCGCGTGGGAAAAGGAACAAGTATATCTAGGTGTCCTTAATGCCCCACGGGCCTGTGCCATTGGTGCCTGGAGAAGTAATTCTACTAAAGAGTTATCTGCGTATTCAACCGAAACGCGCAGGGAGTCCAATTACATAAAAGCGCTAGGGGGGCAGGCAGGACAGCCAGTTGATCTGCATATCACCGGTAGAATAAGGAGCTGGGCGAGTTAGTACATTTTTGGAGGAATAAATACACAGGACCAGCGTCGTCATTTGTGCCCCTACTGTGTCCACGTCATTTCCGCTGATTGTTTTCTTACAAAAATTACCGGAAATTAAACCATGGCCCTAGTCAAAAGAAAATTAGGTCGCTACCTGGAACGCGACCTCTAGAGGTTGTCACTAAACAGCGATTTTTTTGAAAAATAAAACTGTTATTTGGACAATTTTGGCATCCTTGCAGAGCTCAATGGATAGTTATACATAGAACGTACTTTCGTGAGAGGGTCTCTTGTCGTTTAGTGAAGTGGATTGGGTAAGCTGCGATGAGCTGCTCACAGAATCTCCAAGCCAATAACCTTAACGCAAGTCCCTATTGAACTCGTAGACTCCTGACGGCAACTTAACTCCCATTAGGTTCCTGACAGAATAGTGTAAGTAGCCAGCGATTATGAGTATTTACTGATTAAAAAGCATCTAGACAGAGTAGAACAAAAAATGCATGCATTGCCTTTGTGTTTCAGAGAACTAACTTTATGTAACTTATTTATTGCCCATTTAACGCACCATCAGCAGTATTCATGACAAAAATAGGACTCATTTAATTGCAAATATACAAGTCATAACATCAGTCTTCAAAAATGTACTTACGGTGCTGTTATGTCTATTAGAAACACAGTGCATGAATAACACGTCACGCTCTAATGGAGTAATTAAAGCAACAAAATGGAGAACTCCTCCCGGCTCATTGGCAGTACAACATGATCGGGCAGCTTATTTCAATCTCCCACTGCCTGAACGAATTAAGAATATTGCATGCAGCCTTTTGAAAGCCTGTACTCTTGTACCTGCATTTGATTATCACTGCGTGTTATTCAGAAAATGGATTATTTGATATACTGTTCCTTGATAGGGAGAACTAGACTATTCTTTATGGAGCAGAAAAGATTTTATCGCTTGTGGTCCCGCCTAACTTTTTCGAAAGGTACGTTTCGTTTTCTATAAAGCGGGAAAACTGAATCATGTTTGCGAAAACGAAACAAATAAATCAAAGCGCGCGTCTCTGCACCTCTTCCAACTCTGATTCCAACTACTGAACGTGTTGTCACAGCTGTTTTCGTCTCCTACATTGTAATCCTGTGCCTGATGAAAACCGTCCTCTTTGCAAAACATTACATTGTCTGTGCTTCCACAGGAGGCTCTGCAGAGGCTCAAGAAGCTGCTCTACCACAAATGGGAGTTCATCTGCATGCAAGCCCAGGAGCAGGCGGCGTAAGTTACCTTCCATTGATGCACCTATCAAGCTTCCGCCAGAAAGCTGCAATACAGTGCTTTTTGAAGCATGCTCGGAAACACTATGTCTTCTCTTCGCGACAGCATTCTGCATTATGGGACTAGCAGTTGTGATGAACGAAATTCACGAAGTCGGCAGCATTGCAGCATTCCTTACATCTGGCACGATCGTACCGCCACCATGATCGTCCACTAGTCCTAGTACGTGCACAAGTCTCAAGACATATCACGTAACACAGCAAGTTTCTGTGAAGAACTCATACAAACCGTTCGAGAAGGATTTGTTCCCTATGTCCAGGGAAGACGTCTCTCTGATTAATTAAACTGAGTGTCTGAAGCAATTCACAGAATGGAAGTACCCGGGTTCGAACCCAGCCGCGGAGGCCACGTTTCGATGGAGGCGAAACGCTAAGGCACCCATGTGCTGTGCGATTTCAGTGCACGTTAAAGATCCCCAAGTGGTCGAAATTATTCCGGAGCCCTTCTTCCTTTCTTCTCTTAGTCCCTCCTTTATCTCTTCCTTTACGGCGCAGTTCAGGTGTCCAACGATATATGAGACAGATACTGCGCCATTTCCTTTCCACAAAAACCAATTTTCAATTTTTCAATTTTCATTAAGAATAAAAAAATGTACACAGATAACAGTTGAAGCGTGGCTCCTAGACCACATAGCCATGAGTCCATGGCGAAAGCTTCCGAGACATTGCTGTACTTAGGTATCTCAATTTCTGTGAGATATATGTCAGCCTTGAGAAAACTGGAAAAACTTGCATCGCTACAACTGGAGCGTTGTTGAAGACATTCAGGGATAACTGTGTTGCAGAGGGTAATAGACGCTAATCTTATCAACTAGGTATTCTTCGCTGTATTGAGAAATGCGCGCTCAAGACTGTTTGCCCTCTTTTTGTGCAGCTTGGCCAAAGAACGAAAGAAGACAGACAAGCTGATCTTACAAAGCCAGGAGAGAGCGTACTGGCGTATCCACCGGCCACCGGTAATTACATCCGTGCTCATCTCCTTAAAAATAAGTTCTTGTGCCTATATCTTGCCTCGTTTCGTTATCTATAGATCTTATGAAGCTTAGGTCACGTTATGTATTAAAGAAAAGAAAGATGCAATAACCGCCTCTCTCTCGTTCAGGTATCCATTTGATGATGAGACGCTTACCGCGCTTATCCTTCCCTCGCTGTGTAACTTAACCTAACCATACGGAGTAAACGCCTCAAGCGGCATTGCTTACATCGTAGTCTTTGTTTATTCTCACAAAAAGCTGTAAGCTAGTAATTAATTCGTTTTCTCCACAACTGCATTTTTCTCTTCCAACGAATCCAGCCACCTGTAGTGGAAACCCAGGGAGATTGCAAACGTTTATGACTGATATGCAGCCTAGTGCACTATAGCCTAAGGTTCGTGACGCGTGAATAGGTTTTCCAGGCTACACGGCACATGAATGAATTAGATACCTCAGTCTTCTTTTCTGACGCTTAATTCTTAGGTACTACTACTACGCGTTAGCTCACTTCGTCGTCGCATTCGCCTTTTTTTTTTTAATGAGATTCATTGCCTTTCGCAGCCTGGTTGCACGAGTTGCCTAGAAAAGAGTCCTGTTCCCAACAAGAGGGGCCCGCCGAAGAAGAAAACGAAGGATGACCTAAAGCGAGAGGTGAAGATTTCGGCACATGCATGTTTTCTACTCTGTCCTACGTGGCAGCAACACCGAAGAGTTGTCGCGGAAAACACTTCAAAACCATCTTTCCGAGCCCATTAATACTGAGCTCCGTCGATGCTATGGCTCCTGAAATAAATTCCCCTAATATTTTAACACTATAAGTATACGATGAAAAGGGCAGCATAAAAGGCGGAAAAAAAAGAGATGTCGACGAGAGAGAGAGAGAAAGAGAGAGAGAGAGAGAGAGAGAGAGAGAGAGAGAGAGAGAGAGAGAGAGAGAGAGAGAGAGAGAGAGAGAGAGAGAGAGAGAGAGAGAGAGAGAGAGAGAGAGAGGGTTTATTGATAGGAAGGGCAGAGAGGTTGGCCTGAAAAATAAATATCTGGCCTGCTACTCTGCTCTGGGGGACGGGAAGAGGAGATAAAAGAAGCTCACGATGGGGGACGATGATGATGGGAGGAGGCAGATGAACGAAATTATATTTATAACTTATGGCATTAAAATTACAGAAATTTAAAGCCATGTCATTCTCTCGCCTTCACACCGTGACTCTTACTGCCCTACTACTTCAACTTATTTCCTGTTATCTGCACGTCATTAAATAAATATCTAGAGTCTCACATGACATCATTGCCACCTCGGGTAACACATATCGAAACTATCTGCTGTGAAGCCTCACGCAGATTGGGCCACCTGAGGCGCAATTTATGCTACTCATCAGCAGAAATTTCAAAACCTGCGTAAGTAAATTTTGTCAGAACAAAGCTACAATACGCTGTATCTCCATCTCAGGCATACATTGCGGCTAACCTCGAGGTCATTCTAAACCCCGCTGCGTTATTTATCCTCTCTACGTACACAAAACAACACAGGGTCACTTATCTGAAATAAAGCCGTGAACTTCCGTTCGTCAAACCGCGTGGGCTCGTATTCTGTTTGCGCCTTCTTGATAAATTCTGTTACTGCCCACAGTACAGACACGAACCACTAAGCACACCCCTGAGAAGGTCTGCTTGTTTATGTCACAGCCAGTCCTTCGCACGCACTCTAGCAATGAACAGTTTCTTCTTTTCAAACTTAGATGTTATGGAATTCCCTGCCAGAAAAGGTGGGCACATGCAGAAGTCAAAACACGTTCCGAGAAAAATGAAAAAAACTAATCCGCCCAGAATGAACGGCGTCTCTGGTTTTCTTTTGTCGTTTATAGTTTTGTTTGCCTTTGTTTAGTGACGCAGAGTGGGGGAAGTTTGCTATTCATGGCATTTTATGAATATTTCTAAGTCATTAGTGATACTTCCTTTTTGTTGTAACTGGTCTGTTTCTTTGCTTGTGTTTCTTCCTGCATTATTTTGTTTTCTTTATTTCAACTACAATTTCATGCAATGACATTAGTGTTGACCTGTTTCTCGTTATTCAATGCTCTGAGGCCTTTAAGTGAAAAATAGATTAAATTAAAGAAACTTATTCTTACTAAGCTTTCAGTTATGCCCCTCTGCTACCTCACTGTTCTGTGGCGAAGTTTCGTCTCGTCATGAACGGGACGGCAAGTAGCTAGCCACTTTGTTAAACAAAGTCAATTTACTGGGAAAAGCCTTTTTAAGTCAGAACAAACTGTTAGTAAAATAGTAAACGATGTAAAAATTAGACCACAGTATTGTGCACAAAGCTGAAATCCTCACAGAAACATCAAACTGCCTGAGAAACCCTTACTCACACACAGATAGAGAGAAACAAATCTTTCTGTACCTCTGCAATTTGCATTTTCAGATCGAGATTCTCAAACGGAACCTGGCTCGCTCACGAACTAAAGTGTCCCAAATCCTCGCAAGGTGAGTGATGTCGCAGTTTCATATTTATACACTACATGTCCAGCAGCAACTTGGCAGATTTTACGATAAGAGGTCTGCAAAGCAACTTGATAGATGCACTGTGCTAAAATCGTGTAATAGACGACGAAACGTCACGTCTAGGGAGATCTCAGATAACAAAAACTCTAATCAATGGCTGTCCAGCCACATCCGACAGTAAGGCCCGAAGGAGCAAGCTGATATTGACAGTGCTCTCAACTTTCCTTGCCAAAGCAAAAGAGCGCCAAAACCAAAAGCCAAAGCCAAAAGAGCGCACAGACGGAGAGACAGGCTTAACGGCACGTCGTTTGAGAAGACTAAAATACATTAGTGCATGCACTATAATCTTTTAAGACGCGAGAAAGAGGTGCAAATAATGTTGAGTTTGAATGGTTTTCTGTTCTTATCTAGACGTAGCAGCCCCCATACCTTACGTGACTTCATTGCAAGAACCCTGCCGGAAATTTTTTGACCTCCAATTCACATTTTATCAGCGTCTTGATAAGCTTCCTGCATCAGACCTACTGATTAATGTAACAGAGAACGCACATTTTGCTTAGTTTGACATTAACACGTGTAGCAATACAGAACAAGTCATCAGTTTGAGGTTCTCCCAGCATATTCTGCGTGACATTTTGGACCCAGAATTAATAGAAAATTACAAGCTATACAGCGAAATATGCAGCAGCCCCACAATGGCTCGCTATAATTTTGTGAATATAGGAAAATACGATTAAAGAAATGCTTACACCAAAATTCAACTGCAACGCATGAGCACAGGAAATGCTGAGCACGTTGCCAAGCATAAGCTACGTAAAGCTGTTCGATATATCAGGAATCTCTAACGTCGTTATTCGAAATAGTAAATGAAAAATTTGCGATGAATCTTCACCAAACAATGAGTCTCACTGATTTACGCGGGAGCAACCACTTAAGTGAAGCCAGGTGGCAGTAGCGAGCACATCATGCACACCGGTGTTTTAGATACAGCCGATGCGCTTGAGACTAGTCACTATAACGTTTTAATCCGAAAGCATTAAGGACTTATCGGGAAGAAAATGTGTCGGCGGAAACCAAATTGGCTGATTGCTGTAGGGAAATGACGTCACCAGAATGGAGCATTCCCATTGGCTGATTGACTTTAGGTAAGTCATGTCACCACACCGGAGAATTCCCATTGGCTGCAGGGAAATGATGTCAACATATCAGAGCATTTTCATTACCTGAAGGGAAGAAGGGATGTCACTTCCACAGTAACGGCATCTACTGCTATCGCATTGTCACCACATAATGCAATAAGAACAATCAGGAGTTCCTGAGTTTTGTGTGTGTGTGTGTGTGTGTGTGTGTGTGTGTGTGTGTGTGTGTGTGTGTGTGTGTGTGTGTGTGTGTGTGTGTGTGTGTGTGTGTGTGTGTGTGTGTGTGTGTGTGTGTGTGTGTGTGTGTGTGTGTGTGTGTGTGTGTGTGTGTGTGTGTGTGTGTGTGTGTGTGTGTGTGTGTGTGTGTGTGTGTGTGTGTGTGTGTGTGTGTGTGTGTGTGTGTGTGTGTGTGTGTGTGTGTGTGTGTGTGTGTGTGTGTGTGTGTGTGTGTGTGTGTGTGTGTGTGTGTGTGTGTGTGTGTGTGTGTGTGTGTGTGTGTGTGTGTGTGTGTGTGTGTGTGTGTGTGTGTGTGTGTGTGTGTGTGTGTGTGTGTGTGTGTGTGTGTGTGTGTGTGTGTGTGTGTGTGTGTGTGTGTGTGTGTGTGTGTGTGTGTGTGTGTGTGTGTGTGTGTGTGTGTGTGTGTGTGTGTGTGTGTGTGTGTGTGTGTGTGTGTGTGTGTGTGTGTGTGTGTGTGTGTGTGTGTGTGTGTGGAAAACTGTGCCCAACTGTAGGCTTTTCACTCCATCCTTCTTTTGATTTCTGTAGGCATTCTTCCTTGGCCGGGTAGCCGCATGCCAAAATTGACGCGAAGGCGTACGCATGTCTTCCCAACAGGTGTGAGCAGTACCAGAACTTCGACAGCTTCATCGTTCCGCCGTACCCCGGCAATCCCTGGATCACGGACGAACCCACGCTATGGGCCCTCGAGAGCAGCACGTGAGTGCGGGACGGCCTTCCTGTAGAAACTGTATAGACGCTCCATCTAAACGGGCCTGTATTTCTTGCACATTATTAAGGTTTTTTTTCTTCCTTTACTTTTCCTAATATTTATCTTCCGGTCTGCTGCAGCAATCATTAAACACCCTTTAGTAAAAGTTCGTTTATACTATATAGTTAGGGGCTAGAGTTTTCGGTTTAAAGCGGAAAAAATAAATAAATGTACGGTGAAATCCATCTTCGAAGTTTGGCTTTAACCGAAAAAGGCCAGTATACTTTAATATACACGTCACAATTAGCTGACTATCGACGGGAGTTTCACTCAGACAACAGAAAAAACTCACAGGGTGGTTACGACCATGTAACGCGAGATTCAGCGATAGCTCTTTAGGCACTTAGTCATGGGACCACTGGTGTAGTGGTCACGTGATGCACTCCTGCACTCGCAGGCGGCTGTTCCAAACAGAGCCACTCGTAGGCTTATGCGACTCAGGTTGACGGTGGCATAAAGTCACGTGACAATAACGTCACGTTGCATAATGTCACGTGGTCGTGACATTAACGCATCTACCGGTTACGCCGACGGCGACGGCGACGAGAAATCCAGGGACGGGCGCCTAACAGCTATCGCTGTAAAAGTTAACAGGTTAAGTAGCGCAGTTGTGCGTTTTGACGTGTTACTCCGTTACTTTACACGCCTCTGCAAACCGAAGTGCTCCCGCACTCAAACTGACGGTGTGTTGTGCAGAGGGCCTTAAGGCAGTCAAAACCGGGACGCTGTTAGCTCAATGCTTTCCCTGACTATTCTGTTAGGGCTGGTCGTGCAGCTCCTCTCGTTCCCACCCGACGCCGTTCGAATCGGTTTGCTTACAAACAAACGCTGTAAACTACAGAAATGGCTGTTAGACGACTGCAAAGAGTGAAGGCCTTGTAAGCTCGCTTCCTTCCCGCAAGGCACAACCCACAGGCGGACTCTTCGGGTTTAGAAAGGAACATGAAATGTGGCAGTGTGGCAGCACATCGTGGTGAGGATGTTCCAGAGTCTGACAGCAAAGAAGCGAGCGCGGAGTGAGCGGTGCTCGCAGTCCCGGCTGCATGTTGGTTCCCGTTCGCTGGCCGACGTCGTTTCGAATGTGTGGTTTGTGCTGTAACTGTACGCAAACGGCTTCGTGGAATGCATGCTGTACTGACAACTAAACAAACTAGTGGGCACCGGCGTACAACTTCTTACTGGTAAGGCGGCTTTTTGACGCCAAAAGGGGAGATTCGACTCTGCTCTTGGAGTGACGGAGAGAGCGGACAGCTAGGGCCAAGGTTGATGCTGGCGCCGGCCCGAAAAACAAGGAGCCGCTACGCTTTGGGCTAGTCAGGTGGTCAGGCTGACGGGGTTACGTGAGGAACGAGCTCTGGTCTAACGTTCTTGATCGCTGTGCATAACAGCGACCGCCTTGGTTGATTTGTTAATGGGTTGTCAATAAATACTGCCGCACGTTGTCCTTGTTAACTGCCATCACTCACGGAAGTTGCAAAGTAGGCTCGTCAGTGCACGTAAGGAGGCTGTCGCGAAATCATACATAGGCGCCACGAAAAAGTGTCATGTTCTGGCTAACTCGACCGTTAAGCTTAAGTTCTGTCGCTGTTGTCAGCATACACATCGCGTAAGGGCCGACCTTTCGCTCCACCTAGTGCAGAAACCCAACATTAGCATGACAACCTAGGTTTTAGAAGTCAACTTCCACTTGCGTTATTGTCTTACTGTTCCTTCCGTTCCTTTATTTTAGTGACCATGGCATTTCTTCCTACAAGCACGGCTCTAAGTGCGATCATGTTTGCGCTAATTCGAATGACGGGGCTTGCAGAAAGGTCAAGAGAAATTCTAGGTGACTTTATCGCATAAGGGTCCTACCTTATATCACTGAGAGAAAAAAAACGGTAACACGTCCATGGAAAATAACATTTGCGAAAAGAATCCGACAACTGGGTTCTGAAATAAACTTCTAAAAAAGTATACCGAATTTTAAAAAATAAAAACGATAAGCCCAGCCCCTAGATGGAGTTTAATGATTTCTCGGCCTTCCACTGATTCCTGCTGCCTTTGTTCAACCCGTTCGATAGCTTCCCCTTGTTTTGAGGCATTATATAAGGAGGCCGCTTACGTGAAGCCTTTTTTCCTCCTCGAGTTTTGTTCCTACCTTTTATAGCCACATTTGCTCCATTTATTTCCTCCACGTGCCTGGCGCCCTACTTAACGCATTATGTAAGAGGGCCGCGGATAATGCCAAGGAAAGAAATAATGAGGTCCAGATTGAAGAGACAAACACTAGTCCTCAAGGATACCTTTTACATGCAAGAAAGACACAATAGTTAGTTTGTACACTCTAAACAGAACGGAGTAAAAAGGGAGTAAGCTGGCTTCTAGCATACACCTTTTTCACTGCCACATAGGCGTATTAGTGTTTAGAGTGTAGAGCTAAGCTTACCGGCTAAGCGCAATTATCAGCGAAAGCTGTTATAGCTTTGTTTTAGCCATTTAGGATAACTCATTCTCCTTTCCTCCCCACCTTCTCTTTTTCTCCCTCTCGCACTTGCCCTCACCCCCAACCGTGCCGAAAGGAATTTTTCTCTCTCCTTTTTGCCACCTGCCACGGTTGGCAGGTGCCATGGCTTGTAGTTCAGGCCATTGAATTCAGTGTATTTTAATTAAATTAAACTAAATGAAACTCAATTATCATGTTAAATTCAATTAATTCACTCAGTAACGAAGGTCACACGACTGGCGCGCTACATTCCGTGGTACAATCCAGGGATTTATGGCTAAACCAACCTATATTAAATAATCTTTTGCCACGTATAAGGCTGCTCACATCACCGTATAAAGCAGCATCTGTATAGCCTACTTACTAGCCCTGCATAAGTGCATCTCTTTCTATCCAGTATGCTGTATCGTTCATATTTTATTATCTGTTTTCTGTGTTTCTCTTCCGTATTAATGTAATTTGTAAACAACATTGTCTTAGAGTGTATCGAAGTTTTTGTGTATTATATTTTTGCGTTCTTATTATGTGCCCATCCTGTAAAATCCCATGAGGATTGGCAGTATTTGAGATAAATAACAGCTTTCGTCGTAACACGCAAAAACTTCGACAAAGTAAAAAAAAAGAAACAAATCAGCAAAGCATCGATTGTCTTATTTGAGAGCGCAGTTAATTTAGTTGGTGGTGGTGGGTTAAATGAACAGGCGGGACTAGCCTTACGGTGGCCTGTCGGCAATCGCTCCGCCTGAGTCACTGATTGAAGTGACTGCGTCTCTACCACTGTTCTATAAGGTGTGGGGTTGACATGGGGAGATAAGTACGTTCTCCCCACTCAATCGCGGCTGACACGGTTCAAAGCCGCCCGGACCCCACCCCGTGATCGCGTACGCTACCGAGCGCACGCCGACCACGGCGGGCCTTGCTCTGGGGGAACAAAGGAACGACACATTGGCTGACACAAACAGGCATTTATTGCTACAGAAACAATAACGCCAGCTAGCAACAAGGTACGCTAATGAATCAAGGACGTCCGACTCACCAGCAAGGTTCCGAGCGAAAGTTCGCCCGCGCTAGGGCAAGGGATATAAACTCCGCAGGCCGGACGGGACGAGTACGGGAGCCTGTCTCCCCGTTGCTTCTTCGCCCCGCCGGCGAAGAGCGGAGCCGCCGAGCGACGCGTCCGCCCCGGCTCATTCTCCCGGCCGAAGAGACCCCATCTCCCGCGGGCGGGCTTCAGCAGTCTCCCGCGCAGCGGCGCTGGCGCCCTCTCTTGCCAGTTAATGTAACTGGCAAGGGAACGCGCTCATCCTCGGGGTACGACTGCTGCTGCACGGTGCCTCGCGGGAAAGCAAACTCAGGGGGCTGCAGGGCAGGTCCCCACATCCCCCCAACCTTAAATAGACCCACGCGCCTGAAAGTACATGCTATGGAGGAGTCTCCTGGTCTTCATGTCTTTGAGGCACGTCTTGCAGCGGAGGTCACGCCGACAGCGTCCACGCAGACTTCCGCGGTATTCCGAAGGCGGCGTGAAGGTCTCCGCTGGGACGACTCGTATGGCCCGCGGACTACCGTGTCCGCAGGCCCGCGAATCGAAGGCCGGTGGGAAAACTGCAGGCCAGGATCCTGCAGTAGTCGCCAGGGCAGCAGCAGCCGGAGGTGACTGCTGTCTGGTCTCGCCACAGCTGCCCCGGATGGATGCGGCGAACAGGATACAGGCCGCTCCGTCGCAGCAGGTGGCAGCGAGACGATGTGCACCGGTCAGCAAGCCTGGGTGGCTCCACCGGATCTGCAAAATTGTCGAAACGCTCTCGGCGTGCCTTTAACGTAGGTCACGGGAGGGGAAACGGCATCCGCAAGGGCCTCGTGGCAAAATGCCTAACTCGCTAGCAAAACGTGTCGGCGGCTGTGCAAACGCAAAGTTCGAGTGAACAAAGCCCTTTCTTGAGTTGAACGAGACTGCTCAGTTCGTGCGAGGTTGCAAAAAAAACGGACGGGCAGCAAAGTGCGCCCCCTCTCAGCGTCACGGTCCGGTGGTCATGTCTCTTTTAATGTGGTGCAGGCAGCTCCGAAAAGCCTCAGGCCTAACGACCACTCCGACAACGACCGTGACCACACCAAAGACCCGAAACGGGTTTTGTGCGCGCAGCCGCGAGGAGACATCAGCTTTGTTGGGTGGTCCTACCCAACACCCTCTCAATGCTAAGGCCTCTCCACCGGCCGCGTGACGTCACGCCAAGGGACCGTGCAGGCCCCGCGCTCCGCGATTTCAGCGCGCCGCGCCCGTCTGCACTATTCGGGTACTGCCGTACGTAGCTGCCTTATAAGTGATTCCTTCATTTTCATTTTTGTCGTTGCTGCAGAAAAGAAATTCGCTAGTTTGTGCGCGCCTTAGGCTATCATTTTATCTGCTTTATATATTTTTTTTATTGCAGAACACCTTATTGTCAAGAAAGTTCGAGCTGCTAATACAGTTTTTTATAATAAACAATTTAGCATACGGCCGCCAATTTCGCATTATTGGTCATTATAATAAAAAATTGATTAGTTAATTTCAATTAATCATCTAATTATTAGGTTCTATCACGTACATGATGTCTGCCGTGCGGTAAAATCCATCCGCACAGACCGCACATGCGTATATCTAGTTGTTAAAGTAGAAGTTCGTGAACATTGAAAAAAAAAAGACCGTCTACTGCGCATTGTGTTAGTTTTATTCTGTATTGTGTTTTGCTTAAAGCTTTCACACACAGCAATAATGACAGTCACAATAATGTTGCGCTGTTGAGTATTTGTACAGCTAATCTGACCCTTACAATAAAAAACGACGAGACACCAGCAATGAAGTGTGCGCAAAGCATTTTTATTGCTTGGGAATAAAACTTACTTCTTCTTAAGCGTTGCTGCTTTCCGGGCTGCGGCCTTCTGCTGCGCATTGTCTTGTATGGCATCATTTCTTAGTTTGCAAAAGTTGTTTAGAACAACGTTGGTTGCAACGCGTACTACCAAGCGCAGGAGAGTTTGTGCAGTGTGGCCATTTTCACATGTCTCAATGTCGTGTTCGTCCAGGAGGGAAATCGTCTGTGAAATCACGACACCACGTTGATTTCTACAGGAGAGAAAATCTTCCGCGGTTGCTCCAAAAGACAACTTCTCTGCAACTAGTTTAGTCATCAGTACCATGTGAACTGTGCATGGCTGGGGAAACTTCAGCCCTCCTCTCGACAGGTTAGCTATCATGGCAGTATTTTCCGCTTCGATCTCTCGATTTTCAATCACCAATGTGCTGAAGCAAGCAGAACATGAAAGCTTCTTTAAAGCAGCATGAGCAGCGTATCCTGCAATGTAGACAATAGCATCCATGTCAGAGTGGGCGTGTGTAATATCGTCGTCGCTGACAGCCACAGAAAAGTTGCATGGGACAAGATCCTCACTTACGTCTTCAAACTCTGTTTCCTCGCGTGGAAATGTCAAAAGTTTTTGAAGACGAAGCTTCTTCTCACATTCGTAGAGCTGACGCACGGAAATGTGGTACTGTGATCCTGCCAGCTGGCGGTAACGGCCGAACCGGTCTTCTAGCGCATCCGTCTGAAATTTGCCCAGCAGTACGTACTTGAAGTGAAGTTCTTCTAAGCAGTAGCGCGAGAGTTCTACCAGAGAATAGCATGTCAGTCGCAAAGCACTGTGAGTCTCTTTCGTCAGCGAGCCACTGGTGATGTTTATTCTTGCCCAAGCGTCCAACCAGTCCACAACGCCGCTCAGGAAAGCTAACTGTGTGTCATCAACAGACCTTACAGGGTCTTGCATGCTGTCCCTTAGCCTCTGGCCTTTGCAAGGGGTCTTAACATTGACTATTTGCCACCATGTGAGGATAACGTCAATGAAAAGAGCAGTCGACTCAGCTTGAGGAATCTTGAACGCGGAACCATGTGTCCTGAGGGCATTTGAAACAAACTGATTAATGACGTCGAGAGCGAGCTTTACATTTTGCCGCTCCATTGAGGTTGGATTCACGGCTTTTGCGTTCAGTCTGTAAGCAGCCTTCACAAGCGACGTCTTCTCTGAAGAATAAAGCTGCCGCACAGCTGCGAAAGAAGCAGCTTTCATACGAGGAGGCCCTTCGGGCATTGCTCCACTCAAGTCCATTTCAGGGAAATAGAGGCATGTTCCAGGGTTTTTCTGGTTAATCCAATTGTTCCTAATGCACTTCAAGAGATGCACAGGATCGACCACGTAGAAAAGAGGGCGAGCGTTATCGGCTGGATGGGGATAGACAATGCTCACCTGAGGACTTGTAGCAAATAACGACATCATCTTGCGGTTCAGAGCATTGTTGTCCGTTATCACAGCGATAATTTTGAGCCCCATTTTCTCAACATTAATGATTATGTTCTTAGCATGCTCGTGCAAAATTTCTGCGCTCAGTTTGCTCACAGGTAATATGTGAATGACGTCCTTGTTTGCAGAAAGGAGTGATTGTACCATGAACACATGGGCTGTTGTTGCTGGTTCCGTTGAATGAACCGACGATCCTACTATTGTGCCCCCTTTGTAGTCGAAGTATGGTTTTATGTGGATCTCATCGATCATCAGGGTCACTGTCTTCTCGTGGTCTTTCATTGATTTGACTCGTTCTCGGATGTAGGAGAGACAGTGCGGTTGATTTTGCTCCACAAGAGGGTCAGCTTTGTAATTTGAGCAAACACGGCGCAGTGTGGAAGGATGGGGCAGAATGATTCTTGATGCAGCTCTTGTGAAGTGATATGCGTGAGGAGAAATTGAATTCAAAATACTGGCGAATACCAGCAGCTCTGCGCTATACACATGCTGTTTCGCGAGGAGAAGCTCTATCTGCTCAACCAGAAATTTCAGCAAAGACTGTTCTTTCGTCGTATCACTGTCCTCAATGAGGTCTGCAAGCAGTGAACCGACAAACTGCAATACTTTAGTATGTTTCGACTCTTTCGTCACCTCAGGTATATTATGCAAGCCTATCTCGAGTTCTTCTAGCAGCAAGGACAGGCTGGAGGTGTCGCATACTTGAGCTGGCAGAATCCTGCCTGAAGGAAGCGACAGAAGCTTCACTCCATTCAAGAAAACAGAAAGTGACAGATCAGGGAGAACTACCAAGGCGCATTTCACATTAGGTGAAGGATCATTCTCGATGAGAAGGAACCTAACGCACTGCTCATCGACAGAAACGGTCCAGAATTTCGTGTTGCAGATTCCAGGCAACTTAGATTTGAACTCCTCGTAAGATGAAACTTTGTTTCTTTTCTGTTCAAGCTCATTAGACTGAAGTGACTTCCTCATAGCCTCCTGCAAAGCAGCGTTTTCCCTTCTTGCTTTTTTCGTCTCTGGCGATTCACTCCGTCCAGGCGTTGAGGACAAGTATTTTGGGCAGTTTGGAAAAACAGAAGGCGCAGCATCAATCTTCAACTGTAGCCTGTCACGCTTCACCTCTATTATTTTCCCTGTCAGTTCATCTTGGTGTGACAACGTCGTAATGAAGTCGCCTGCGTGGAAGTGCAGTTCACACACCTGCACGAGAAAATGAAGCAAGGCCATTCGCCATGACTCTCCATTGCCTAAAACACTAAGTAAAAAGAGTCTGAATAGTGAACAGCTTTTACATATTTACACAGCTTTTACACAAGCCTTATGCACATCCACAGAACTAAATGCTTCCTGGACAATTCATACATAAGTGTAAGAAGTGATATCATTGCCTACAAAGACAGCATGCCTTTCCGGGAGCGACAGCTCACAACTAAGATAATTACCAGCGCCTATTAAGCAATATTTCAGAGTCTTACCCTCGAATGCTCTGTAGGTGTGAAATCCTTCCGTGGAATGGCTCGCAACCAGGCTTTTCTTCGTACTTCGTCTCTTGGGAAGCAATAAACACGTACTTTGGGACCATTCTGGTAGTTCCCGCGGCACCCGGGAACACAGCACCGGCCCATGTTTCACGAAGTTGCACTCGCTACACGGCAGGCAATCAGTTTCCCATTCGTGCGCTAGCACAGGTACGCACGCCACACAAGAAACGGCCACACGAAACAGACACAGCCGTGCGAGGAGCGAACGGAAATGCACCCAACGCCAGGCTGAAAGACTCAAGCAGCAGCTAGACGCTCACTGCAAGACTGCGTTCGTGTCTGTGCTTGCCCGGGCAAGCGCGAGCACATCGAGGGAGACAACCGAGCGGAGCGGAGCCGCGCTTGGTGAGCAGCCTGACCGGACACTTGGCGTGACGTAGCGCGTGTGGAAAGGAGGGCCTGGAGAGGCCTGAAGAAAGTATTTAGAGGGTGTTGTCCTACCCCGCTCACTGCACAAAGCAGCTTCTGAGCGGTCGGCGCCCACCGTATCGGACGGTGTCGGAGCGCCCGGTGCCGAGCTGCAATACCAGCGAGCTCGTAGCGGCACCCATGGCCCCAGGCCACCCGGCTCCCGGAGCCGCGACTCCCAGAGTCGAAAAAGAGATAGTAGAGAAAATATATACAGAAACTCGGACCACCCACGCGGCTTCCGTACTCACTCGCTTCGGGCTCGGCGACTCCGCGGGCGCTAGGCCTCGAACTCCCTCGATGCGGACCAAGTGATTCTCACGAAGAAACTCCAGGGAAAAAAAATGTGCTGAGCATGTCGAAAAGTTCAAACATGCTGCAGCGCAATACACCTCGCACTCAAGAAAGCATGCCGCAGGTCCTAGCGATCAAAATTCACTCTAGGCCTAGCACTTGTCAAGTCCGGACAAAGAGCGTTCCTCGAACCGAACCGACAGTCGTCCAATGTTCCAAGAGCAGGCCCCACGTTGGGCGCCAGATGTGGGGTTGACATGGGGAGATAAGTACGTTCTCCCCACTCAATCGCGGCTGACACGGTTCAAAGCCGCCCGGACCCCACCCCGTGATCGCGTACGCTACCGAGCGCACGCCGACCACGGCGGGCCTTGCTCTGAGGGAACAAAGGAACGACACATTGGCTGACACAAACAGGCATTTATTGCTACAGAAACAATAACGCCAGCTAGCAACAAGGTACGCTAATGAATCAAGGACGTCCGACTCACCAGCAAGGTTCCGAGCGAATGTTCGCCCGCGCTAGGGCAAGGGATATAAACTCCGCAGGCCGGACGGGACGAGTACGGGAGCCTGTCTCCCCGTTGCTTCTTCGCCCCGCCGGCGAAGAGCGGAGCCGCCGAGCGACGCGTCCGCCCCGGCTCATTCTCCCGGCCGAAGAGACCCCATCTCCCGCGGGCGGGCTTCAGCAGTCTCCCGCGCAGCGACGCTGGCGCCCTCTCTTGCCAGTTAATGTAACTGGCAAGGGAACGCGCTCATCCTCGGGGTACGACTGCTGCTGCACGGTGCCTCGCGGGAAAGCAAACTCAGGGGGCTGCAGGGCAGGTCCCCACAAAGGCCAGTGTCCTCCAATAACTTCAAGAGTGATCGTGACACTAATCGCCGCTCAGTTCGGGATCCCACAGGGTGCACTGTGCGTGAGACGTCATCCAAGGGAACGCGCAGTCTCTTCAGGGTTTTCCAGGAGTCTCTCACGCTCGGCACAAAAACGCGGGCACGCTAAAATCAAAGGGTTCACATCACCATGTGCGCAGTTAGGGTGCTGACAGTCTAAGGCAAGATCTTATTTTCCCCCGCTGCAGGGCAGAGGTGCCTACTGAGCGGCGCCTGCAGCGGTGGAACCTGTGTCTGGAGGAGCTCCTTGCAGACCCCATGGGGGCACACGAATTCGAGCAGTACCTGCGCACCGAGTACAGCCACGAGAACATCCTCTTCTGGAAGGCCGTCCAGGACCTGCGCCACGGTTCGCAGCAGGAGGTGCCTCGCAAGGTGGCCGCCATCTACGAGTGAGTGCGCCCTCCTCTCGAGCAGCGTGTCTTTAGGCCTAACAACGGTTTATTCCAAGCTATGCTTCAGGCCTAATAACGATTTATTGCAGGCTATGCTTTAGGCCTAACAACGATTTATTGCAAGCAATGCTTTAGGCCTAACAATGGTTTATTGCAAGCTATGTTTTAGGCCTAAAACGGTTTATTGCAAGCTATGCTTTAGGCCTAGCAACCGTTTATTGCAAGCTGCTGTTTAGGTCTAACAACGGTTTATTACAAGCTATGCTTTAGGCCTAACAACGGTTTTTTGCAAGCTACGCTCGAGTCAGAGAGCGAAGCGACAAAGTGCAAGAAGGACAGCGTGACGCGCGCATTCCTGGAAATTTGGGACAGGCGCATCTAGTTCTGTTGGCTGCTACCACGTGGCGTATGGCTTTGAAGATTCAAAAATAGCGCGCTGACGTCATCCGTGACGTAAAAAAGAGGGAGAATGACCGAATGGCTGTAGAACAGAAGGTGATAGGCCGCCAGGTTTAGCGGCACTGTCTAGCCTCTGTCCTGAGTTTCTGGTCATGGGTGTGCTGTCTGGTTTCTGGCGTAACCTCATCGGCATCGCCGAAAGACCGAATCCCTGTGGCCGAAAGTGCTACCAAACATCGATAGACTTGTGCGAGAAAAAATATGGCATTCTGTGTACATCCTGTGTACATCCAGTTAGCGCACGCTGTTTAATAGAGATGTACCAACTAGCCCGTCAGAAAGTTCTACTCCATGCACGGCGCCAAAGCGGCCGCCGGCTGTAGTACCAAAACTCCCATAGTGTATCGCGGCGGCGGTGGCATATCGCAACTGCTGGTGAAATTGGTCTACTGTTTTAGAACTTAAACATAATACTAAACGAAATTCAGTTTTTCGTGTTTTCTAATTTTTTTAACACAGCCGTTCATCATAGTTTTTCATGTTCACTGGAATAATTATTGAATACCGCATTTACGGCACTTCTAGGGCTCGGACTTGAAATTTAGGGCGTGAGATGGGCCCCGGCTTTGAAATGGGGCCCCTGCAGTACAGTAGTGTCCACGCCATTTTTGTTTAGGATTGAATAAGGTCTTAGTCATCTGGACGTTCTCCTCTTGGACTGCTTCGTTCCCAAAGGGACAGGAAACATTGTGCTCGGCAGCAGACTAGAACTTTGAATGATAATGAAGCACGTGGGAATCTCATTGTTTTCAAAAAGGCAAAGCTCCCGGTGCGCAAACATCGGATGATGTATGCTGTATTTATTTCTCATGCGTGTGAAGGTTTCTGGTACGCCTAGTCTTTTATGCCTTATCACCTTGATAATGGCAGTGTGATAAGGATCCTTGTTTGCCCCTTATCGCGTAATGTAGAAAAATGACAAAGTTATAATCCTAGGCTTCTAGGGCGCCCTTGCCACGAGGAATTCTCATTCTCGGAATCTTTCACTCGTGTACGTATCGTATGTATTCACTTCATGCCCTGTCATAAATATCACGTGACGCAAACAGCTGTTCCACTTCAAATGATCGTGGGACCTATTCTTTTGGCCGATCTCTCGGTTGCTTTGAATGAGCCTGCACCATTCCTGGACAATGACAGGCCACAATAGTTTACGATGCGCCACTGGTGACAAAAGGTCGCAATCGGCCCGTTTTTTTTTTTGTTCAAAATAAAAAAGAAGCTTGACTTCAAGGAACACATGCTTGAAAACTAAAAGGACTTTAGGCATGAGACCTAAGAAAGTTTGAATAACGTAAGATGTTGCTAGTACCGCATTTGTAGCGCTTAAGCACAGTACATCAATTAAGAGCACAAAAGTCTCAGAGACACGAAAATGACAGCTTTGACTGCGCCAGCTGTTTGGCGCTTCTGAACGTCAGTGCAAATGCCGATTGACAACTCATCCGCAATAGGGTCTACGCGCATGCGTCAAAGCATCCGCCACTTTATGTACCTTTATCTAGTGCCATTAGGCAGCTTGGGCCCGTGGTGCTAGAACTCAAGATGTCTGGCAAGGTAATTCCTCTGGTCATAAGGGTTTCCAATAAGGAAGCAATTTCTCATTCGCCTAGACCCAAGTGCAGCCAACTGCCACAAAAGAAAGCGGTAAACTGTCAAAGCAGTACGGTTGCGCTTGGGTGGAGGTTAATGACTAAATACTTCCTTATTACAAATCCACTTCATCCTAAGAGATAGATCTAAAGAGAAAAAGGGTTTTGTAAACATTGAAACTCAGCCAAAGTTCGCCACCCTATACGTCCTCGTAAATGCGAGCAAAAAATGCTAAAAGCGACGAGCTCACTGAAGACCCTCCAAAGCGCACTAGAAAGAGCGCGGATGTCTGGAAAAATACTTCGGCGTTTGATATAGGAAACGACGCCAGCCGTGTCACACACTGCACCACCGTGTGGCGCTCACGAGAGCCTGTCGACGTCACCTCAATGCTGGCCATCCGTCCGCGCAGGGAGTTCCTGTGCAGGGGCGCCCCGTGTGAGGTGAACCTGGACAGCGAGACGCTGGAGCGCACACAGCAGGAGGCGCACGAGCGTCCCACGCGCTTCAGCCTGGACGCCGCCCAGCACCATGTGTTCGCACTCATGAAGAAGGACACGTACACGCGCTTCACCCGCTCCGAGCACTTCCGGCGCCTGATGGCCAAGGCGCAGGCCATGCAGCAGGCGCAGGGCCAGCGAAAAAGGTACGTGGATGCGACCGGCCGTAGATGCGATAGTGTACCGTCTTTGCCGAAAGTAACCGAGCAGCCGAGAGGCGGCGCTGCTGTCTTTTGCGCTGGCCGCTGCTCTCCGCCTGCGAGAGTAAACTGGCTGGCGTAAGCCTGCGCCATCACTCAGTATGACAGCCGCCCGAAGGCGCTAAGTTTCTCGCCACGCATGCTACCTCCTTCTTATCATCCAAGGGAGCAGGGCGGGAGCGCGGTATTGCTTACGTCACCCCGTATACACTCGCAGCCGGGGAGTAGCGGCCAGCGCCGGGTACCGCAGCGCCGCCGCTCGACTCAGAGCCCGCTGCCGTTAGTTTTGATTACTTTTGGCAAAGACGGTACATGATTCCCTTCCGATTCTGTATCTTTGTGACTCACTCAAGCGATGTCACGCCTCCACCATCACTGTTTTATGGTTTATGGTTTATGTGGTTTAGCGTCCCAACGCGACTCAGGCTATGAAGAACGCCGTAGTGAAGGGCTCCCGTAATTTCGACCACCTGGGCTTCTTCAACGTGCGCAGACATCGCACAGTACACGGCCCTATAGCATTTCGCCTCCATCTAAATTCGACCACCGCGGCCGGCATCGAACCCGCGTCTTTCGGGTCAGCAGTCAAGTGCCATAACCACTCAGCTACTGCGGCGGCTATCCACGATCACTGGGCTTGAGTCAGGGACGATGAAAGAAAAAAAAGTACAGCGAGGACGGAAGGAAAAAGTTATGTGGAGTCGAAATGAAATCAGTGTGTCTCAAAGGATTGAGCGGTACTGCCATTTGCTGAGCAGATAAGTGGTATTAGCCTATAGTTCTGCACAAGGTCATAGAGGCCGCTCAGGCTGACTACTGCTCTGGAATTCAGCGATTGCTGTTGTTCATAGCTATACCACTGCTTCTACAGCACTGAACTGCACGGCGTGACGTATTAGAGTCGTTATTAAAAAGCTCAACAGAAGTAGCACTCTCAACATGCAGTACGATATTTTTGTCTAGGGACAATCAGAAGCCAGGAGATTGTGTCCCGTCGAAAAGCTAACTGAGCGCTCACACGCCAAAATAACGTGTTGTGAGAACGCTGGCTAGAATCCACGTGACCACATACAAAACATAGCTTGGCGATGCGAGAGAAGAAAATAAAAAAAGCTAACCCGTTCAAAGCAGACCGGCTACTGCAGTCTGAGTGTTGTAACACAAGAATTCCTCTGTTCTTCGTCCGTTCAGAAGGTTGTAGTTTGCGAGGTCTCACGCGGCACTATGCCTGCGGTGCAGATTCTTCCACTTCGGCTCGAGCACCAAGAAGAAGTCCGTCTGCGGTCCGCTGGTTGGAGCACTTCCGGCCAACTTCGGCGGAGGTGGTGTCCCCGGAAACTCGCTGGTCAACGTGGGCGCCTCAACGAGTGCAGCCGCGGCCGGAGGAGGCGGCGCCATGATGGTCTCCGGCATTACGACGTCGGCGACCTCGCCCTCGGCGACGGCGCGGGCCCCGTCGGGTCGGCCGCTGTCCGGGAGCACGGTGGACCTGCGCAACACCTCCGAGCGACGCGACGACGTGGCCGGGGCCGGCGTCGGCGTGGCGGGCGGCTTCAGCGGTCGCCACTCGCACTCGACGAGCGACCTGCACAAGCTGGAGGCGCCCTCGTGCTCTCCTCACGGACACGTCGTGGCCAGGTGAAAGGGAGCCCGGAGAAGACCGGTGCACGTAACTCCTGCGGCTGCCGGGTACGCGTGGCTGCTCTTCGCTGGCGATGGCGGCCATGCGTATGAAGGCGTCAGGAGATCTATTTTTTGAAATGGGGCGTGATCATCATCACTATCATCATCATTACCTAATGATGCTCTCTGCATAACAAGAACTCGTCCCAATGACCTCGTATCGCCCTTGTTGCAAGAGGTCCAGTCACACCTTCCCCCAAACCCTCTCAACTCGGCGCACTATCCGATACTCTTGCCATCTACTGCGTGCCTCTAGCAGAGGAGGAGGAGGAAAGAACTTTAATATGCGACAAAAACGACATTCCCCCAACCCTCCTCGGCACTACACCGAGGAGGTAGGAGGCACCGCTTTAGATGCTGGCCGGGAGGTCTTGTGTCCCGGCGGCCTCTTCAGCCATTCGGACGAGGCGGAGCTGGAGCTTGGGGTCCGAACTACGCAGCATTGTCTCCCAGGATTCATTAGAATTGATATTCAGCGCTCTCCCAGGAGAATTTGGGCATTCCCAGATTATATGGTCGAGGGACCATCTCAGCCCGCGGTGTGTACACACGTCTGATCTTGCCTCCCTCAACATATGGCCCCACGAGACCCGTCTTTAAATAATACGCAGGTAGTCGCGTGGAGACGACTCCAAACATACACATACCCACACCAGATCCTGGTGCCTCTAGCAGAACACACTTTGCCTACTTAGCTAATTAAACTCACTTTTGAAGTCCGCTTCCTCCTCTTAATGCCGCTCTCCGCTCAAGTCATCAAAGCACATGCGTGCTCTATTGACGGGTGGGCCTCGTTGCTCTTGAAGAAGTTCCCTTCAGCCTACATTACTTAGCTGAAGAAAGGAGTGCAAATTCTAGCGCGCTACAGGGGCTTTATACTTCAGACTACTATACCCGTTTTTTTTTTTAGAGCGAAAGCACTATTTAACACGGTCAAACCCAACCAACAATCTTCTGGCTTGCATGACCTTGAGGTTGACACTGGCCAACCTGCAGAAATAAAATAAATATTGCCGTGACTGGGTTTTCAACCCGTAGTGGCGCGAATAGGTGAGCGTCGCTGGCCATTGCACGAGAGCACTATGCTTTCTTCACATTTTAGAGCGAAAGCTTTGCTTCAGGACCAAACCTGCAAGATCCGGGCCATCGCTGAAGCGCTGACCTTGACCTTGAATACATGATTAAACATTGCCGCCACTGGGTTTCGAACCCGCGGCGGCGCGAACAGATCTGCTTCGCTGGCCACTGCACGAAGGCACTATGCTATCGCCGCAGCCCATATCACGCCTCGTATTGAACTACAACATACTCTCGCTCTTGCACATCGTCGTCTGCATCAACACCCATCTGTGAGCAAATGCTTTCGCTCATCCTACTCGTTTTAACTACACTAAAACACTGCTTTTTTTCATTTTACATAGGGATTTTCAGAATACTATAAATACGGCTACTTAAGAGCCCTTCGATCTATAAAACGCCAGGAGCAGATCACTACTCCACCGCTCGGCTTTCTCATGATCTCTATAAGAAGGAAAGTAGCGGAGGTACTTTTGGAGGGGGAACAGCAGAGAATTAATAGAATCTGTGTTTCAGAAAGCAATGTTAAAATAAGTGTTTGCACAAAAATATACCCATAAACTAAGATAATAAAACAGCCTTGCCCGGATTGATCAAATGAACCTTTTTAAGAAGATGCGAAAACAGGAAAACCGGGGAAAAATGAAGCGTACGTGCGGTTTTGTAAATACTCTATAATCCAACAGTTAGGAGCGCTACTCAGGTAGTCTCGCCTGTAGTTCTAAATATATTTTGCTCGAAGGTGCTGGTTAAGCCTAGTCATATGTGTCCGCTCTTACCACGTGTATAAATACCAAATTTCTAAAGTTTGACTAGCACGTGCGTTAACAGTAGTGTGGGCCAGCGTTTAGTCCTGATTTATAGCTGGAACTCAAAAAAAAATACTGATCACCTAACAGCTGAGGGTAATGCACAATCTGCTGCTATGTTTCTTTTTCATTTTAGTTTGCTCGAATGGTTTCAAAACACCAACGAAGCAGGAAGCTTACGGGCTGAATGGATGACACTGATTCGCCGATTAAGGATGAGCGTTTGAAGATCTACGCCTTCACGACGGCAGATTTCAGCACAGGAAGTATGTTAAGGACCATGAGTTTAACGCGTTGAGAGACTAAACAAAAGTCGCTTCTGTCTTTGACAGCGACAGCTGTTAGGCGCCCGTCCCTGGCTTTCTCGCGCCGTCGGCATCGGCGTAGCCGATTGGTGCGCCGGTCAAGCTGTGTCGCATAAGCCTACGGATGGCTCTGTTTGGAACAGCCGCCTGCCAGTGCAGGGGTGCATCATGTGACCACTACTGCAGGGGTGCATCACATCACCACATAACCAGTGGTCACTTGATGCAACCCTGCCCTGGCAGGACGTCACGTGACTAAACGCCTCAACAGCCATCGCTGAATCTCGCGTTATATACAGTCGTAGCCTTCCTGTGAGTTTTTGAGTTCCGATCACACGATGCCTCCCTGTTCACGACGTGTGGCCTCATTTCGTTTCTGCGCAGGTTCTCGTGGGGCTCTCAAGAACCAATGGACGAGGACGCAGACTCGAGCACCCTCAAGGTACCACGCTGGAGCCACAGGGCCAGCGATCCGGAAGCGCTGCTACCACAGCTCGGCCTGCAGTTGGACAACTGGGATCGTCCGACTCTGCGCAAGAGCGACATCCAGGAGGCATCGACGACGCAGCCCGAAACGACGGACGCCTGCGAAACAAACAAGTAAAGGAATTGCCGTCGCCAAACTGTCTTGCGCATAGTGCCACGGGAGGAGCCGAAACGTCCTCGTCCGCGAGCAATCATCAAGACTGCTCCCCCATCTTCTTCGCTGCCACCGCTGTGTGCCGTAATGTGCTTCTTCGGCCAGTGACGTCATTGAGAACGCAGATTGACGTCGACGACTCTGGCGTTTGTTGACGGTGTGTACGATGACGTGGGTGATGACGATGACTGCTGGGGGGCGTGGTGCGGAGACGCGCCTCCTTCCACGCGCGCTCTTCACCCGTGACAGATGTTATAGTGTCCTTGTTTTTTCGATTCCTGTTCATTGCTTATAGGGTGCTTCAATGTGGCTTTGCTTCCGCTTGTCGCGTGATTCAACGCGCTTCGATTCGTTTAACGAAGCGTTAAAAAAAAGCGAGCAAGAACAGAGCGCACGCGCAAACTTAGAGTATGTGCGATCATTAAGATGAAGAGATGATTCCGCTCGGCTGGTGACGACGTGGTTAAAAAGGATACGGTTACCATGAAAACTACTACACACGAAGCTATCGCAAAGCTAGGGAAACAACATTTGCCAATGTCCTACGACAAATCCTTAGGTAGTGAAGCGGAAGGAGAAAGTAAAACAGAACTGCAAACGGTTGTGCATGCATTTCCCCAACGGGGCAGCATTCCTGGTAAATCTCAGCAAGCCAGTTGCAAGTGTACATAAAAGAAATGAGGGGGCGCTTGCTACACGAAATAGACGGATGTCGAGGGAAAGCGATTCGAAAAAGGCAAAGACCGACGTCTGTCGCTTGATTTTGGGCAAATAGAAGATGAGGTATAATTGTGCCACGGAAGCGCTTGGATATGAGACCTCGAGCAGCATAACTACGGAGGAATGAAAGGACGCTCTGAGACCTGAAGATTACTCAAAGTTGTAGACGAAGCGCAGCTTCGTTCCCCGTTTTCACCAGGCGCTTTACATGTGTACGAGACTTTCGCTCGGTAGAGTGCAGACTCCGTTGACGCTGTGCTGCCAGTTTGCACAGCTATCCATTGCACTGTATTCGAATCTCGGCTGCAACGAAAGCTCTGCAAAAGCTGCCCTATTCACCCAAATTGGCCTGACCGCCTTGTGGGATCACAGCCGTTGAGGAATGTACGAGCAAGGTCTTTGACGTCGACCATCATGATGGCGTCAAGTAATATTTAAAAAAAGCAATTTCGCTTGCTATTGTAAATGCACGGAAACGAAACATCCCAAAGTTCCTTAAAGAGATTTGGAGTCTTCCTGCCAGCATTCAGTGGCAGCTTCATCCAAACAAATAGCAAGGTGCACTCTTGGTCAAAAGTCTATTAGCCAGTTGCTGTGCTTATCTTTTATTGGTTCAAAATTTTATTGAATGCTTTCAGTTCGCTAATTAATCATAAGAAGGAGAGCAAATGCTGGCGTATCTAGAAATCTATATCGGTAGTTTTCTATTCAATAGATATACATCTTTCTGGTTATGTTTTTATGCAGACTGGAAAACAAAAAGTGCACACTTAAGGAACATTGCATTGAAGACCCCTTTGCAGAAAATACTTTAGCACTAATCTAGTCACCGTACTTACCTTAAACTTAACAGGCCACTGTGAGCATCAGAATCATATAAGTAGTCAGGCAAAAAGGTGGATCTTGCACGTGCTATAGTGCAGAGCTTGTAGCTTAAAGACAAATGAAAGTACTTAGAATTCTGTTTTCATATCTCCATGTGCTGAGTTACAGAACCCTGAGATATATCAGTTATCAACATCACAGCAGCAAAGAAAGCGCGGTATCTGCACTTGAACTTTTGACTCGGAGTGCACGCAGTGACGTTACGTCACTCAACTTCCATCCTGCCACTCGCGTTAGCGTACCCCAAGCAGCACAGGTAATGGGCTCATTATTAGAAATGGATGGTTTCACTCTGGTACTTTGTAGGACTGGCCTTCGCCAACATAAGTCCAATATTATATCCAATATTGGAAATGGACGGTTTTACTCTGGTCCTTTGTACGATCGGCCTTTGCGGCTATAACTCCAATATTGGGCACAATATTGGAAACGGATAGATTATAATCTTTAGTAGGACCGGCTTGTATTATTACATTTCCTATATTGGGATTAATATTGTAAACCAATAGTACCATTCTGGCTCTTTGCACGACCGGTCATTGCCAATAAATTCCCAATATTGGGCCCAATCTTTGGAATTAATGGTTTCATTCTAATCATTTGTATAACCAGCCTTTGCCAATACATTTTCAATATTGGGCCAATTATCTGTACTGTTAGGGGTGGACCCTTGTTCGCGGCCAAGCGTTGTTCCAGGGCAATGTCACGCCGTAGCGCGTCAGCTCAGACTCAAGTAACGTCTTCTGCCGCCTTGTAGACTTCTCGCCATAATATGTAAAGTACAATATATTTGTTGGCCAGGCGTAGGTATTTCGCGCAGTGTGTCAGCTGTACCTAGCGAACTGTTTAGCAGTGAGAGAGAAAGACGCGGGCGCTTTGAATGTTGCGCGCAGCAGTTGTTTCTGTGTAGCCAAGGCACACTGTTAAGACTCTCACAATGCATAGTTTTGTTTTACACGAGGCAGGTTGAGCAATCAGCTTCTTCAGGGAAACCCGTCAAGGTTGCATCGGTAGTTGACATGGTCACGGCTGCTAAGACATGGCAGGGCCATGGGTTTTTTTGCCTGCTTGATCTAGCCTCCGCCAACACGGTGTACAACCTCGGCAAGGAGTGAAGAATACACTGCACGGTCTCGCAGTCGGAACGGACGCTGCATAGTCGCTCGCTGGAGCAATTTCCGGCTAAATAATCGCAAGGCTAACCTCACTAGTAGCTCGCAACCTCACCTCAGCCCGGCCGTTGAAATGTGTTAGGAGCTTTCATGGCGGTCCTGGACGCTGCGATGTCATATGCTGTAAACTGTGTCCTTATTGAATGTCAATGCCTCGTTAGTTCCGATAGTTTATGCAGAGCACCAAACATAAAGCGCATCACCAGATTCGCCACCAACTGCAGTGTGCTCTTTACCTCTGACAAAGTCCATGTGCTATAAGTACTGCATTTCACTCGAAAAGCCGAGTTCTGTCCATAAAAGCGGGTCTACGCGGTTTAACAGACATAACCGACCGGTGAGGACATAAATCGTATTTAGCACGAGTTCTAGCGAACCCAGAACTCAGAAAGGGGCGATTGGGAAGGGTATCAATGCTTTTTTGGAGAAAGGCGTTACTGTACGTGAAAATCTTCAAGCAAAGCGCTAGAGAAGCATGGTAGTGACTGTACACATTTTGAGTGGCATCTGTTACGCCGTTACATGACGTACGAGAAAAAAAGGGCGCGAAAGGCGCCCCAAAGGTAGATAAATTCCACTAGTCACGAACGTTGAGGCACCCTTTATAGGCTGGCGATAAAAACAACCGAAGAGTAAACAGTAAGAGAGACCATGTGATATTTTCTAGGTATTTTAGGATTCTAGCGTTGAAAAGTTTATTTGAAAACAACGTGTTTTTTCTTAACATATTTACACACACACACACACAAGCACACGCACAGAAACACACCAAGGCTTACAACAGCCGAACTAGAAACAAATGATGTCTAGTTCATCATCCGGGTCTTCTTTCCGAGCCCTACAACCGGCGCAGTAAGCTACACAAAACAAACAAAGGAGATATAGTGTGACGAGTTACAAGATACGCATGTATAAAGTGTTCGCTGATGTCTATTTTTGTTTTACTAAACGGATGTGTTCAGTGACATAGAGGAAGATGTTCAACTCTTGCTTGCTTTCTGGGTTCGGAGGCAGGGCAAGTGATGTGATACGATGAACGGCGAAGGAGTGCTCCGGACGGAACATTCGCGGCGTGCACGACTTAAAGAAATGGTTTGACTTCGATTGGGGCTGAGGAGTACACTCGGTGCGAACTCAGGGCAAAGGCTACATCACCCTCCGGGAGCATTTAGATCGTAAGGTTACACTGGCGTTGTTGCAAAAACCGCCTGTTTATTCTTGTTCTTTCTTACCTGTTTTCCTCTGGATGAGCTCTGAACATTGGGGCATGCGCAGTTGTTTGCCAGCCATTACTAAAATTTGACACTTGTCCAACATTGTCGGACAAAAATTTTGGAAATTGGAAAATTGTAATGAGAATATTGAAGGTAATGTTTCATTCTTCCGATATGTAGCAAAATATTTGCTTTTAAAGTGTTTCCATCGACCGCATCAAACATTTAAGACTGTAAATGAAAACCAATGGGGAACGCTTTTGACTATAGCAAAACAAGTTAATAGAAAAAATACAAGACTGCCTTCCGGGATATCTGCGGTTATATTGATTCTTATAGTTAAACCTTTTATTATACAAAAAAGTGAGTGTTCAAACGGTTTCCCGCTCAAAAATGCTGTTGTCCAGAATTATTAGGTATGAGACATTCGGTGCAAAGTCAAATGAAACTTGCTAGTATTCCATACACGGCCTATAGAATTCAACGAAGTGCGTATTATAAGTGGAGCGAGCCAATTGCACGAATCAGCTTAGCATTTTACTTAAGCTGCTCGGGAGGTGGTCAACTGCCGAAAGAAAATTTTTCGTCTAGTTTGAGAAAGTCTTACACGAACCTCGTGAGACACAACTATAAAATAAAGTAGTATGAAAATCATGTTATATTTTTCAAAATCAAGTTACGTACATAAGGCGTACGTCGTATAGTAGATTGACAATGGAATGTTTGCACGTGTACAAGTCGCAAGCCATAGTTCCGCGATTTGAGCTTAATTCTTCCATGCATTATAAATAGCTTTCAGAAAGACAAAGAAGATATATGGCTCGTTCCCTGCAACAATGTTATAAAAATGTTCCACTGAGTTAAAAATTCTGAGCGTTCTCTTCAGCTACGCTTCACTAAACTTACATTCACAGCATACTTTTGTAACCATGAACTACGTAAGATTAATTCATGAGCTTATGGCTTGGCTTCGTGCTCGGCGTGACTGTGTTTTAACAGTTCATCAGTTAAAATAAGTGTAAAAAGAGGTCATTTCATCAAAAGAAAAAACCTTTCGTCTTTTTTTTTTCGGTGCCGCCCTCACCTCACTTCCGTCTGGAGGCTTCCTCTTCGCAGTGCCGGTGACTTCCGGGGTGATTCAAAAGTGACTCGGTCGTCGTGAAGAACCTTGCCGGAGGTGATGAAAGGAGAGCGGAAAAAAGAAGAAAGAAAAAGCAAGACGCGCCCTGAAGCCTGCGTTTTTACCTCCAATCTTTGCCGTTCATTCTTCCTCCATAGGTGTGTGAACGCAGCACCCGCGGAACACGATGTGTACCAAACTATAGGAGTATATTAAAGAATTTTCTCCTCGGTGGAGTTGGAGCGCAGTGATAAAGAATGTGTGGAAAAATGGAACCCTGGCTGCACGAGTATCATTTCATGCTAAAAGCACAGCCACTTCACACCATTCACACACCACGTAATTCATAATTCATCGCTCCCCGCACAGCCAACCCGCAACACAAAACTTTTTAATCAGCAGCTGCTCAGAGATATTTTATAATATTGTCAGAATAATTTGTAAGTTAAATGGAAGAATCAGGGAGAGATCTTTGGAACTCTGTGCATGACTCCTGCTCCAATGTTATCAGAACTAATCTTAGTAAAACGCTAATATATATGTAAAGCAGGTGGCTCAACGCACGATGAAAGAACAAAAGTTGTTTAAGTTGTGATTTATTGCACCGTCCGTCGAATTCACCTGCTTCAATGTTTAACCGGTTCCATACGACCTTTAATTTCCGCTTATATATACCTATATTCCATCATCTTTAATGTTCATGTTTAATGTTTTCTTTCATCGTGCGTTGAACCACCAGTTTTACATATTTATTACCGTTTCACGAAGATTAGTTAGTCTGATAACATTGAAGCAGGGGTCATCCGCAGAGTTCCAAAAATCTATCCCTGATTTTTCCAATTAACTTTCAAATTATTCTACCAGTATTACAAATAAATACTACGGGGCGAACTGTGTACAAAGGCTCTCACATAATGAATGGCATCTATCAATGCAAGCTCTTTCTCATCGCCTCACCTGCGCGAAGGAGGAGCCAAAAAAGCTCCGCCACTTTCACTACATTTGTCACGAAACGAGCACAGTCGGCAACAAAATTTTACGGGGCGCGCGTACTCGCGAACAAATTAATTGTAGCGCTGCCCCGCGGCTCAGTCGCCTACCATATTGAAACCAGCAGATGCGGCGTGCACATCCTTCCATACATACAATCATATCGGGCGACTCATTTGACCAAAGGCACTGAAATAGCTTCCTTTACGCACAAACGCATCCCGTAAACATTTCCTGTGGACTGTACATACGTTCACGTCCACAATTCGCAAAGTGGTTGCCCATGCCTGTGCGCCTTAGTACAACACGTGATCACCCATTAAGGTAGTGGCCACGTGATTTATTTATTGGATCACACACTTTTCTGTTACTTATGTCGACATCAGCAACGCAGCCAACTCCCGTAATTCTCGTTCACAAGCTCTTGCCCCGAATGCAGATGGCTGCACAAGCTGCAATTATCTGCCTCTCCGACGTTATAGCAAATACAGGCGGAGGTTGTGGCGGCGACTTTTCTGAGTAAAGGAAAGATGCGCGGTTACTACCTTGGACGGACGCCTGAAGGTCACTATAATGTCAACAGTGAGCAGTGTGAAAAGGGCAAGAGAAAGCAAGCCATTGATGTTTTACGGAATTCACACCGAGTAATTAGCAGTGCCTTTGACGTCGTGATTTGTGCAATATGTAGTAAATTAAAAGCCCTTTTTTCATCTGTAGCTCAACGAGTGCAGGTGAACAAGTATTCCATTAAGGTATTCCACGAAAGCCTGAGCATTAAGGACAACTTGCAGTCGGGTGATGGACAATGTCACGCACGTTTTATGTGCATGCAGTCTCGCTGGTGCGTCTGGAGCACAAAGGGCCAA
The DNA here is from genome assembly GCF_052857255.1 of Amblyomma americanum. Taxonomy (NCBI): domain Eukaryota; kingdom Metazoa; phylum Arthropoda; class Arachnida; order Ixodida; family Ixodidae; genus Amblyomma; species Amblyomma americanum. The sequence continues at coordinate 7,313,572 of NC_135504.1, forward strand.
GTATAGACGTTAAATAATGTGCTCTCTGTGGTCATGTCATGAAGGTGAGCTTGGTAACGCGCGCTCTAGTGAGTTGTAAAGTACAGTTACTGCTAACACTTTTTCGCCCCAGGAAAAGTTTTTTTCTTTCAAGCAGCTTTCCACGGTTCTAAATCTCTCAGTAGAAAACCGCTGCACCAAAAGGAGGTCATCGAGCAACAATCGTCTCGATGCTCTTTGAGTTTTGCCTGAAGCCAGCATCGTTCCACAATATTTTGGCTACGTTAGCTAAGTTTGTGTGCGCGCGCTCAAAAGCTGTTCCACAGGCTACCAGGCACGCTGTAGTGGAGTCCTTCGCATTAAGTTTTATTATTTGGAATTCTATAGCGCACAGCGAAATCTACGTGCCTAAAAGGACGTTTCATTGCATTTTGCACTCCTATGAAAACGAGGTCGCAGAGTTCGAACTCGCGACATCAGGCTCGGTAGATGAGCCTCATTGCCTTGCATAGTTAACTGCTCGGGTCAAGCGACTGGCGTAGGCTGATTGTGGCTTTGTTTTTATTTCGCGGACATAGTTCTTCAGCCATTTGCGGTGACTGGGAAAAAAAGCTGCTCCGCATGTTCTGTTGCCGTATGGCCTACTCTGAGTAGATATTACATGTGAACTGGATTTCTGACCATCAGGATCGACTTTAACGCATAAATCTTAATGTGCAGTAGGAGGATTAATCAAGTTGTCTATATCGGAGCGCTCTCACTTATTAAATGTAGCGCATTATAATGGTCGTCACTCTTACGCCTGGAAAAAAAAATGGCACGCAGCTCAATGACCACCACACCGGCAATAGCGTGCAATTTCATTTGGTCAACACAGGTGACAACCACTGCTGATGTAAGTACTATATAGTTTATTACACGTGGAATAAGCATGGAAATGAAAAACAGCCCCGCCGCGGTGGCTGAGTGGTTAGGCGCTCGACTACTGATCCGGAGTTCCCGGGTTCGAACCCGACCGCGGCGGCTGCGTTTTTATGGAGGAAAAACGCTAAGGCGCCCGTGTGCTGTGCGATGTCAGTGCACGTTAAAGATCCCCAGGTGGTCGAAATTATTCCAGAGCCCTCCACTAGGGCACCTCTCACTTCCTTTCTTCTTTCACTCCCTCCTTTATCCCTTCCCTTACGGCGCGGTTCAGGTGTCCAACGATATATGAGAGATACTGCGCCATTTCCTTTCCCCCAAAACCAATTATTATTATTAAATGAAGAACAATGAAGAAAGCGCAAACTTCCATGTTAAAATTTCGCTGCAATAGAGAGGAGTAGCAGACCCCCTGCGCGCGAGCGGCTGGTGAACAACAGCGGCGTCATTTTGGTCGTCATGGGGCCGAGGCTTGCGGAACTATCCTTCATGGCTAGCCGATCGGCAGACCTATTCATATAACCACCTATGCAGCCACTGTACTGATCATTCGGACGCGATGAGTCACCCAGGGAGCAAAGAGTTAACATTCTGGCTCTATGAGGGCATAAAGAAACTCCGAATTTTTTCTTCCTCCTAGCTTGCTCTAAAACTCATCACCACAGCCACCATTTTTGGAAAACAACTGGCGACCTCTATCCTCAACGTTTCGTCCTGTAGAGTGAGTAAGTGTTGTGGCTCACGAAATGCAGTGTGGGAAAGCACTCGCAGAGTCATAGCACACGGTTTTCTCGGTTTTGTGTTTATGAGCGTCATTGTCCTTAATTCAGTCAGTGCGTGGTCTTAAGCGGTTGCCAAAAATTTGGGGCCGGTTTCGCCACGTGTGCCTGCAAAGGTATTTCTCCTTCTAAAATTCATTACGAACAGAACAAAAATTGCGTAACTGTAATAGGACTGAAAATAGTACTGTAATAGGACTGTAACTGTAAATGCATAACTGTAATGGCATAACTGATATAAAATTACTAGCCTACAACACGTTCAAAGAACACACACACACAAACTATAGCTGGTGCATAGGAAGGTAGTGAGATTCATCTATTATAAATACAAATTAATAGATTCTACTTCTGAGCTACTTAAGAACGTTAACGTTCTAACTTTCGAAACCAGGGAAACCTTAAAGGGACGCTGAGGAGAACTCTATCATTTTTTTTTTTGTTAGCAAAATCTGACACTTCGGCATTTCATGGCTTTGTTGCCGCTTGTCCGGGCGCGAAAGATGCATTTATTTAAAAGAAATTTGGATTCGAGGATGAAAAAGTTTTTCCCGCCGATCTGATTCAAACTCAGGGAACTCTTATGACGCCACGGCAACTGTTATGACGTCTCAGAACGGAGTGACGTGATACGTGACGTAAACGCAGACTCCGTGATTTCTGCCAGCTAGCGGTGCGGTGCGCAACCTTCCTTTGCCCGCCTCAGAGATTCGTGGTTACATGAAGTAAGGAAAATTCTTCCAAGGTGGCGCCTCTTGTCCTAGGAAGTCATCACGCTTGTACTTGCGAGATTGGCCTGTGGCGGCGACACCTGTATTTTGGTTCTTGCTATTTTCTACATTACAAGAGCTTTGTTTTCAGTAAGAGTGACGTTTTTGTGATCAGGAGCTGCTATTCTATCGATACAAGCCAACTTCAAATTCTCCTCAGTGTCCCTTTAACGTAATAAGGTTGGAAGTCAGCGCTTGTCCTTCGTCTTTCTTTGCGTCCGTTTGTTTTTTTCGCGCTTTTCGTCTTACAATAGAACCTTAGCGTGTTCAAAGTTCATGTCTCAGCTCATTCACAAGCAGATAAACATAGATACTTCGAGGTACATTATTTATGATACAACAAGGACCACAAGGAATAAGCATTCAAAAACACTCAAAGTACAACCATTTCGTACTGACTGCTTCAAATTTTTATATTTTCCATGAGCCATAAGCGAATAGAGTAGCAAAGTTATTCCTATACATAAGAGAGGCGATAAATACAGTTTGGCTAATTATCGTCCGATAACTATTCTTCCATTTTTCAGTAAAGTAATCGAAAAGCTCGTTGTTAACCGTCTAATGAACTACCTTCTAAAATTCAGCCTTCTGATACCGCATCAATTTGGTTTTCGCCCTAACTATTCCACTGAGCTCGCACTGATACAATTTACTGACAAAATTAAACACTTCATTGATAACGGACTTTGGGCGGCAGCTGTATTCATTGATTTTACGAAGGCATTTGATACAATCAATCATCCCATACTCCTTTTAAAACTAGAAGCGCTGGGAATTTGTGGGCCCACTCTTAGTTTACTACGTAATTACCTCGCTAACAGAACTCAGTTTGTACAAATATCGAATACTTTATCCCAACCAATTACAATTAATCAAGGAGTTCCGCAAGGATCTGTTTTAGGCCCCCTTCTATTCTTAATTTACATTAATGATCTGCAAAAATGCCTCAATAACACTGACTGCATTCTGTATGCAGATGACACTACCATATTTTCTTCTAGCGATAACTTAAGAGACCTAACATCAAAAATTAATGCCGACCTTATAAATGTAATGGAATGGTGCCACAGCAATCTTTTACAAATAAACCCAATTAAAACAAGGCTAATGATATTTCACTCAGAACACAAACGACTTGTCAGCGTTCCAGATGTATACCTAAATAATCACATTATTCTCCCATCAAGTTCTGTAACATTTCTCGGTGTGACGCTTGATTCACATTTAAAATTTATCCTTCACACTAAATCTATTAGCAAAAAAGTTGCACTCGGTATACGTATACTAATTAGAACGCGTTATTATTTCCAACAGCATATTCTTCGCTCACTATATTATGCATTCATTCATAGCCACCTTAATTACTGTTTATCATCGTGGGGTAACACGTACTATACCCATCTTTCTTCTTTGTGTCATCTTCAAAACCAATCTGTTAGAATAATGACATTCAGCTCATACACCGCATCCAGTGCTCCCCTTTACCGCCGGCTCAATATCTTACCTCTCCTTTGTTCACTCCAACTGAAACTAGGTTTATTAATTTATCGCGCCCGTCACAATAGCACTACTCTCCCTATATTTACAGGTTCCTGTTTGTGTAACGTTAATAATACTAGATTCGCTGAACAACATACTATTTTGCTTCCGAATGTCAAAACTAATTATGGCAAACAGTCCGCTTTATTTTCAGCAATCACTGTCTGGAACTCGCTACCCGCAACCATCAAATCATTCCGCACCGAAGCACAATTCCATAAAAACTTGAAAAACTATGTACTGCATAATTGCCTTTAATTGCCACGCCAGTGAAACCTGTTGGTATTGTGTACGACTTCTATAGCCTGAGTGCTTGTTCTATGTTCTCTTTTTGTGTTTGCAAAATGTGTTTTTAAAATTTAGCATGACTAAACTGTTATTTCAGATCTTACTTTTCATTGCACCTGTGTTCCGCTATGTAATTGCTATCTGCCATATATTTATCCTACTTCAAATATGCAATTAATTACAGGAGGTCCCCCTGACAGTTTCCACTTTGGGACCTCCTTCTGTAATAATCAATTTATGTACATCTTACCTATGCATCTTTTTCAATAAACTTTCAAACTTAGCTCCATCAATTCTTGACAGACCATCAATTGATAGCTTGATTTCATTGCTTGTGAATAATTTAAAAGAAATATTATTACCAAACCATGTCAATCTTATTTTTTATTTCCTCAGAGTTTTCCCTGATCTAATTGTATTTCCTTTTTCAAAATATGAATACGTGTATTTGTAAACCCATTCTTCCTTTTTTATTACCCTGTTTTAAAACCGCTACAAGTTGCTGTTAACACTAACGTGTTGCCAAGCCTGGCTTATTCCAATATGTTATATGTATCTGACAATCTTATATGCGCACTTCCTGCAATAATCCCGGATGGTATTGGCAGTATCTATAAATAAATAAAAAAATGCCCCGTACACCAGGCGGACCGAACTAATGCAATGTGAGCTTCACTTGCGCAGCTGAAATACTTGTGTCTTAACAAGGGGGATTATGTAAGAAACAACAATTTCACATGCCACGCAACCCCAGCAGGTAACAATCACAATTTTGTTCCAAAGTAAAAAATGAGAGGTAAGGTAAGAGAACAACATGCCTGCAGTGTGGATTTGTATCCGTTACTGGTCAACTTCTTGAATAAAGAACGCAGTAATCAGCAATAACTTAATGACGAAGTAATATAGCATTAGCACATTAAAGTGAGTAGAATTAGCTGATTGAATGAGCTCTAGTGGCATTAAACTGCAGTTTTTATTCCTGCTTTATTTTAGCACGGGCTTGAGGGCCAGACTGTTCTCTGGAGCATATCTATTTTCTTGGATGCACGCTACTTTTCTGTGCTTCCAACTCTCTGCAATTAGAAATAAAACATATATATAAATTACAAATTAATAGAAACTAGGCTATGAATTGTTTTTCATTACTATTACTACAAGAAGCGACGCCACAATTTTTGGCAGGTGAGATAATTCTGAAACTGAACACCATCCAAAACCGGCCAAGAATATGCAGTGAGCAAACTTCATGCTCCTGCAGGAGTAAGACATGCCGCCGGTGGGACGATCGCCGCTATGGACAAAGCTACCGCTTGGGAACACTCTCACAACTCGGTTATAGTACACATAAATACACTCCAAATCAGAGGATTGGACATACATCGCTGTAGCTCTGTTGGGAAAGCAACCGACGCCAAATTCGGAGGGCGTGGGTTGGATTCTACCGGCGGCATGTAGTTATTTTTCTTCTGCTTTTAATAACCTCCGACTGATCAAAATTACCAACTGAAAGACATCCTCTGTACTCCTTGCTTTTGGTGACTGCTGGTTTCCGTCATGTGTGCCATAACCTGCACCTCTTTCGATTCCCTTGCCTGCTGAATAGTTTAACGATGGCCTCGTATCTGGCTTTCTTGATGCCAAATGTAGCATAACAAAGCTCACGCATAGCTTCCGCCCTCATCATTCGACCTCGTTCCTACGTGGCATTCGCGGTAATACAGGAAGTACTACGTCCGCCGCTATATACGAGGGTGGCGCTGGTGAACACTCTCAGAGTTCGTTTACTGTACACATAAATACACTCGAAAGCAGAAGAATGGACAGTCGTTGCCGTAGCTCTATTGGTAGAGAAACCGACGCGAAATTCGGGGGGCGTGGGTTCGAGTCCTACCGGTGGCATGTGGTTATTTTCGTTTCTTCTGCTTCTCCCTTTGATCAAAATCACAAATTAAATAAAATAGACATCCCCTATGCTCCTAGGTGTCGGTGACTGATGGCATCCGTCGCGTATAACGAATAGACGTAAAATAAAGGGAAGGGGAGCCCGCACCGGCAGAGCTGAGAGTGTCTGGAAGCAGTTTTGCCGGTCGTAAGACAAATTTTAGATGAAAGGAAGGAAGTTAAGCGCTAGAGTATTTTTTGGACACAAACCGAATTAAGGGCCTTGCCCTGCAATACAAGAAATGACACAGCAAGAAGGACAGATAGAACCAGACAACCTAAGTAGGTGACGTATGCAAGAAGGATTCGGGAGCTAGCAACTGAAAAGTGAAAAATATGGCCACCGCCACAAACGGACCTCTGTCATCTCTCCCGAGCCTGTGCTGTTCATCTTTGCCCTGCTGTCGTTTCCTGTGGCCTGTCTTCTTTATACGGTTAGCCCGCTCCACAGACGGAGGATAACATTTGCATGGTGCGTTTAATTTAGGGTGAACGCTTCTAACGAATGACATTCAAACGTTCTTAGCCCTTCCAGGCGCTACGTACACAATTGTGTCCAATGCGTGTATGTAAACTTCGAGCTTAACTACTGCGCGCTTCTTTATTCCCATTAGCGTAAATGACTTCGACCGTCGGTTAGAGTAACACCTCTTCACCCTGTGGCACTTCCCCTTAGTGGAACGGGCCGTGGTGTTGGCTGCACTCTAAAGTACTTGCGAGCAGAGAAGGTCGCCTCTTTCCAGTCATTTGAGAAACAAACCTTTAACGCGACAGCGTTAAGACTCCCGTTCTGCAGAAAATCAGGGCGGCGTCGTCGGCGTCGCCGTTGTGAGCGAGAAATCGACCGTGTTAGAGTGGCACAGTTGGCCACACTCTCCGCTCAGTGGGGCCACCCTATGGCCAACATGAGTGGCCTGGGAGACCTAGGTGGCGTGATCCTGTGGCGTCATCACAACCTGCCCACCGGATTGTGGGCAAACCGGCCGCCGTGGTACATGGCAGTTAAAGTAATGATTGGTCGCGAAAGGTTGCTCGTTAAGAGCTACCTGGTTATCAGATGTTCCGCCGATGGCAGCATCTTCCACCGAGGGTCAGTGGCGCATCGCTTAACCGCTGCAGCACTGTGCCAGGAGTGGTATGAGGACTCCCAGGTATCTACAAATGTTAAGTAGGGAATGACCAATTTCGCATACATGGGAACGCCCTTAAGGAGAAGCTTAAGTGTCTCCTCCAATTTTTTTACAGCGACAGCTGTTAGGCGCCCGTCCCTGTGTTTCGCGTCGTAGTCGTCTGCCGTCGCCGGCGTAACCGGACGCACCGCTGGTCATCCTGGGTCTCACAAGCCTACGGGTGGCTTCGTTTGCAGCAGCCGCCTGCCAGTGCGGGGGTGCATCACTTGACCAATACACCCGTGCGCCAGGAATATATCCCCAACACTAAACTCCTAAACCGCTATCGCTGAATCGCGCGTTACACACTTGTTCCTGTTTTTTTTCTTTCTCGTTCTAACATTGCAACTGGACTCCGTTTTGTTTTGTCCCACACAGCGATCTTCTCGTTTAATTGGCTTTGTTGTTTCGCTATTCTAAATATGCGATGCTGAGCTTTTTTGGTTTGTTTTTATTTTTGCTAACTTGAGTTTAACTGTTTTCTGTTACGGAGTTTTTAGCAGTTTTAATCACGATCCGTCTTTAATATTTCACTATCACATCTTCACTTCACGAAAATATAAACATGCCGGGTTTGTATAGTCGCCCCTTAAACACTTTCCCGCACGCTGAGGGGGAGTGCTTGAGTGTCCAAAAAGTGTGCTTGATTCTATTCCTGGTAATTCAAAATTCTTTCATTTATTTCAATTTTCCCATTTTTATATTGATTCAGTCTTCTACTTTGCCGCCTCACGTCTTTTTTCCCCGCGCAAATACTTCATTGGCATTATCCTTTGTAACTCGGCCATTACCCCCGCGTGGGTATGTGCCATATTTACTGAGGTAAAGAAGAAGAAGAGTAGTGTACCATAACTGTCGAGGAAGAGGAAGCGATCGAGATCAAGGCGGCTAAAGACAGAGGTGCAGCTTCCAGCTCCGTAAGTACCTGCGCGAAATTCCTGCCCCTTAATGGGATGGCCTTTTGACTGTCGAAAACCTTGAGTCGGTGGAACGGCGCAAAAATATCAGACATTTATTTATTCCTTCTCGTGGCTTTGACCATAGACACATCCGAAAAATGGCCGCAGTACATTGAGCTGCTACCGTGAAGATATTGATGCGCTCTGGCTAGCTGACGCTTTCCTGGTGACGTTCGGCTGACTTTCCCCATCCCTCTGTCATACATTGATTACAGGGTAAGAAATTTTCTCTGGGATAAACGGCATCGAAATCTCTTTCGGCGTATTTTATACAGTAATTAGAAACTCCCACGTCTGCCAACTGGACACTGAAGATGCCTTGGGGAGCAAGCACTGCACAATGTGCTTACGACACCCACCTGGACTTGACAAACATGATGTATGTTGTGGACGTTTTATTTTTTTTTTAGGGGGGAGGGAAGGGAGGTGGGAAAGAGTGGGTGTAGGCAAACCAAAGCTGCCGCTGATGATTACCCTTGTAATGATTCTGATGACGCTGTTTCGTCTTCGCCCCCTAGGCGGCCGAAAGTCCGGAAACTTCTTATGCGCTTTGTTGATTTTTAATACATATTCTCTTCCATACTTTCTTCTGTTGCCACCTCCACAGTTATCCAGTTGCAGACTTCAGATCCTCGCCAATCCTCGTGCAACGGTGCAGTACACCAAGTAACCATGGCAGAGCAAGCAACCGCCAAGCCGACCGCGCAGAGCGCAGCACCTAACTCCCCTCTGGCGACGCGTAAGTTTTTCTATATTTAGCGACAAGTCCTGGCATAGGAGATTAAACAAGCGGTGGGAGCGAGCATCTCATTGGGGGTAGTACAAGCAAGTCATAGCATGAAACTCGTACGCGACTGTCTAGCTTTGTAGTCTTCAATCAAGTAAAGTAAAATGCGTATAATGGCATCTCAAAACAGAAGTGATCGACGCGAAGACTGAGAGAAGCAAGCGCTTAATGTGGATAAAGAGAGACTATGTTTATGTAGACATCATGGTGACATAAACAGTGATGTAAAATAACTTAAGGTGGACAGTGCGCATTCAATAGTGAAAATTAACATGAAACTGAAACTCCCGTATATTACACTCTGCAGTATGAAGCGCTTCACTAGTGACTGCCAACTACCACGCTGCCGCTGCTGTTGCTGTCAAGGTTTACTTGCACATTTCCTCACTGCTTAGCGCCATTTTATTTTCTACTGTCCCCGATAATGGGAAACATCATAGGAATAGACGCAGTGATGTTTAGTAATCCTTGTCCTGGGTTCCTTTAAGCACCGCGCCATAACTCTGGAATTTTGTTGCAACACTAAATTTGCGCGCATTCCCTATTGGTGATAATTCCCCAACTCTATTGCGGGGTGTATTTTGGACCACTCATACAATTGTATGACAGCTCCCGTCCTCTCTTCTATGTTCCCTCGATCTTGTCCATTTTAATTCTTTCGCGCTGCTTTTTCCGTCAGCCAGATCTTTGTGGAAGAATACATGTGAGAATGAAATTCATTTTCAGTCAACACTCCATTAATCGAACTCTAAGGGAAGTGTGAACAAGTCCTGCAGCTGTGTAATGTTCGAATTGAGATCTTCTCGTGGTCAGAGCCTTTCTTGCTTAATGGGTTCCTTATTTGTTCCGTCTTATTCGTGCTTTTTCCCAAAGGGCCTGCACTGTGAACAACTCCCCTAAATTAGGATTTTTATTGGTGGCTTTAACAACTTATTCTTAACAAATATGCACTATTACTGCATCCGAGTCGCACAATCGGATGTGAGGGCGTCTGGTGGAGACGAAAGGGGAGGAGGTTTGCGTATTCAGAAAGAAATGTTCTCTTCATACATGAAGACTTTTCTAGTTTTGTCATAGAAAAGTCGCTGAAAAACAGGTCTCGCCTCCCTCCACCTGTGTTTAAAATGCACCCGGCTGTGCTCATCAGTTTTTTTATCGTTTCATTTTGCAGGTGCTGGACCAAACGAGTAAGAAATGTTTTAAAAATCTTTCGTAATTTTTTGAGCCTCTAGAATAGAATTAAATCCTAGATAAGCACGATACTGGCACACACCCGCTAACTAGAAATTGGTCTTTTGCTTCCGCTCGGCCCTAGATACTAAACGCCTGCAAGATTTTTGTCTTGGTCTCCGATTCAAATCAATTCATAGACATCGTATCTAATATTTTAACTCCTATATTAAAGTAACTAAAGTATGATATAATATCGCATTTAAAATGTATAAGCGCCGTCATTGCATTGACTGAGCTCAGTATTACTGTTGTCATGCTGCCATACGCAATGTTTTTGTTTTCTTCTGTAAGTACAGGTATTCTCACCAAACCATTTTTCGGCGCAACGACTATTTCATATGACGAATACCACCGTCCTTTCTCCGCTTCTCTGCGGTTATCAATGAAGCAATAACGTAAACAACTAATAATTACAAACTAACCCCTGGACACTTTCTTACCATAATAAGCTTGAATGCAAACCTTTCTGCAGGTGAAATATCAGCACTGAACAGCTTGAAAAGCGTGCTCATGAGAAAGGCGCGATAAAAAAAAACCTTAATCTTTCTGCAATTCTAAGTGCACTTCTCTTATGAGTGCGGCAAACGCACCGCATTCTCATCATCTCAAACATGCCCACGAAGTTTGCCACTGTGGTGTTTGCCTTTGCTAATGTCGCCCTTACACGTAAGCTATAGTTCTCCAGCTTCTGAGTCTCACGTTCACGAATGTGCAGGAGTGCTTTAAAACAAGCCTACACGGCCGAGCGAACGACCCTAGCATCAACAGTGGCGGCAACTAGCATGACTACTGGCCTCTCTCAGACGACAAGTGAGTTTTTCATTAATCTTAGGCGGTACTCTCCACGCGGTTACTGAATAGAGATTCATGCGCAACTTCATGCCTGACGATTTCGATAGGCGGAATACAATTTACAGCGACAGCTGTTAAGGGCACGTTTCCCAGTTCTGGGGCTCGGCATCATAACACGAAGGAGAAAAGAGGGAGGAAAGGAGAGTGGCGCTGCGTACGCTGCGCCATTCGCCGCTCCACTGATCTGCGGCGTCCTCGCTTGCCCCGTTTACACGTCACGGATTCGTTGCGACCTCTCTGTTCAGTGGCACGAACTAGAGCTAGCGCTTTTCGGTGCGTGGCGTAGTCCAAGTTCGCCAGGGCTAGAGTCAATGGATAAGTTTTCAGAGTACCCCTTTTTCTCCACACAGCCGGGCTTGAACGATATGTCGACGCCACGGCCTAAAGATGCCAGGCCAGCAGATACCAGCGCTTGCACGGAATTTCCATAGAGTGCAGAGCTTGCGAAGCCCCTAGCCGCCGCGATGGCTCAGTGGTAATGGCGCTCGGCTGCTGACCCGAAAGAAGCGGGTTCGATCCTGGCCGCGGCGGCAGCATTTCGATGGAGTCGAAATGTTAGAGGCCTGCATACTCTGCGATCTCAGTGCACGTCAAAGAACCCCAGCTGGTCTAAATTATCCAGAGCATTCCAGTACGGCGTCCCTCATAGCCCGACTCGCTTTGGGACGATAAACCCTAATATATAAGCCAAATCAAGCCTCTGGGATTTTCTCTAGAACCAGCGTACCTGCTCAAGGTTCAGCTTTAACGCGTTACGAAAATAACTGTTTCCCCGTTTTATCTGAGTGTCCAGCTCAATACCTACGAAGTTAGATGTGCTAGCTACGCAGAAGTTCAGTTCATCCCTCAGGCTGATACACCGGCAACCACGGAAGGGATTTCAGTGCTGCGAACGTCAGTCAGGGGTAGCCATGAAGCATCTAAATCCGGTATCGGGAAAAAGGGGAACGCGGTGCTCTGAAAACTTATTCATTGACTCTAACCGCAGCTGCGTCTACCCCGCAAGCACCTGTCTTGAATCTCGCGTTGCACAGCAGCAGTAGCAGCAGTAGTGTGTCATGTGGTTATTTTGAAACTTTGTTCATCGAAAAAAAAAACGGCAGTCAGCGCTGTTCTTCGCTGAATATTTCTCACCCAAAGGGGACGAGGAGTTGGCATAACCGTTCTTACCGCAATTTAAATTTTTAAGCAATTTGTAAAAAACGCTGCACTGACGCAAGTCACTGGAAATTATTTGATGCATTATGTCCGCGGAAAAATAGATCAAAAATTATATATTTAACCTAATGACGAACATGTAGCGGAGAATTGACCATATATCGATAGCAAAGGTGGGTACTTTTTCTCAAGCACGGACTCGCAAATGCGACTACAGCAGCGTCAAAGGCGACAGGCAGGCCAGGAGGTAAACGACGGGTTTATGCGGAGAAAAAAAGATTTAATCGTGTTCTCTTCGAAAAATGATTTGCCAAAGCGGGAAAACGGGTAATGTGAGCCTCCAGCCTCCCTCCCACTTTTTTTTTTTAGTGCAACCACCTGTTTTCACTGGATTTTAAATTCTACTTATTTTGCAGATATTGAAGCAAAGGAGTAAGTAACATTTTTCGACTGCCTGCCAAACTTGTTTTAAAGCGTAAAGAAGATGGAACCGTTACTAAACACACGCACACGCACGCACGGACGCACCACTGCTAAGTAAAGCTTGGTCATCCCCTTCATCTGCGCCTTAGGTCTGGTAATGCCTGGCACTTTCTTTTTGGTATTTCAGTGCAATTCAAGCGTTGATTCCTTTAATTCATGGCACGATTGTAATGAACAGCTTACAGCTGCGCTACTGCTTGCCTGTGGTGCAGATATGCATCAACTGCTAATCCAGATTAAAATTCATTACATTAACCGACGTTTTCAACGTTTAGCACAAAAAGCGACGAACAGCAGCGCACCGTAAGCTGGAAACACGCACGTCAATGTGATGAATGTTTTTTACATGTGCCAACTTTCAGCAGGAAACACTCCCTATGCATCAAAATCAGCATCGACAGCTGCAGCCTGACTAAGCCTGCAGGGCAAAGGCCTCTCTTATGTCTCACCAATTAACCTTGTCCTTTGCCAGCTGCGCCCACACAATGCCTGCGAACTTCTTAATCTCATACGCCCACCTAACCTTCTGCCGCCCCCTCCTACACTTACTTTCTCTTGGAATCCACTCCGTTACTCGCTACGCATTACAAACCAAATAAAATCATACGGATGGCACTGCGACACCAGTTGGGCCTTCTGTCAAATTGGAACGAAGGCGCGGTGCTATAGTTGCGATATAGATGGCGCTATGATCTGATGCGATCCTCGCGCACTTTTACACATACATGATTAATCGCACGGAGCACAGAATGTATGCGCCAAGCTTCTAGCAGAAAGCCCTTGCCCCGCCGCGGTGGCTCAGTGGTTAGGGCGCTCGACTACTGATCCGGAGTTCCCGGGTTCGAACCCGACCGCGGCGGCTGCGTTTTTATAGAGGAAAAACGCTAAGGCGCCCGTGTGCTGTGCGATGTCAGTGCACGTTAAAGATCCCCAGGTGGTCGAAATTATTCCGGAGCCCTCCACTACGGACCTATTTGTTCCTCTCTTCTTTCACTCCCTCCTTTATCCCTTCCCTTACGGCGCGATTCAGGTGTCCAACGACATATGAGACAGATACTGCGCCATTTCCTTTCCACCAAAAACCAATTATTATTATAATTATTGGAAAGCCCTGACGACGTGATGTGACATCGTACCCTTTGCTTACAGCTTTTGGATGAAATGTTCGCATGACAACACGTTATATTTCTTCTTGTGCCCGGCAGGCGAGTTGAAGGCGCGAGAACGAAGCTGATTGCTGCAGCGACCGTTATGGCGAGCATCGCCCTGATCGCCGCAATCCTGGTCCTTGTCAATGCAAGTACGTATACTTCTTGTTCTTTGTTCCCAGCAGTTCCCAGCCTAGTAAAACTGTTTACGAGTAAGCGTTGCTAGACTAGGCTGGATTCGTGTCCAGCTGTGCGGTCAGAAGACGAGTGCGTTCGATCGTACTGTCACTCTTTACCACTCTACTGTACTGTCACTCTATTACCAACTCGTACACAGAAATCGTGGTCAAGTGCACTTTTCAACGGGACGTTGTTTATGAGTGTGATTTCTTTTTACAGCGTAAGACTCCACTGTAGCAATCAATATATCCGCGGATCTATCTACCCGCGGCAGACTTGCATTTTTTATATTAACGTTGTTGGTATCGTCAAAAAATTTGCCCTTTGGTTTTTCTATGGCAGTCTTAACTACTTGACTATAGGCCCGTGTAGTGTGCGATGCCATTACACGTTAAAGAACCCCAGGTGGTCTATATTTCCGGAGCCCTTCACTACGGTGTACTTCATAGCCTGAGTCGCTTCGGGGCGTTAAACTCCCAAAAACACATAAACCCATCTTAACTACTCCACGCAAGAGATGGAGAAATTTTAAAAGAAAAAGTTTGCTGTGCATCGAAAGAATGAACTGTTAACCTTCAATATTTCCATAACAGCACTTTACAATACTCCACAGTTGTCTCAGATTTTATGCCCAAGAATCCTAGACTCGCACCCAACTTAAACTTAATGTGTTAACGTGGTGGTAACCGAATAAAGAGAGGCTCAGCATGTTCGTTTCAGAAGATCTTTTTAGTTCGTTCCTCAGCTTCACGCCGTCGGCGTCCGCAGCGCCACCTGCCTCGGGTGGCAGTTCGCAAAGTATAGTTAGAAATATCCGCTTCCCCACTTTTAGAGGAGGGGAGGAAAAGAGAAGAGAGACGGGGTTCGAATCGACTGGTGGCCTAATAACTTGGGCTTCCACCTCCACAGCTGAAGGTGATTTATTCGAAACCCATCGAAACCCATTCCGCAATATAACTCCAGTACGGATTGACCTCCGTTTGCCTGACATTGCAAGAAAGACAGAACATGCCTGCGCACAACTCTTTTAGTCACACCCCAGCTAACGCTCGAACACTCGCGTTAGACATTAGTAACAGTCCGCCGATTTTTTCTTTCACTTTTGAAAGCATTCAGTTCATTGACGGCTGTTAAGCAATCCCCCGAGTTAGGTAGCGCCGCCAATTTCTCAGTGATGTCTGCTTTTCGCAGTGATGTCTGTTTCGCACATCATACCTGAGTATGACGTGCGAAGCCAATTGGTTTCGAGGTAGCTTAACTTTTATTTCGAATCTACTTGACTCTTGCCTAGACATTGCCTTACAATGTTCTCTAAGACAATTTTTTTTACCTTCGTGCCTCGTGACCTTCCCCTAGCCAAACCGTATTCAAGCCATTTCATCTGAAAGATCAAAGGTCAAAAGTCAAGGGTCAGAGGTCGAAGGAGAAGGGTCGAAGGTCAAGGGTCAGTGGTCGAGGCTTCGGAGGCCCTTCGCCTTTTTCAGGTAGTGAGTGAAATAGTGTTTTCGCACTAAAAATCGTTCGAGATTGTGGACTGCAATGTGTAGCTCATTTGGAGGTCTTTCCTGCCGAGAAGGATAAAAAGTGTGATTTCCATCGGCACTGACGCAGACTCCTCGGGCGATACTACAACGGCCGACACCGAGCTCACGTACCGCGAGCTGACCACGGCCTCAACTGAGGCTACCACGGCAGCACGTACTCACAGGAAGGCGACTACCACGGAAGCAGGCACGACTGCCGTCCAGACGACGGAAAAAAGTGAGCACAAGTGACCGAATTTCCAGTTGCTGCTTGACCTCTTTTACGGCGACAGCCGTAGGAAACAAACCGGATCTGCGGGAATATCCGCGTGACACCTGTAGGAGACCTCAGCTATTACTACCACTTCTTACCCTGCACGATCCCCCTTTTTTTATGACCACAGTCGTTAACCGAAGAAGGGAAGAATGGAGATAACGCGAAGAACGCTAGACCCTATAAGGCAGTCATTTCAGCAAAAAAATAAAGGAACATCTTATCATGACTTGGCAAAGCGACAGCATTAGCAGTTGTTGACGCCTTTACCGGAAGTTACGCCACTTCAAGTCTGGTGGCGTCAGCTCCCTCCAGCCTTTGATCCCGTTGCTTCCAGAGAGAGGTCTAGACGCCCGTACCTTGCTGTGCACGTACGGCGACGCGACCAACTCAAGCACCGTATTTCCACCGGATGGCTTGTGCGACCTGATCTTCTTCGACTCGGCCTACAAGGGGTACAAGAACGTCCCCTTGATACAGGGCAGCTTCGAAGACAACATAAAAGTATTTCTATCCGCCGCCAAAGGCTACCAGAACACAGAATTCGGAGTGGCATTCGCCTACAAGTGAGTGCTCCCAGTAATCGTTGATTGCGAGACCTCATTCGAAAAAATAAAACGTTTTGGAAAAATAAGTTCACTTCCTTCCTCACCGTGACACTAAAGCGTAAAGGTTTGGGCAAGTTGGCCCGACATGATGGAGCAGGTGGCGCGGCTGGGAAAGACGTATCTTCCTTCCATTCCTTTCAGAGCACGTAACTCTATAGACCTCCTGCATGTTTGTAAACAAACGAGGTGGCGCTGCAGTCGCTAGCGGGCTCCTGGTAGGCAAAAGGTCAGGGAGTGTCGTTGCGGAAAGGCGTTGAGCGCGGGTTTTCAAGGCTTGTAGGCGCGTTTTCAGTTTCTGCGAATCACAGCAATGGTTGATGTTTACAGCTTAGTAATTTCTTGAAGTACACCAGCTCGCGTTGGCCACGTGCGGTGTAATCAGAGGAATAGATCGCCACTGTGTATTGTATATATGGTTAGTAGTAAACAGAAAGCGTTTCTGGCGTTGATTTCTGCGCTAGGCATTGAATAAAATAGGAAATTTTTGACACTCTGCTCTAGCCAGAATAATTTTACTTCGGGACAGTAGTGAGAGGATGTGGTGGCGTTCTTTCGGCGGAGCAGACGTGCGCTCACCGTCTGCTGACATACGTAGGTGTCGTGCTGTGCGAAAAGTGGGGACAGCGTCGTGTCCCCATTCTCCTCTAGCTGTCCCGCTTAAGCGCTGTTTTTATCCGCAGGATCACGCACCAGGCAGGCCGACTTCTCCACTTGTTAAACTGGTCGATTTGGTGAAAATTTTTGATTTCAGGAAATATTTTCTTTCTTAGCCCTGGGGTGTTCTGTTTCGTGACGAAAAATTATAGCTTAATATTCAGTAGAAATTTATAAAGTACGCTTCCGAGATGCGTGGTCGTCGAAAATTGCGAGGTAATTTCTTTGAGGCTTTCTTTGAGTTCAGGGCCGCATTTCTTTGACCAAAGCGCAAGCGAAGAGGCCAAAAACGAGGAAGTAAACGTTAAGGTTCGTTTTCTGACCTTTCACATTTTCTGCGATTGACATCACTCACACCTTCGTAATTTCGTAACGCATGAAAATAGAATGATTCTATTTGTCGCAAACGATTCCTGAGACGTTGAGGAGTGTAATTTATCTCTCGAATTTTTTTCCTACACGTGCAGTATTATGTTCGTTATTTTTGTAAGAAACGTTTTCACGTAACTATGCATGCATAAGTACATGACCATCTAAAAAAAGAAGTAATAGCGTCATATGCAGAACAGGGCTTTGTGAACATGCTGGCATAAAAAATTTCCGCTTTCTACTCAATTATTTAAGACCTTGAGGTGACTTGACGAGGGTGTTAATTATAAGTACCCAAGAACTGCACCAGGTATAGCTAAAAATAAAAGACATTACTGAAACTAATAATAATAATAATAATTGGTTTTGGGGGAAAAGAAATGGCGCAGTATGTCTCATATATCTTTGGACACCTGAACCGCGCCGTAAGGGAAGAGATAAAGGAGGGAGTGAAAGAAGAAAGGAAGAATAGGTGCCGTAGTGGAGGGCTCCGGAATAATTTCGACCACCTGGGGATCTTTAACGTGCACTGACATCGCACAGCACACGGTAGCAATTTCATATTTGCACCAAATTTAGTTTCATATCGCGTGCATAAATAATAGTTTCATATCGCGCGCATAAATAACGAAAACACTTTTCATTGCCGCGCCCCCTCTCAATCTCGACACGTCTGTTAGTATCACGCCTGCGGCTGCTTCTTTCCAAACAACCTTCGCGGTCAGTGACTGCATCATGAAACATGACACATGCATGATGCAATGAAAAAGCATGTGGCTTTTAGCACACTTAAGGTACGCTATTCTAAGCACGCCAACGTGGCCGCGCATGAACTTGCCAGATTTCTTTCTACTCGAATCAAATAATTACGTCGGTCATATTAAGAAACACTTTCAAGTAAATATCAAATGCCATAAAACGTGCCACTAAAACATGCTGTGCTATTAACAAAAGAACGCATTCCTTGGGGGCGGGTGAACCTGCCGGCGGGGGCCCCGTGCAGACCGGCTCAGGTGATAAATGCGTGCGCAGCTACATACGTGCTTTTTTTCTTGCGCAGTTATAAGCGTGCTATGCTGATGTTCAGGTGAATGAACGCAGTAACTTACATGCTGCTAAGTACATTGAGTGGCAGTGCCGATCGAATTCCAGACTTCGCGCTTTAGTACCGCGGCCCATTCCCCGTTAGCCAGTTTGCTAATGCGGTATTTGTCGCGAGAAGCCTATCAGGGCTAATTTAAATTTCCGTTTATGCTGCTACGTGGATCGAACAGTGACGCAGCTGATCAATACATGCTGCTTCTGCAGTGCTCAGGCATGATGCAGCCGCCGGTAGCTGCAGCAGCTGCGGTAGGCATCGGCTGGCGGTAGCTGTTTTGCCTACCATGCGAAAGTCGCTGCTGACATCAGCGCCACCGCATCTTCGTGACGTCGCGGGGTGAAGGAGGTCCATAGGCCAGCTAAGAAGGGCTGCACACTTCATCAATCACATTATATGACAAAATAACCAGATTTTATCAGCACAGTGTTAAAACGACACTAACGACAATCTCGTACATCTTGCCTTTCATTTTCGCGTCTTTAATCCGAGCATATGGAGGCTTCATGTGGAAAATCAACCGTCCTTTGGCTAGCATCGAGAAAGAATGTCATCACGATTATTTGCTTGAGAGTCCTTATATATTTCCGACTTGCTGAGCAAAAACTCCGTTTATTAAGGCCATAGTGT
Source organism: Amblyomma americanum (assembly GCF_052857255.1). Lineage (NCBI taxonomy): Eukaryota > Metazoa > Arthropoda > Arachnida > Ixodida > Ixodidae > Amblyomma > Amblyomma americanum. The sequence continues at coordinate 7,332,915 of NC_135504.1, forward strand.
AGCTTCTACACTCACTGTCTTCCTGTCCTGTCTCCTTCTAAATAACCGAAATCATATTGCTAGCTATCAAGCTGGATATTTAATGCGATCTAGTTAGCATGTGATGTTGTGCCCGTTGTTTATGCGGATAAACTTGCGCCAGGTACCACACATGGATGCGCAACGATCTCAAAAACGTCGACTCCAAGCTCCTGGAGGTGTTCTGGAGCTCTGGCGTCTTCCACTTCGGGGTCATCGACATGCCAGCTTTCGGCGTTGACCCACGCAACATCAGCGATGCTCTCACCACGCTCAAGGTTTGACAGAACTTCACGTGCATGCGGCTTGATTAAGGACGGGCTGCTATTAAGGACGCGCCCTAAGGGAAGAGGTAAAGGAGGGAGTGACGGAAGAAAGGAAGAAAGAGGTGCGGGTGGTGGAGGGCTCCGGGATAATTTCGACCACCTGGGGATCTTAAACGTGCACTTACATCGTAGAGCACACGTGCGCATTTTGCGTTCCGCCTCCATCTTAACGCGACCGCAGCGGTGGTCAAGTGATTGAGCATCCGCCTCGCATGCGGGAGGTGCGGGGTTCGATCCCCAGTACCGCCGGGTACCCACCGGTGACGCAATGGGTACAAGCTTTCCCCTGGTCTGATGCTCGGCTTATTTAGGGTGAAATGCTTGGGAAATGGGTCTTTGACCCCACCTTGAGAAAAAGAAATTACCTTGTGTCATGGCACTCTTTGGCCATAGATACCCTTGCGCAATAAAAGTCCATAATCATCATCATCCATCTTAACGCTGCCGCCGTGCCCGGGTTCGAACCCGGGTACTCCGGATCAGTAGCCGAGCGCCCTAACCACTGAGCCACCGGTTTTCGGAAACCAATTTTCTGTTTACTCCTTAGCGCATCACACATGATACAAAAAAGAAGTTAGGATCATCAGTGCTAACTGCGAAAACTGTTTATTCGAAAATCTCGCGCGTACATACATACATAAGCGAAATGTTTCGTCACAATAAACAAACTAAAGATCATACGTACGTGTTATCAGGATTTTTTTCTACGTTTCATTCACGCTGACGTATCGGTGATACATTTAACAGCCTTCTTTCGAATACGGGTTATTTGAAGGAGCTCATGAGCCACAATGACAATTTTTGAATGAATGAATTAATCAAATAATGATTTTTTAAAGTAACGTATACATTTTTATGGTGAAATTGAAAAAATAAAAACGTCTCGTAGCAGTATAGCAATGCAGGTAACGATAACTACGAATGGCGCCGGCATAACTAATGAGACAGAATAATCAAACAAAAAATATATACATGTTCTGAAATAAACCAGTAAAGACGACAGGACCGTAATAATAGGAAGTAAAAGTATTCTAACAATAATGTCCAAAACAAAAACTGAGAAAGAAAACTGGTTAAACAAATAGAAAATCTTAGGAGCCAAAATACCTGAAAACACTTTGTTTAGAAAAGGAAATGACATCAACATTGTCGAAGATAAGGCTATTTAATGATTTGCGTGGAACGAAACAAATCATTTGCATGCACAGTTGATGCGCGCGTGCGGCAAAAGCAAATATTCTGCAGACATTGCACAATATTAAATGGTGTCTCTTATCACGCTGGCCTTACCACTCCTTGGCGTAAGTCAACGCTAATCAAAAGGTAAATAATAATAATAATAATAATAATAATAATAATAATAATAATAATAGTAATAATTGGTTTTGGGGGAAAGGAAATGGCGCAGTATCTGTCTCATATATCCTTGGACACCTGAACCGCGCCGTAAGGGAAGGGATAAAGGAGGGAGTGAAAGAAGAAAGGAAGAATAGGTACCGTAGTGGAGGGCTCCGGAATAATTTCGACCACCTGGGGATCTTTAACGTGCACTGACATCGCACAGCACACGGGCACCTTAGCGTTTTTCCTCCATAAAAACGCAGCCGCCGCGGTCGGGTTCGAACCCGGGAACTCCGGATCAGTAGTCGAGCGCCCTAACCACTGAGCCACCGCGGCGGGGGAAAAAAAAGGTAAAGTGGTCCATAACTTTCAGCAACTCTGGATGCTTGAGCAGCGAACCATTATAAAAATAAATGCTATGTACATTGCACACAATGCTCGAGATATTTTTATCTCTCGGCTTTGGTTCACAATATTTATACTTCGTGGAGTGCTTCGGCAGGCGCAGGTTCCGTTCTCTTACGACAGTTGATGGTTGCCCACTCTATCATTATTACATCTATCAGTTCATTCCAAACAAACTTCGCCACACGGAAGGGGTAATTCGTACACAAAGTCGCAAGCTCAGTTCAAGTACGGCCTGTACTGTCACTTCCAACACCCAACCTTTTTTTTTCATAACGTGGGGGCCCTGCTTTGCTTCTTTCAAGGAGGCAATAAATTGGGCTTCTACCGCACGAGGCGGATATAGGGTTGCTTGACGGCGGAACTTATTTCTGATCCGTACAGGCAACGGTTTGGTCGAAGACCATTTTCCTAAGCATCTCACCCTAGAGGGCCGAACACCAAAGCGAGGGAAAATCTTGCACCGATTAAAAAACAGATGGGCACCCGGCGGCACTGGTGATCGAACCCAGCCCCTCCCGAATGCGAGGCGGATGCTCTGCCACAAGGCCACAGATTTTTCCCTTACGTATTCTTTTTGCGCACAATATTTCTTATTTGAATTTTTTTTTTCATCACACATTCTCTTCCTCTCCTTGCCCTTGCCTTAGGAGCTTAGCGCGGTGGCTATGAAAAGACCCGACCCCCTTCGGCAGCCCTACTCCGTGCTGGGGGCCGCGACTGCGGACATGGCCGGCTCCTACGCGTCCAAATTGAGGCGAGTACTGCGACATCAAAAAATGTTCACTTCTGGACCCGTTAAAGCCAGGTGAATGGGGAAGTGGTCCTTTTACAGAAGGGAGAAAGTACGGAAGAGATTGTTTAATAAAACTATTAGCTTCATTTCTTTGTACAGCGGTACGCCGAAAGGCGGTTCTAATTTTTGCGCGCTATAGTAACACAGTTGTATCGGCAAGCATCACTACAACTACAGGAGGCATTCATGACATAGCTTCTTGAAACTATTGATTCCAATGCTCTATCTAAACTCGGCGTCATTTAACCGCGAAAAACTAGCCTTAACTATCGCAAACAACGTGGAACATCGGGTCACGACCACAAGAAGCGCTAGTAAAATATGTTCCCTTGCTCAAAATGTTCGCTTGCGTTCTGCAGGGACAACAAATACGCAGTCCCGCACTGAAAGGAATGGCACGCGATGAAATACTGGGAAAACTGTTGCCTGTAATCACATGTGCTAGAATTCTGGCCACGCTTTGAACGAAATTATCAACAGAGCGACACGAAACAACGCGAGGAGGCAGTCCGCACACATGTAGACCGCTAATGTGTAAAGCGTTTTTCGTCTGTTTCCCTGCAGGGCTGTGTACACCCCGACGCTGTTCATCTCTCAAGGCCACTACGCATTCGGAGATAACGAACTCCCCGACTGCAAAATGGTCCCGCCCACCATGCTGCAAAAGCCGGCTGCCTCTCAGGGCTACACGTACGACCTGGTGAGTCCAGCATCGGTCTGCATTTCCCGAATGCGATGCTCACGACTTGTAGATGAAGAAATTAAGTGATGGCAAGCAACGTACGGGTGCAAAGACTCTTGGAGCCAAATTCGCCCCCGCCAAATCTGCCGGTCCCAGAATACATCTCGTCAGGTGAAATTACAAACTCAGAGATAATAGGCCTAATGCACAGTGCATTCCTGTAGCTCCGGCAGCAACCGATCGGGAAGAAACGGAGAGGACCACATAAGCAGCAGACGGAAGGAAAGGAGGGGTAAAAATTTATATGCGGCTACCACGTCTGTGTAACCCTAGATTCAAAGACAGCTGCTTGCGATGGTGAACGCGCATTTCGCTGTGACACAAGGTGGCGCCCTCTGTGTGCAGATGAGCGAACGGCTCAAAAATAAGTATGCGACACTGTCGCCGTCATTTTCTCTTCCTGGCTACGAGTGTTACGGGCTCCCTCTCCTTTCTCCGATCATCATCATCATCATCAGCCTTACTATGCTCACTGCAGGGCAAAGGCCTCTCGCTTGACCTGCAGTAGGCATAGTCAGGCCCACTGCAACGCCTCTGTGGCAGTGGATTGTACAAATGCTCTTGGACATCTATGTAGATAATCCTCATAGATGAATTTCCCAGCCTCCTTTAAGCAGCACATGGAGGACATTCGGCAGTTCTTACAACTTGTACAAAGGTCAAGTGTTCTCATGCATTGTGTCGCAGACAAACTGAGCCTTCTTTTCAAGTCAATAGCCAAAGGAACTGCTACATTCATACACAGGAGGAAAACTCCCACTAAATGTGCATTTATATGTTCGCAGTCACTTAGGACAGCTTACGGGTGAAAAAGTTCGCAATAATCAGCAACTTCAAAATTGCTGAGCCCTGTTTCACATCATTGCCTTTTATTCAGCTACGAAGTGTAGTTCCGTTTGTTATTTGTGTTGTTTAACGTTTACCAATTGCTATTTTAAAAATTGCTGCGAGATACGCCACTGCGGTCTATGCAGATCAATTGTACAGAAGGGCGGAGCTTACGTACGTAATAGAGGTCAGTAATAAGACGATTATTTAGGTCAAATGCACTGATCAACATTTTATTTTCGATTTTTAATTTTCGCGGGCAAGATTATGTTGTGAAATTGAAGACCGTCAACAATGACGGTAACTCCTCTTTTTGAGTTTTCTTAATCGGCGATGTATTTCGATATACTGAACGTCAAAAATACGTAATTAAAAGCTCGCTGCATTGGCTTTCTCACATTGCACATTATAAAACGGCATCGCTGCACGTGGTATCACCGCCGAAACGTTAAGTTCTTCGACATAATTAAATACGCAAGTAGCGTCTGTATTTGACGCACAAAAACTTCTAGTAATGCATCTTAAAATAGTGCTATGCGGGAAAGCCGGCTGAACCATCTTCAGATGCGCAATTTTGAAATTAGATAGAACCACACTGCCGATCAAGAAAATTTAAAAACTTGGGTCCCCTTCGGCACTGAAGGCCTCCAGTGACGTCATTTATAGTCGCTACTAAAGTCCGAATAAAAGAGTTTGTTAGGTAATTCTAGGCTGGTGGGCCAAGCCCATTTTGGGGGTGTTGCAGGTCGGTTCAGAACGCGAGACAACTCAGTTTTCAAATTTTCGGGAGCGGGCCACCCAAATTTCAGGGTTGGGCCAATTTCATTTTTAGACTAGAATAAGCCTGTTTTCCAGTCGAGCCCACCCACGTTCACCGCCAGTCAAATTTATCCACGGCCATTTCATCTCAAAGGTCAAATGTCAAGGGTCAAGAGTCAAGGTTCAAAGACCAAAGGTCGAGGATTCAGAGACCTATCGGCTTTTTCAGGATTGCTAGTCGAACCTATGTACGGCACGGGAGGCAGCTTCATCACATCACACCGTCCGTTGGTGACTCCTGACGCACGCAGCCCTGTTTATTTTCTGCTCGCAGACCGACGCCCTGTCCGCTCTGCAGCTGTCGCAAGACGCCGGCGTGCCCTCCAAGTGGCTCGTGTCCGTCACCATGAAGGGACGACTGACGGTGGCCAAGAATGAAACCTTCCAACTGTTGTCCGACTGCAAGACTGACGCCTACGCGAAGTCGTTCGGGACATACGTGGAGGTATGGTGCTCACATTCGCATCTCTAGACTCAGAGAAGAAAAAACGAAAAAGGATAGATTTATTCATAAGTAGTGTTTGTGAAAAAGCTTAAAGCGCTTTGAAGAGGCTGGAGACGAAAGTTAAGGACAAGTTAGTAGGGTTATGAGCAAGGGGTTAACAGTTCATTTCATCTCAGCGCTAGGCGTCGACTATACTCCATCGCAGCAGTTCCCTGCGGCACTACCCAAGGTGCGATGAGTGCAGAGGCGATGTTCTGACGTTGCGGAATGTAGTGCATGTGTAAAATGGGCCTTTATGATAGTGTGTTTTAAACTGCCCATGCCCCAAATGGTATTTTAAATCTAGCCTTAAATGACGCTCGTGGTTTGCGCGCTATTTTCTGAGTTAAGCGTGCATAACCAGTTTAGCGTGGATTCCAAGAGAAGGCAAACGTAGCAGGGGGCGGCAGAAAGGCTGGCCAAGGACAAGGTTAATTGGAGAGACATGGGAGAGGCCTTTGCCCTGCGGTGGGCGTAGTCAGGCCGATGATGATGACTAAAATGATTTCAGCAAAGACCAGGTGGATTTTAAGCGGGTAGAAGTAACCAAGCGGAGTTTGTCTGATTGGTGGCTAAAATCAAGACAAAAGTAAAACTTCACAAGTCATGGCTAGGTGGCTTGAACCACCCCCCGATTTTAAAGGTTCAGCCTTATCCATCCATCGCTGCGTCCCCGCTTGGATATTTTGAGCTGTAAGATCAGCGTTATGCCCCGCGAAACGCTTGCGTTACGAGTGCGTAAGTGTGCATACGCTATTCTGTAGCTACCTTATGTTCCTACGCTTTTTGTAGCGATAGCTACACTACGCCACCTATTCGACCCTTCAGCGTAACACCACTTGAGCTCCGTGGCACCACTTGTGCTCCGTGGCGGCGCCGTTGGTCACGTGGTTGCTCACGTAATGCGGAGCAGTTGCTGCTGCCAACGGCGCGGCGCGCAAGAGCTGCAACAAACAGCTGTGCGCATGCGCCGTGTCAAGTGGGACAAAGATGAAGAAGGAACGCCCAGCGAAGCAAAGCAGCGAAATACTGACTTTGCCATTCCACTGAGCGAGTTCCACTCGGCCAGATGTAGCTATCACGCCACTACAGGTTTAACCAGAGCTAAACCACAGCCATTTTTTTTTCCTTTCCAAGGGTATAATGACTAAAAATTTGACTGTTAGTTTTTAGTTAATGCATTCGGTAATTCACATGTATACGCGGTTTTCTGGTCGCCACCGTCGTTGACAATACTGTAGCGATAAAATAATTTTTTAATTCAAAAACGTATTTTGTTTAAATTACGAAGTCCTAGAAAAAAACTAGCACATCTGCGGTTTCGCGTCCCAAAGCTGAGCATGGTCAGTGAGCGATGCCATGTTTCTACACTTCAGGCACGCAAGATGTACAGCTCCTACCGGCCAGGAACGTCGGCGCCATTCACCTGAAAGAGTACTCCATCATATAACCATCGTCTTAAAAATTAGTTCACTTTCTGTAATATAAATACCTGATCATGGTGGCGCTGTCAGGCCACATGTATCATAATACGTCCGCTTGCTAATCTTTGCAGGTTTGCACCAGCTCATTCTTCCGCAAGAAGCTGAAGTACTTCGACAGCCTTGAGGCGGCGTACACGGTCAACGTTTTCAAGAAGACGATGTTTGTGTACGACAACGAGAAGGGCCTCTGCACGAAGGTAAGCACTTAGCAGCATTGATCCTTTCAGCACAGCCAACTGGGGACGCTTAGGTCACCGTAAGAGTGAAGTGCAATGGCATTATATTTCAAATTCTTGCAGCTTCTGTTGTGACTTCTATACACGGCTGGCATATGATTGGTCTGTTTAAGCTCACGGGATCCTATGGCATCGTGCCTCCCTTGTGAAATAGTCTGTAGATAGCCTATAGATTTCTTATAGACTATTGCCTTCCTATAGATTTTTGTCCATTCATAGTCTATAGACTGTCTACGGACAAAAGTCTACTAAAAGTGTTTGGCCATAATCTATAGATTGTCTATACCCTATCTAAAGGATCTCTATTGTTATAAACTGTTCTCTGGGGTTTGTCTATAGAGGGTCTATAAATTTTATAGACACTATGGACTGTATAGAAGGCTATGAACAGTCTATAGACTTTAAAATTTTTTGTAAGGGCTCTCTCGACAAGTCAGAGCATTTCGTCACACCGGATAGCCCCGAGTTGCTCCTAATGTGAACTGTCATGCTATATAGGATGCTATCTCGAAACTCGGTAGCTCACAACCGCGTGGGCAGATTGTAATTACATCAGAAGGTCACGTGAGCTCTTTCGAACAATCATTAACTCAGCTGCTACAGTGGGCAGGTTGCTCACAATTCGGTAGACAGGTTGCCACCTGACACGGTGGGCATGATATGATGACGTCACAGGGTCACGCAGTGAACACTCTCGATCCATCAGTGAATGTTGTGACACCGTACATTGGTGGGGTTTTGGTTTGACAACTCTAACTATATCGCATTAAAGTGCACACAGTTCTGTAGATTAGTCTATACAAGTTAGAATAGACAACAGTCCACTGCAACTGAATCTGTCGCAACTGAGAACCGGTCACTGGGCAGTCTAATACACAAAACCTGCCACTGATCCTACCAATATCAAAAGGAACAAGTATCTGTGAATCCAAGTGTTAGCGATACCCTTCGACGGCTTTCCATCGCGTTTTGCGGATTCTCCCAGACTGTGGAGACTTTCAATAGCTTTTTCCTTTTCAATAAATTTCATTTGAACATAACACTCATGAGTATGTGCCCTTTACCTCCTCATTCACTTCGACTATTTTTCCTTAATGTAACTTCAGTACGTTGGGCACCACAGTCGCTTTTAACCTATACCTAAGTCTCAAATAACACCCTTGTCAACACGCCCTTCCATTGCAAGGTCCTATACATTTTCACTCGGTCGGTAGGATTTTAATGCCCGCGCACTGTATTGACCAGGCTTGTTCCAACTACGGATACGAAATATCTCCGGAGGACACGTTCGCCGGACACTAGAAATCATTTTTCCAGTTGCCAATCGCTATTGGGTCTGGACACCTGAGTGCCGCGTACATGGGCCTTATTTAAACATATTTAATCCACAATTTCATTCAGAAAATATACACGTCGTCGGACATCTCCGCGACGCTGGTGTGAATTTAAAGAGGAAACACAAAAATGAGGGACGTCCTGAAAAATATTACCTAAGCTGTTCTTTAAGTTATGATCTTTATATTTGTGCTGTCTTCGCAGATGTGCCGGCTGAAGTCACAGAACGACAACCTCCAATTTGGCATCGCCGTGTTCGACCTCGATTACGAAGATTACAACAACAGCTGCACCGACTTGAACGTATTCGGCGCATTCAGTCGACTCAAGATGGTCCGCAAGCTGGTCGACTACTTCCGGACACCGTCAGCCAGCGGCGCTCGCTGTGAAAGCGATGTCCCTTGTCCCAAGGGTGCCGCTAACTAACGGGCCGCTTCACGTGGCTACCCGACACGCGGAGTACCTTTGCATGACCTGCGTCGAGTCGCAATAGTCTGGGGAGCATCCAGTCATCCTATATCAGGGGGTTTATAGGAGAACTCAATTCCCTTCTTCAATAAGTTGCGGCTAGAATAAAGGAAATGAAAATGTCATTGCATTTCTGTTCGAGAAGAGCTCGCTGAAATCACTGTATTGTATATTTGTGAATTCTATATGTATATTATCATGCTGCATTTCCGTTTTGTTGAATTTAGCAGATCGGAGGTACAAACACACATACAGGTACGTAAAGTAAAAGACAAAGAGGGCACTGTCATTAGAAATGCAGATAAGATAGTAGCCGATGCTGGTTTAAAGGAGTTTTAACGCCCCAAAGACGCTCAGGCTATGAGGGACGCCGTAGGGAAGGGCTCCGGAAATTCTGACCACCTGGGGTTCTTCAACGTGCACTGACATCGCACAGTACACGGGCCTAACGCGGACTTCACAGTACACTGAATCGAACCCGCGTCTTCCAGGTGAGTAGCCGAGCGCCGTAACCACTGAGCCACTGCGGCGGCAAAGTAGCCTAAACAGCCGAAGAGGTCTACAAAAATCTGTAGTTTTCTCTCCTTCAGCATTCCTCTATAAAATACATTGCTTGATTCATTCTCTTCCTGCCTCTCAAGTTCTCTTCCTTTTAAGGCGGCCCCACACTGCGGGCTCTTTTTTACTTCATTATGAGCTTTTCGATGTTGTTATTTTTCGTTTTTTTTTCAATCTATGCATAAAGTTTTCTGTGTACTTTTTCAGCAAAAGCCTCTCCGCAGATTAAGATTTCCAGTAGTTCATTTTGTGAAAATTATTCTCAACGGTGTGCCCTTTACTTACCCTACCGTAACTAATAATCGTTAAATAGAGAAAGGGAGCCTTCACAGGCAGATATAGGAGTCTCTGGAAGCAGAGTTTTGCCGGTCTAAAAGCAAATTTAAGATAAAAGGATCGGAGTTAAGCTCTAGAATATTTTTGGGCCCAAACAAATAAAAGCCTTGCCCTGCAACACAACAAGAAAGGACACAGCAAGAAAGACGGATAGAAAAAGGCAACTTAAGTAGGTGACGTATGCAAGAGGGATTCGGGAGCTAGCAACTGAAAAGTGAAAAATATGGCCACCGCCACAAACGGACCTCTGTCATCTTGCCCGAGCCTGTGCTGTTCATCTTTGCCCTGCTGTCCTTTCCTCCGGTTTTGAACTTGTTCGCACTTTTTCGCTTGGTTTTGAACTTGTTTGCACTACTTCTGCCGTCGCGGAACACCAAGCGTCATCTACTCCTTTGTGCGACTTTCAAATCGTTGTGTTCCTTGCCAATGAGCCGAACGCCACCACAGACACCTGCTTTTTTTTTGCTTTTATTTACCCTCCATGTTCATTCGGAAGGGCTTGTTGCTTCTGGCGGTTCTGAATGTATTTATACTGATGATTTGGCGCCGAAGAACAAACTCCACATATGATGTTTGAGAATTACCACTCAATACTAAGTCTTCAAATATCCAACTGTTTTCAGCATGATAAAAAGTAAAGTTTTCCTCTTACTACTTGTCACCTCAAATCTTCGGAACAAGTGACGTAGTGATCTAGAGTTGTTCCTCTCTATTCAAGAAAACAGAAGCACCCAGCAGACATTTTGATTGTTTTTTTGTCAGATGGAATAAGTCAAAAGCTTGCAACCTACCCGAAAAAAAGAACGAAGTTTGAAGGTCTCACTCGCTACCTCAGTTTGCGTCTGTCTTCTGCGGTTGTTCTATCTCTTGGCGCTTCTATGCTTACCGTGAGAATGCTTGCTCTGCCGCTCAAAATTTTCGTCTAGAAACAAAACGCCTACCATCATAAACTTCCGTATGCCCCTAAACCTTATTTTGGTACTTCATTTTTTTTTTCCCCGGGTTCGAAACCGACCGCGGTGGCTGCGTTTTTATGGAGGAAAAACGCTAAGGCGCCCGTGTGCTGTGCGATGTCAGTGCACGTTAAAGATCCCCAGGTGGTCGAAATTATTCCGGAGCCCTCCACTACGGCACCTCCTCTTCCTTTCTTCTTTCACTCCCTCCTTTATCCCTTCCCTTACGGCGCGGTTCAGGTGTCCAACGATACATGAGACAGATACTGCGCCATTTCCTTCCCCAAAAACCAATTATTATTATTATTATTATTATTATTATTATTATTATTATTATTATTATTATTATTATTATTATTATTATTATTATTATTATTACTTCATTTTTGCTATTCCATGTTTTTTTCCTCCTTCTTTCTTGTACTAACTCCCTTGCCTAAATTTAAGCTTGCTGGACCCCTAACCACCCGCATACACCTCTGTCACGGAAACTGAGTTGCCCAATTTTTAAAGTCATCCTATGTTTGCCGCATGCAATTTGCAATGCAAGTAGTTACTGCCTGGTTGTGGCCAATCCCCCTTGTGGGTATATGCATTTTGTGAGGCAAACGACAAAACCACCACCTCATCAAGTGGATACGGCTGAAACCACTTTTAAAGAAGCCATTGAAACCTTCAGATAGGCCGCCACGCAGCATAAGTGGTACTGCTGGGTCCCACTGCCTCTTACGAGTCCTTTAGTATGGGTAGCAAGTGGGACGTCGAAATTAAGAGGAAGAAATGGGCTCGGGCAGGGCACATTATGGGAAGGCAAGAGAAGTGATGGTGGTTAAGAGCAGTACTGGATTCCAAGAAAAGGCAAGCGTAGCAAGGGGCGGCAGAAAGTTGGGTGGGCGGATGTGATTAACGAGTTTTCGAAGATACGGTAGCCGCAGCTGCCACAGGACAGGGTTAATTGGAGAGGGAGGCAAGAGACCTTTGCTCTGCACTGGGCGTAGTCAGGCTTCTTCTTCTTCTTCTCCTTCTTCACCCCAGGTATATGGCACATACCCACGCGGGGTGATTGGCCAAGGCGTAGTAGAATAAACAAAGAAGTTTCCATGGAAGATGACGACAAAACTGTAGCACCAATCGTGAATTTTGAAAAATCAATGAATAAAAACAACAGAACAATATTGACTGTTAAATAACAGACAGCATTTTGGTGAAAAAAGAAGAGCTCGGGCTGATCACGGTGGTGGTGGTGGTGGTGATGATGATGATGATGACTGAGGACAGGAACGTCTAGTGCCGCAGATAGTAGCAATAAACGCATTATTTGCGTCAATTCGCCCTGCACTTTGTTTCCAAGCATTAAGTCAACAGCTCACTCTCCAAAGAAAAAAAAATGACGATTTCGAGAAGCACCAACGCAAAAGGTGTCCGCAGACAAATTTTTCCGTTCTTTCTGAAAAAGCTTCGGACCCGATGGCATTTTGTTAGCATTCTTAGAAAACCGCGCCTGTAACCAAATGGATGACAGCCGGTCGGAAGTGCGCTTAGTAAACCTTTTCCAAAAACCACTGCCGTTATTTCAGCCAGGGATCCAGTTACCAGAGTCGCCCCGCACGTGCCATCGAGCCGAGAGGCAGATGACAAAGACGACGAAGAAACGAACGTACTCATCCCGCATCATGAGGTGAGTGGCTCCGGTTCTTATAGTGTTGCTCTTAGTTCTGCCAGCCCTACGCGTTGAATTCATAGCTGTCAAGCGAGAATCAATAACCTTGTTCGCCTGAACGCCGTACCTACCTGCATGCGACCCGCCGCGGTGGCTCAGTGGTTAGGGCGCTCGGCTACCGATCCGGAGTTCCCGGGTTCGAACCAGACTGCGGCGGCTGCGTTTCGATGGAGGCAAAACGCTAAGGCGCCCGTGTGCTGTGCGATGTCAGTGCACGTTAAAGATCCCCAAGTGGTCGAAATTATTCCGAAGCCCTCCATTACGGCACCCCTTTCTTCCTTTCTTCTTTCACTCCCTCCTTTATCCCTTCCCTTCGGCGCGGTTTAGGCGTCCGCCGATATACGAGACAGATACTGCGCAATTCCCATTCCCCAAAAACCAACTATTATTATTATTATTACCTGCAAGCGACCTTCTTGCGCGGTTGGCCGTAGAGCCCATCGAAATTCCGGCAGTTGTTCCAAGCGGCGGACGCTCGTATACCTCGGGGGGGAAAACATTTTGAGGAAAGTAAATGGCGCAGTAATTGTGTCGCAACTCGGTGGACATCCGAACTGCGCCATAAGGGAAGGGATAAAGGAGGGAGTGAAAGAAGAAAGAAAGAGGTACAGTAGTGCGGAGGGCTCCGGAATAATTTCGACCACCTGGGGATCTTTGACGTGCACTGGCATCGCACAGCAAACGGGCGCCTTTTGCTCTTCGCCTCCATCGAAACGCGGCCGTCCTCAGGGACAAGGTGGTTTTCCAGGCGCATGCGCCGTAGCCCCGTATATCTGACCTTAAGCCACCCTAGCGCATTCGCGGCGTCTTTTAGATACCATAAATCATCGGTTCACCTGAATCTACAATTAGCTCACAGCAATGATCGCCTGTCCGTGGCCTCACCACTATCAGGTGATCCCGTTTAGATGTGTTACCTTATTTCCGTCCAAAACATAAGTTGGCGCATTTAAACAGTGTGAAGCGAGGGGCATGTCATATGAGCGCTGTAAAGAAGGTCCTCATTGTTGTTTGAGTTCCGAGATATGATTTATCTCACGAGTTCTTGAAGCGATGTGGAAGCCAGGATCGCGAGTCGTCCGACTACCTAAAACTCTGGCTGGGTCCCGACCACGGCGGCTGCGTTTCGATGGAGGCGAAACGCTAAGGTGCGCATGTGCTGTGCGATGTCAGTGCACGTTAAAGATCCCCAGGCGGTCGAAATTATTCCGGAGCCCTCCTCTACGGCACCCCTTTCTTCTTTCGCTCCCTCCTTTATCCCTTCCCTTACGGCGCGATTCGGGTGTCCGCCGATATGTGACAGACACTGCGCCATTTCCTTTACCCAGAAACCAATTTACCAATTTATCGAGAGTGCATGAGTGCAGCACACTCGTGCAATTTGTCGCCTGGCGCTCGTAGCTCTCTATACGCTGCAGAAACTTGTGGGATGCAGGATAACAATAAAAACTCGCCGCGGGGCCTCAGCGGTGTGCTGTGCGGTGTCAGTAGCACACGTTAAAGATCCCCAGGTGGTCGAAATTATGCCGGAGGCGTCCACTACGACACCTCTTTCTCTCACTCCCTCCGTCCTTCCTTCCCTCACGGCTCGGTTAAACCGCCCGCCGAGAAGATATGTGAGACAATTACTGCGCCATTTCCTTTCCTCAATTGGATTGGATTTCAAAACTTTTATTGACCAGCGGAAAGCGTTTTTATGGAGGCAAAACGCTAAGGCGACCGTGTGCTGTTCGATGTCAGTGCACGTTAAAGATCCCCAGGTGGTCGAAATTATTCCGGAGCCCTCCACTACGGCACCTCTTTCTTCCTTTCTTCTTTCACTCCCTCCTTTATCCCTTCCCTTACGGCGCCGTTCAGGTGTCCAACGATATATGAGACAGATACTGCGCCATTTCCTTTCTCCAAAAACCAATTTTTATTATTATTAGGCTCCCAGCCTATACGACGGCCAAGATGTAAATCCTTGCGGCGGCTTCGGCCCCTCGGACGGCTTCTAGTTGGATCTCTGGACTAGAGCCGAGTAGTAAAACCTTCCATTGGCCTAGCGACTTTTTGTGGCCCTCCGGAGGGGCAAGAAGGAATTTTCAAAGGATATGATTAAGCTTAGCTTTATTTTTACAGAGCTTAGAGATTTGAAAGCTTCTGAATAGGAGGTGTAACTGGGTCACTGGGCCAAGATAAACCTCAATCGCGCATAAGTTGGCGGTGGCGTCCAGCTACAAATTGAGGCAATTATGCATCTTTTTGGCAAAACCAGCGGAAGGTTTAGAGTCCGTTGATTTTGAGGAAGGGCCGATAACTGTCTCCCTGGTTTAGTGGACACCTCAATCGCGCTTTTAGGTACTACATGGCGGTGGTGTCCACCTGCAAAAAAATAGGCAGTGGCTTAGCCCTGGTTAAGCCTGGATATACAAGCGAAAAGCTTCAGTTCTGCTTGGTTTGATGCCATGGTTATGCTTTGTAGCTTACCTGGTATTGTATACATTGTTTATCTAATGGCGTAGACTTGGTTACTCAATGGCATGTGTTTACAAGCTAGACACAGAAGCGACAGTATTATACTTCTTTATTTATTACTGTTGGACACATTGTCTTGCAGTTTCTCTACAGCCATAAAGACAGCCCGGTGATCCGAGTGGTAGAAAGCGGCTGCCTCTCCTCACTCGCTTGGCTGCTGCTGGCTGAAGATGCGGCCAAGACATGCTTTTCGGCTTCTTTCCGACGTCGTTTAGCAAGGCGTATTTCCCGTTGTTCAGGCGCTTCGGCTGCACGTTTAGCTTTGGCTTTATTTTTTTTTTTTCGCTGTTGTGCAGCCAACTCCCAAGCGAGTACTTCTGGATCGGACGAATTTAGTTTCTCAGCTTTTCTGCGTAGTCAAGCAGCAGCCGCACTCTCCTTCCCTTCCAAGCCGAGTGCGCACGCCTATTCTCTGGCAAGCGCATTATATAGCCTCCTTGCGCATGCACATGACGCACATGTGCAGTAGCGCGCGGCTCCGCCGAAAGGTCAGGCGATGCAGTCGGCGGCGGCGACGGCTGCGGCAGCGGCTGCGGCAGCGGCGAGGAGCGACCACCTGCGTGGCGCGTGACGTCACTCGTTTTCGCGCATGCGTATAATTCAGCAGTTTAGCTCACGCGAAGCTCGGCTTGACCCGCGTAGTGAAGCTTTTCCGCGGTTGGGTGCAAGCACAGTTTCCGCGTAGTGAAGCTTTTCGCTTAAGACTGTGCTTGCACCCAACCGCGGAGTTCCCGGGTTCGAACCCGACCGCGGCGGCTGCGTTTTTATGGAGGAAAAACGCTAAGGCGCCCGTGTGCTGTGCGATGTCAGTGCACGTTAAAGATCCCCAGGTGGTCGAAATTATTCCGGAGCCCTCCACTACGGCACCTCTTTCTCCCTTTCTTCTTTCACTCCCTCCTTTATCCCTTCCCTTACGGCGCGGTTCAGGTGTCCAACGATATATGAGACAGATACTGCGCCATTTCCTTTCCCCCAAAAGCCAATTATTATTATTATTATTATTATTATTATTATTATTATTCAACCGCGGCAAGCAGCTTTTTGCAGGTGGACACCACCGCCATGTACTACCTAAAAGCGCGATTGAGGTGTCCACTAAACCAGGGAGAATGTTATGCGCCTTTCCTCGAAATCAACGGAGTCTAAACATTCCGCTGGTTTTGACAAAAGGAAAGATGCATAATTGCATCAATTTAGGGTGCCTCGACCCTAGTCTCAATTTGTAGCTGGACGCCACCGCCAACTTATGCGAGATTGAGGTGTCTCTTGGCCCAGTGACCCGTTACACTTCCCATTCAGAGGCTTTCAAATCTCTAAGCTCTGTAAAAATAAAGCTAACCTTAATCATACCATTTGGGAGTACCCTCTTGCCCCTCCGGAGGGCCACAAAATAATGTCGCCAGGCCAATGAAAGGCTTTACTACTCAGCTCTAGTCCAGAGATCCAACTAGAAGCCGTCCGACTGGTCCAAGCCAACGCAAGGCGTTGAGTTACGGTTGGGTGCTTGCACCCAACCGCGGCCGGGTGCCGCGGTGCCTCAGTGGTTAGAGCGCTCGGCTACTGATCCGGAGTTCCCGGATTCGAACCCGACCGCGGCGGCTGCGTTTTCATGGAGGCAAAACGCTAAGGCGCCCGTGTGCTGTGCGATGTCAGTGCACGATAAAGATCCCCAGGCGGTCGAAATTACTCCGGAGCCCTCCGCTACTGCACCTTTTTCTTCCTTTCTTCTTTCACTCACTCCTTTATTCCTTCCCTTACGGCGCGGTTCAGGTGTCCGCCGATATGTGAAACTGATACTGTGCCATTCCCTTTCCCGAAAAACCAAGTTTCATTTTCCTTTCCAACAGTGAACTCAACCTACTTTATCGTAAACACCATCATCAAAATCATCCGCCTGTTACGTGCAGTGTTGGACAATGATCGCTTCTACAGAGCCCCAATAAGGGTCCTCCAATGCCAGTCGCAGTAACCCAATCCCACTAAGCTAGCAGCTTGAGCTAGATGGTCACACATAAAGGGGATGGCAAGAGGCACCAGAATGAGGGGCATAACTAGGACAACCACTTGGATAGAACACAGGACAGCGCTTGTCATGTGTCAGAAATTATCGTGTATGCCTTGTTTCTCAGGCGCTGTTGACACTTCGATTGTTACTCCGTTTCTGCAAACCTTACAAACTTATGCTTCCAAATGACCTTCTGTAGCACCCGCTAGGTGTCGCTTTCCTTACAATCCGCTCTGTTATCCTCTGAGGACATTGGCTCTCAGCTCTCCGCACTGCAAGCACCAAGACTGAAAATTGGTTTTTGTGTAAGGCCTCGCCGCGGTGGCTCAGTGGTTAGGGCGCTCGACTACTGATCCGGTGTTCCCGGGTTCGAATCCGACCGCGGCGGCTGCGTTTTATGGAGGAAAAACGCTAAGACACCCGTGTGCTGTGCGATGTCAGTGCACGTTAAAGATCCCCAGGTGGTCGAAATTATTCCGGAGCCCTCCACTACGGCACCTCCTTCTTCTTTCACTCCTGTCCTTATCCCTTCCCTTACGGCGCGGTTCAGGTGTCCCGCGATATATGAGACAGATACTGCGCCATTTCCTTTCCCCAAAAACCAATAATAATAATAATAATTATTATTATTATTATTATTATTATTATTATTATTATTATTATTATTATTATTAATATTATTATTATTATTATTATTATTATTATTATTATTATTATTATTATTATTATTATTATTATTATTATTATTATTATTATTATTATTATTATTGTTATTATTATTTTGTGTAAATATTTTGTGTATGTTACCTCTCCCCCTATCCTCTCTTCCTGTCCCCTTACCTCTTTCATTTATCCATTCTGCCTGCTATCCTTTATTTCCGCTGCCCCAGCTCAGGTGCTTCAGTATCGATGGCAGATGCCGGGGCTAGCAAAAATCTTTTCCTTCCTTTTTAGTATTATTTTAATAAAAACTACTTAATTCCTTTTTGGGGAAAGGAAATGGTGCAGTATCTGTCTCACATATCTGCAGGTACCTGAACCGCGCCGTAATGGAAGGGATAAAGGAGGGAGTGAAAGAAGAAAGGAAGAAAGTGGTGCCGTATCCGGAATAATTTCGACCACCTGGGGATCTCTAACGTGCACTGACATCTCACAGCACCCGGGAGTCTTAGCGTTTCGCCTCCATCGAAACGCGGCCACCGCGGTCGGGTTCGAACCCGAGTGCTCCGGATCAGTAGCCGAGCGTCTAACCACTGAGCCACCGCGGCGGGTACCTTTTTCCGTTTCATCTTGATCTATGGTTGGACGAGTCTGTTCTCTGATCCAGGCTCTTTTCTTTCCGTTCTAAATCTATGTACTAACAACTACGACATATCAAACTACAGTAAACAGCGCCTGTATACACATCTACCACCACTTTTAAATTGTTATACTCCGGTCAACTTTAATCACCTTCAAGACATTCTATAGGGCTCCGGTTTCTGTACGCGGTTGCTTTGGGATAATATTGGCTGCGTATATCCAGTGTATTTACATTTTATTTAATGATGCTCCCAGATAAACCTGATTTATGTATATGTATGCTGATACATACGCACACATGAATGCGGTTATGTTACCTCTCTGCCGAATCACGACATCGTATACCCGTCAAGCTGTCCACTGACAGCTTTCTCTTCTACAGTTCCTCCACCTGTAATTTTGACAAGATGGCAATTTTTGCCAATCCTGCGTCAATGTCTGTAAACATTAAGGCACTCCGCCCACGGGCGGCTTATCTACGCAGTCTGATGGTGCAGGTGTCGCGGCAAGGCCGCTCGCCTACCACCCTGGTGCTGGTGAGCTTCGCGTCCATGGTGGTGCTGGGGCTGCTGCTTCATCGCTTCACAGGCACCCTGCTCAGGCAGCACTTCCCAACGCAGCTGTGTAAGACAAACGCCGGCAGCCAGCTCGGCGCCACCGAGGTGCTGGTGGCCGTGCGGACGTCGCCCAGCAAGCACGGTCTCCGAGAGGCTATCCGCAAGACCATGTTCCACCCGAGTGTGCGCGCCGTGCTGCCTTGGCAGCTCGTCTTCTACATGGGACACTCCGTAGACCTCGTCAGGTAGGGCTCTTTTGCTGGCTAAAATTGGCAAGAACGAGAGAGAGAGAGAGTGTGTGTGTGTCTGTTAAGGAGCGCAGATCAAGTGCTCGGTATATCTTATGCCTGGTTTACGAGTTGATCTTTCAGCTGTTCAAAGACCACCAGGCAGTTCTGGAGGAGGCTGAAAGGAACTGGCTAGGGCAACGGGACTCGAGAAAAGACAATCCTCGGGACTGGCAAAGAATGCACTGCAGATGGGGGAGGAACGGTCAGAGAGAGAAAAGGCAGTACTCGTGATTGGCACAGGAAGCAGAGCAGTTGGGACAGAAGGGGTCAGAAGTGGAAAACACACTGCTCGTGATTGGCATAGTAAGCACAGCAGATGGACAGGTCGGGTCAAAATGTAGTCGGTACAGGAACCATGGTACTGATGTGGGCTGGCATGGCCGTGCACATCTACACCTACAGCGCCCAGCGTAGACAACGACACGATACTTACACCGTAGCGGCTTTTGATTTGTGGTGTCACTGTGTCAGGTGTTGCCAACGAGGAATTTTAACGCCCTCGAGGGGGCGCTTTAAGCAATCCGGTAAGCCAGAGCTACGGAGGACTCATTCCCTTTGGCAACCAAGTTGGAATCGCGCTTGTTTTAAAATTCCAAGATAAGCTCGCGCTTGTTTGTCGGTGGAGGCAGCCCCGTATGAGCCTGTCGTTTCTCGGGGGCGTAAGGAATAAACGACAGACAAAAAAGAGATCGCTGTCTGGCGTTTTAAAATGGCCGGCATGGAAGCGGATCGGTAGTCTGTCGACGTGCGCCATGGCGTCAGTTCAGTGACGTCGCCGATCAAGGTTCGCTCAACCGGATGTCGCCCAGGGACGCCTCCTCAGGCACGCGTTCCCTAACCGCGCAGGTCGCGTGCGCTTCGGCGCGAGGTCCTCAAGGGCGACGTGATCATCGCCCCGTACGAGGCCATTGTCCAGAACAGCGTGAAGATCTTCATCGACGCCATCCGCTGGGTGCACGAGCAGTGCGCGCCGCACCTCAGGTACTTCATCCACACCAACGACACCACGCTGGTGGACCTGCTGGCCGCGCACGAGTACATCGCGGCGCTGAACGAGACCAACGAGAGGTACTTCCACTGCGTGCCGGTCCAGCTGGTGCTGGTCAACCGGGACACGAACAGCTCGTCGTTCGTGCCGGAGTACCTGTTCCGGGACGACTACTGGCCCACGTACTGCGAGGGGGATGCCTACATCATCCACGCCAAGCACCTCAGGTCGCTTGTGAGGGGCTCGGAGGCCATCAAGCAGTACCCGCGTCTGACTCAGTACGTCACCGGACACCTGCCCGTCGTGGCTCGGGTGGGGCACAAGAACATCACGAGGAAGGTGATTGATTGATTGATTGATTGATTGATTGATTGATTGATTGATTGATTGATTGATTGATTGATTGATTGTATATTAGATGTTAGGGACGTTAAACTTAGAGACGTTAAGCTATAGCATAGCATTCTATACCATACCATCCCTATTGAGAATTGTGTATAGGTTTGAAAGGGCGAGCAAATACGATTATGGCACATTTGGTTCGATTTTATAGGTTCAACGTTCGAAAGTGACTCAGGCTGTGAGTGACGCGCCGTAGTGGAGGCCTGCAGATAATTTCGACCACCTCGTGTTCTTAACGTGCACTGATATCGCACAGTACACGGGCCTCTAGCATTTCGCCTCCATCGAAACGCGGCCGCCGCGGGCGGTATCGAACCCGTGACTTTCCTCTACTGTGCGACGTTAGTGCGCGTTAAGGAACTCCAGGCAGTCGAAATTATCCGGAGCTCCCCACTACGGCGTCCCTCATAGTCTGAGGCGCTTCGGGAGGTTAAACCTGTAAAACCAAAACAAATGCGTCGTAATCCTGTTTGCTGACCCATTCAAATCGATATAGATTTTCCAATACGGATACCATACCACAACGTACCGTAAAAGCCCAGTTTATAAAGCTGTGCAGTCCGAAGGCCCTGTCTGTCGTATGGTTTGGAACGAAGACAATAACCGCACCTTTCTTTTTTCATGGCCTCCTCTCCTTTGTCGCAGGTACGTGCTGAGGGTGTGCAGCAGCCCGCGGTCGAGGTCGCCCCAGAGCGGCCCATATTCGTCAGCCGATTGAAGAGCAGCTCTAAATGGAAGCCGCAGTGGCTCAAGACGCTCATTTGCTACGTCGGCGCCAACGAGACCAATGAGATGACGGAGAAGATCGTGGACAAGATCAAGATCCATATGCTAGACTGAAGGACGCAATTGCCTCGAAGCTAATTCCATGGCTGTCTTTCCAGTCGGGCCGGAACAATGGCAGGGTTTCATGCTGGCTTCTTCGCGCACTCTCTACCCTGTTAGTGCACTCCCCGTGAGAACCCTTTACTGACCTGGTTTCTCGCAAACACTGTGACAAGCCGGTCCTGTGGATTTGCTTTTCTTTACATATTTTTCAGCCACGTTCTCCTGTGCTCTGAGTGTCTCCATGTGGCAGAGTCCTTTGGAAAGAATATGGTTTCTCTGCAGTCATATACTCGCCGTCTCTCCGCGTACTAAGGGTTGTTCTTGGATTGTTGTATTGTAACGGCTTGGACATGCCAACGTTTTGTTTTTGTGTTCTCTTTTGCTTGTTTGATTTGTTTTGTTTTTTTCGTTTACTCTTCCTGCGTTGTCTCGTGCCCTGAGAAGTGATTCTCGCACAAACTGAACTAGGCACTTAGGAAATTGTTTCTGTTGGAATGTGGAAAGAATGCCGTTAAACAAAGCTCGGCCCGCGAAAACTTCGCTGAGTTTACAAATGGGTTTTCCGTAGAGGGCGCAATTTAAGCAAAAGCAACCCCAGAGCAATCCTGGAGGTCTAGGAAGTGGCTGACACATTTGGAAGTGCGATAGTGCATCTCTTGACCTGTATCAAGACATTCTTGCTTTTGTTGTCGTTTTCTTTTGTTCCGCGCTCCTTTTGAGCCATCTAGAGAGTTTTCTGTATTTATCTGCCTGGGTTGTATAAAATTCTCCTGCGCAAACTACTTGCCTGTTTGGGCTCAAGCACAGGTCATTGGGTAGCTGATCACAGATTGCTTTCTCCAATGAATAATTTTACCATAGGAACTTGCCTGAATTGTTCAGAATCTGCGAGAAACTACAGTCGTCTGCGCGAAGAATATTCGTCTAGGCGAGCGGAGCAGCAGATTTGACAGGCTGCGTCATCAGGGGCACTGCGAGACCTAGCCCACCTCCAAGCAGGGATATTGGTTACCTCGCAGTTCTCCAGATGTCGCAGCCTCTCAAATCGGCTATTCTGCTGGCCTCGATGAAAAATCTGCGCGCAGACGACTCCAGTTTTTCACCGATTCCGGGCAGTCCAGGCAAGTTAAATTATTTATCGAAAACATCAGACGATCATATGCTACCCTGTGGTCTGTGTTGGAGCAGACATAGACCAGTGGCTTGCGCAGGAGAATTTTGTACAACCGGACAGATAAGTACAGAGCACCCTGTACAATTTCGGCAACCAAAATGACAGTTGTATTGCAGCGCAGCTCAAGTGGGTTGGTACTGCGACACAAGAAATTTGTTGGCCTTTCCCACTGCTCTTTCCTCTTACCGTCCCCAAGTGTGTGTGTACTGCGTGGTCTGTAGGACTGTTGTACTGTACCTTGTTCCTGGTGTTTATTTACAGTGTATGTGCTTTGTTGAATTAAAGTGTAATACTGTGCTCATTTCGTTACTTCGTCTCCGAACACCTATTTACTGGTACAGTGTTTAAGTTCCTTAAGCATGTCAGCTGGAATACGTGAATTCAGAATGCCGCCTCTGCCCGTGGGCAGTGTCAGTGCGCTGTCTATGAAAGCTTGGACGTACAGTCGTGGTCAAAACTCTTAAGACCAAACGCATTTCGCTTCAGCCACATAACAGAGCCATTACGGCACTATTAAAGACCGAATGACCTTAAAATGCTAGCAGAAGATTTATTGTTGCGGTAGAGAAGCTTATTCCTGCTTGACTTGTGTATTGAATGATCCGCTACACGGAGCATTCTAGGAACATTCATTTCGCTTCAGCTGAACGCTATGGACTTAAGATTTTTACCAAGGCTGCAGTCAGCTACCGGCCGCATTTTAAAGCTCTGTTTGCTCTGGACAGGTCCTTTCACCGCCAATAGGTGACGCGACCACTTGCGAAAACTTGCCTGGGGTGGGAGGTCTGGCCCATTTAGCCTGATAAAAGGGGCGCCAATTTATTCAATAGGCATCTTGCACAACATCCTGCTACAGGTGCAGGAGATATTTAGCGGTCCTAGGTTTTTATTTTTTGTAGCTTGTCCACATTGTCATCGACCACTGAAGCTGGCTGTACGCATAGCATGTTTTGTATATGTCCGTTTTTTTTTCACTTTCAGCTAAAAAATTTCCAACTCACGTTTTCTGTTTCAATCGAAAATTGCCCTCTTTGTGTCTTCTAGTGTTTCATTTCATTTATTTTACCCTCAGGTCTTTCGCATTACAGCCTGCTATACCTACGTACCATTGTCATTTTTATCGCTTAGCATTTCTAGCCTTTGTTTCCCTCCGAGCACCGGCATCATAGGGGATGACTCTTGTAATGTAGAAAGCTCTTGTAAAGTAGAAAGAAAGACAGGACTAGACAGCTAGGTACCCCCCCCCCAATCCACCACCCTAATTCACAAGCCAATCTCGCAAGTAAAAGCGCAATGACGAAATAGCCAAAAACATTGGCCGTGGCTTAGCTCGGCTATGTCAGGATATACGTAGCGAGAGGTACGTTTCCCTGGCTGAGCTTGTTTTTCGGAAACTCGAATGGCGTGATCAGTCACACGCCGGGCCTTCGCATCCTCTTCTGTTGGTTCCGACGCCTTCCATAGGCTCCATTTCGGCGGCTATGCGCCGTCTATTACGCTCGACAGTCTGGCATCTCCGTTTGGCAATGCGTTCCCCTCTCTGTTCGGACGTCTCCGCTCTTTTCTACGCCTTACGCTCATTCTCTCTCTGTTGAGTAGCCAAGTGCCAGGCGACAAGTTAAGGATCGTAATAGATAATCTTCTCTTGTCTATACCGCCGTTTAGCAGCGGCGGACTGTCATCTGCATGCATGTCAAACGTTGTGATACAGGTCCCCCTTACATATCCGCCTTTTATACGCAATGCTGCGCATGCGACGCGCGGTTCGAGTGATAGAGCGGCGTGCGGCGAGGCGGCGACGAAGAACGCGGCGCGGCTGTGGGGTCTCTCTGGTTACCATGGCATCGGCGCATGCGCACAACTTCTCATCCGCGTGATGTCACGCTCGGCTTCGACGATGGAGCGGGCGCGCGGCCGCGGCGACGGCGAAGCCCACGACGCACCTTGCTCCTCTCCGGTTGCCATGGTAACGGCGCATGCGCACAACTGACCTCTCCCATGTACCGCGAAATTCTCGACTGATAGCCCAGTGTAGCTCTCGCTACAAAACACCACTGGTTAGAGCGCTGGGCTATTGATCCGGTGTACCCGGGTTCGAACCCGGCCGCGGTGGCAGCGTTTCGATGGAGGCGAAACGCAAAGGCGCCCGTGTGCTGTGCGATTTCAGTGCGCGTTAAATATCCCCGGATGGTTGAAATTATTCCGGAGCCCTCCACAACGGCCTCTTTCTTCCTTTCTTCTTTCACTCCCTCCTTTATCCCTTCACTTACGGCTCGGTTCAGGTGTCTGCCAAGATGTGAGACAGATACTGCGCCATTTCCTTTCCCCAAAAACCAATATTCTCCATGGTTCTCTGAGGCTGACACGTGCATGAAGGTTACACGTTTTATCGATAATAGAGAGTTTTAGTTTCACGTACGTAGAGGCTTCACGTACGTAGAGCTCTTACGGGTGACCAGTGCGCATGCGCAGAACGCAAAGGGTATGCGCGAGTCTCACGTACGTACGTGAGATTCGGATTTTTACGTTGCGGTCTTTGCGTTGCTTGCGTACGTAGCATTGACAAACATGGCGGCACCCTGCCCGTCGCTTCACGGCGACAACAGCTTCGTCGCTAATCCCTCGAGGCGATATGGTGTTCTAAACTGCTGTATTCGCCTTCGATTTGCCCATTCTTACCCTCGCATAAGGTTTCAAGCGACAAATAGCTTTTGTTTTTCAGACAGAAGGGCGATTTTTCAGCTGCTAAGCTTGACGAAGTAGCGTTGGTCGTCGTCATAGCAACGGTCTCGCTATGAATGGCTTGGCTTAAAGACTTGTCTTGGATGATTTTGGCTACAACCAGTGTCTGTGTTTCTTAGTAGATGGCGCTAGGCGTAACGCGCGGCGTGTTTCGCGTACGTGTAACTATAAGGGTTTCAAACCACCTGCGTGCAGTCTACGTAGACTTCTCACGTTTGCGTACGTGAACCCTCTACGTACGTGAAACTAAAACTCTCTAAAAACTCTCTATTAGAGAGTTTTAGTTTCGCGTACGTAGAGCCTTCACGTACGTAGAGCTCTTACGGGTGACCAGTGCGCATGCGCAGAACGCAAAGGGTATGCGCGAGTCTCACGTACGTACGTGAGATTCGGATTTTTACGTTGGGGTCTTTGCGTTGCTTGCGTGCGTAGCGTTGACAAACATGGCGGCGCCCTGCCCGCCGCTTCACAGCGATAACAGCTTCGTCGCTAATCCATCGAGGCGATATCGTGTTTTAAACTGTTGTAATCGCCTTCGATTTGCCCATTCTTACCCTCGCATAAGGTTTCAAGCGACAAATAGCTTTTGTTTTTCAGACAGAAGGGAGATTTTTCAGCTGTTAAGCCTGACGAAGTAGCGTTGGTCGTCGTCATAGCAACGGTTTCGCTATGAATGGCTTGGCTTAAAGACTTGTCTTGGATGATTTTGGCTACAACCAGTGTCTGTGTTTCTTAGTAGATGGCGCTAGGCGTAACGCGCGGCGTGTTTCGCGTACGTGTAACTATAAGGGTTTCAAACCACCTGCGTGCAGGCTACGTAGACTTCTCACGTTTGCGTACGTGAACCCTCTACGTACGTGAAACTAAAACTCTCTATTGAAGTATACAAGTTTTGTTTTGAAACCGCTAGACAACTTGAATGTTGGAAGCCAATTAAAACATATACTTGACGGCGCAATAGGCGGCCAGCTGAGTTTCTATAAGATTTGGTGCTTTGCGGCTATGTGCTCTGAGTGCCCGCAAGGTTTAGCCTTTTACGCGCCATGGTTTACAGAAGCGAAGCAGCAGAGGACTTCCAAGTACCCTTCTAAGTGCTCCTCGGACGAAGGTCATGCAGCGGCATGCACCTGCGACAAGGAAAACATCTGTGGATAGCTAATGCTGCACGCGCATCCACGTTAGCTAAAGCACCGCTCGGCATGTTCGCTTCGTCAACGTACCAAGACTCTGGGCTGTATAACCAGAGGACTATTATTACAGAATTTGAATACCTCCGCACGTACGAGTCTGTACTCATCTATAGTGACGATATGGCATCGGTGGTGGACCGTCCTGCCAGAGGAGCCACTGCCTCAGCCCTCAAAAGCATCGCACTCTGTGTGGGGTCCCTGAAGTGCCGTTCTCAGCAAGAACTTCGTTGTCGGAATCGGGAACGAGATCCATCGTAACCAGTAACGTAGCCAGAAATTTTGTTCGGGGGGGGGGGGGGGGGGGGGGGGGGGGCTCACGTTGCAGGGCGGCCTCCTCATAGAATTTGTGGGGGAATCAAACGCAAGAATAACTGCATTGCCATTGTGTATTAGATAGCGCTACGCACTCTCTAGACGAGCGAAATATGTATTCTTTAAATAAAAGAACCTATTCTCATGCCTTAAAAATCGTGGCAGACATAACTGATACCAACGCTTCCATGTTTTTGCGTATTTAATTAGTAAAGAAAACATCACACAAAGTCTAAAACTATATCAGTCCGAAACCAGCAAAGCAGTGCATGACGATGATGTGAAAAATGTAAAGGACATGAAATGAGCAAGCAGAGGACAAATATTTCAATTAATCTTTGTCGTTCAAGAACCTCTAGATTTTTGTACATGTCCAACGGCCAGGGAAAAATCTCAATGACGCTGTCCTTCGTTCCAGTGTAGCGCGCAGCAGGAGCTGTCACCGGTCATGCATTGCGAGTAATTGCATCGAAATTTTATTCCAACAGCGAGCACATGTATAAACTAGGAGCTCTGCAAAATATACATTAGAAGTGCGAAGATAAAAAGGAGTATTAGAAATGCGAAGACACAACTTGATAAAGGGCAAAAAAGTGTCACTGGAAACAAGATCACTGTATGTATGCACAAAACCTCGCAACAGGATATTTAAGTACACGTATGTCTCCATTAAATCTACCTATCTAAGCAAAGGTCACTGTATACAATGCGTCAAACAGAGCAAATAAACACGTCGCGCAATCGCAGATAGTAAACTTTCCACTCGGAAAGACAGACGATTCAGGCAAGAACAAAACTATGATAGCGGAAGTCGCGATATCTACTTGGGCCACGTTGCGGTCTCGAAAGCACCATATGGTCAGAATAATAGAGGAACAATGCAGAAATCAATACGAAAGTATGTATTTTTAACTGCCTGCACGGCGACAATTATTCTGCACCCATAATTACAGAAGGGTATTCCTTTGGTTCAAAGAAAAAGTAAAAGCAGGTAGATAAAGAGGAAAGAAAGGACAAGCGAAAGCCACGAATGATGCCGCAAGTTGAAATAACCAATATCCGAGTGTGTAGGTTGGGAAACACCGCATGGGCAGGGCATTCAATGAGAAAGGTCAATCAAAATCGGTTATTGATATCTTAAAAATTTTCCTATTCGCATGGTAATTTTGATCATGATGCTAACTGTTACAATGAACGGCACAAGTTTCTGCGGTATGAACAGTCATACATTTTCGTAATTGCCCGCTGGCGCCAGAATGTCTTTTCCAGTCTGAAAAAGGCATCGTAGGTGACAAAATCGGGAATGACTTCTGGCACCGGTGGTTGTTTTGGTCAGCGGTGCGTGACAGTTCGAAAAACTTTCAGGGGGGGGGGGGGGAGGGGGGGGCTGCAGCTTCATAAGCCCCCACCCCCTGCTTACGCCCCTGATCGAACGCTGGTGCAAACGTAAACGAAGCGACGACGGCTGATAGAGGCCTTCAACGTCCGGGCGGCAGTAACTTCCACTTAGGCTGCTGCATGGCTGCACTGCTCGCCACCAGCAGTCATGGAGTCCCCGTTTATGCCAGTGTACGTCACTTTTCGGGTATTTCGTCATCGGGGAGTCCCGAGTTTGAACCAGAGCGGCGGCAAAAAGTTTTTCAATTTCAAATGTAAATATCTCAGCCATAAATGCTCCTTTCTCTGCTGGACAAGCGATTACAAAGCCATGAAATGCCGAACTATCGGATTTTACTATCAAAAAAAAAAGTTGGTAGAGGTGTCCTCAATGTCCTTTTAATCTCATCCGCACACCTAACTTCCTGCCGCCCCTGCAACTCTTGCCTGCTCTAGGAATCCAGTCCGTTACAATATTTCGCTCTGTTGATGCGGATCTGCACCCTCTTTCATTTCACTTCTTCAAACTGCCTGCTATCCTCAACTTCCACTGCCCCAGCTCAGGTGCCACCGCCGCAGTGATGGCAGATGCCGGGGTTAGAAAAAATCTTTTAGCTTCCTTTTTGCTTTAGTCTCATTAAACACTTACTACTACATACGGATCTGCGGTCACTGCCTGGTCCAAACAGACATATTCCCTTAGCACTTCAAGCGCCTCGCTGCCAATAGTAGGCAGCTGTTCCCTAGCGAGACTGTTGAATATTACTTTACTTTGCCTTAGCAACCGTCATAACCATACATGGCATAATTGCCACAGTACAGCATATATACCGCGCACAGTGCACTTCTCATGCTACATGCGCTTCCACACAGTGAAGAAATTCAGATTTTCTGTGCTTTCCGTGTTCCGAAAGCTTCTGTGGGAGCCAGTACAGACACCCAGCTAGTGCACCCCCCCCCCCCCCCCGCACACACACACATTACTGTTAGCCACATTGCCATTGAATGCCCTGCGGACTCTCTCCCGCGGGGCCCGGGGCTCCTGACCACTTGGGAGGAATGGGGGAACCGCGGTCAGGCACAAGGTCGCCACTGACCGGGCCGGGCCACCCAAGTCATGGAACTCCATGAACACATGAACGTATAGTGCAGCGCTTTGTACGGGGACCCGACAATACACATGCTCTATAGTCTCTTCGTCATTAAAGTTTTCTCTCTCTCTCCCTGCTCGTGGCTCTGAAAACGAAACGAGCGAAACAGAACACGGACAGGGTTCTGTGCAGTCTACCGCCGCAGCTGAGTACGGCTGTAGTGCCTATTCTAGGCACTATAGTACGGGAAAGGAACGCGACGAAAACGTGGAGCTATTCTAGCCACCATAGTGGAGCAGTGACACCATGTACCTAACGAAACTGAATACTTACATCCGGCATCTTTTGTGAACAAACGTGGACTCCCCCCGGGGGAACCGTGGGTGGGACATTGGGTCGCCCCCGCCTCGTCGCATCGGAAACTTCCGCCCTCCGCACGATCCCCAGTTTGCTGCATGCCACGTGCTGCAAGCGTCCTGCGCCGCTTTCTTGGCCCACCCGAAGCAACAAAGGCTCGGACCCGCCGCGGTGGCTCAGTGGTTAGAGCGCTCGGCTACTGATCCGGATTTCCCGGGTTCGAACCCAACCGCGGTGGGGTGCGTTTCGATGGAGGCAAAAACGCTAAGGCGCCCGTGTGCTGTCCGCTGTCAGTGCATGTTAAAGATCCCCAGGTGATCGAAATTATTCGGAGAACTCCACTACGCACCTCTTTCTTCCTCACTTCTTTCAGTCTCCTTTTCCCTTCACCTTACGGCGCGGTTCAGCTGTCAGCCGATATGCGACACAGATACAACACCATTTCCTTTCCCGAAATAATAATAATATTAGGTTTTTTTGGGGGGGAAAGGAAATGGCGCAGTATCTGTCTCATATATCGTTGGACACCTGAACCGCACCGTAAGGGAAGGGATAAAGGAAGGAGTGAAAGAAGAAAGGAAGTGAGAGGTGCCGTAGTGGAGGGCTCCGGAATAATTTCGACCACCTGGGGATCTTTGACGTGCACTGACATCACACAGCACACGGGCGCCATAGCGTTTTGCCTCTATAAAAACGCAGCGAATTTTCATTTTCCTTGCCAACACCATACCCACACACTACACTTCGGACGTGACAAAGGACTGGTGTTGCCATCTAGCGGAAAAACTAGAAGATAGTAACTTCTTTTCTTGACCTCCAGATGGCGACAGCAGCCCTGAGCCATACCGCAATGCATACCCTAGCAGCCCTAGCTACAAAATAAAGCTGAATTAATCGAAAGCACTGCGCAACAGAACGACGAGGGCTACGCAGGAGAAGTTCGGCTAGTTGGTTCATTATACATTAGAAGAAAGAATTGCGCGAACGAGACAGGGAGGTCGAAGAGGCAAAGCCCCGCACAAATGGGTTTGTGTGCGTCTTTGCCTCTTCGGCGTCCGTGTCTCGATATCGGAATTCTTCACAGTGCGACAAAACCAGCGACTCCTGCTATGCGCTAGTGAATTGATGCTCAACTAAAACAAGACAGAGAGTGAAAACGAGCTCTACGACTTCTCTATCTCCTCCTCCGCCAAAAAGCGACAGCTGAGAGCACGACTACTCATCCCCAGAAACCTCCCACATCCACTCTCACATGTCACATAATCACGCGCAGGATCCACTCTTGATAACGCTAGCTGACTGCAAAACACTGGAGAACACCTAACCCGTTTCTGTTTTTAAAGTCTCTACAAGGGTAGACTAATGTGCATGGCTTTGATAGTGCCAGGGACAACGGCGAACGTCGTGTGTGTGCAGTTGTCTGTCCGGCTTCTACCTTCCCGAGAAACTTCGATCTTTTTGTCAGGCATGGCACTGAGATGAAGAAGCTCTTTGGCGTGAAGAAAACGCCGCACGCGCGAATGTGGCAACACATCAAAAAAAGGAGCCCGAAGTGGCACGCTCGTATATTCGTGTATCCTTGCTAAGCTTAGGAGCTACGGAGTTTTTTTTATTGCATTTTATTTCTGCGGTATAGTTCAGCATAGTCTCGACACCGTGAATCGCAAATTGAGAGAGAAAAAAAAAAAGGTGCCTTTCGGTGTGCCACCCGTCATGCACACCTGCCGATGAGTGGGAGCCAGCCGCACGCGGCAGTGAGCAAATACCGCTGCGCAATGCTCCAGATCCTCCGGAGAGTTCGAGTGTACGTGCTACGGCACATCTGTACTACTCTTCGTCATCTTAGTTTTTCTGCGAAAGACGCATTCGCATTCCTTAAGTTTGTCTGCACGAAGCAAGCCGAGTTCATTCCGACTGCGGGTTCCACCGCTTCTAGTCGTTTCTTGCCCACAATCGACGGGACTTTGGCGGCACAGGCTACCTTTCCCATGCGGTGCACCCCTGAAAAGCCGAGCGCTATGGCCGGGGGACCGCTTGTTCCCATTGGTTTGACCGGCTGGGTGGACCGGCAGCCGCGGGGATCGAACCCCCGACCTACCGAAGCCGAAGCGAGCGCTCAAACACAAGGCCACGGCTACGGTAACGACGCACGAGCCTCCATGCGCCTTTTGTAGCTACATTTCCGGCCCGACAGGACAGGCGGCGCTGATTGCATTGTGTAAATCATAAAATCAATATGGAAACATGCTACTTAATAACAAATGCTTGGAAAACGCCGTGTGCGAATTTTTTTACTATAATTTTCCAATTTCAACAAGCCTACATTTTGCGTCGCCCGGGCGTTTTTATCACTTTATTCTCCCGTTTTCCCCACTGCTCTCTACGCATGCACAGCGCGACGGGGAGACAGATTTTGAGACGCAGCTAGCGCGCATCGTCTGCTTTCCGCGGCGTTGCGGCCCCAATTTTGCATTCAAAACTTTTATTGTCCAACAGAAAAGGTATCCTGGCCCCCATCGATGCCAAGGCCTAGGAGGGGGGAGGGAGGGGGGCGCAGCCAAACCTGCCTGTCGGTACGCTGTTCTAGAAAGCCTTCTAGAACACTATTGCGGCGCTAGCGTGAGAGAGAGAGAGAGAGAGAGAAATACGTTTTACAAGTCAGAAGTCACGTGCTTGAGCATTCGCGCCAAATTTGCGGGCGGTGCAAGGAATCATATCAAGTTCGCGCCTCGCCATGATGGGCTTACAAGGCATTTGATCTAAAGGTGCAAGGAAACATGTGGAAAAGATATGCGCGATCTCGCGATGCGTTTCTCGACCTTCCACCGGGATCTCGCCTCCATCAACACAAGTTTCTGGGCTGAGCGTATACTTTAAAATGGTCCTGCATGCGAATTATCACGGCTGCATGTCTCATGACATAGTGCTTTCGTCGTCGAGTCAGTTGATACGGCATACATCGCAAACAGCTTTGAAGGTATCAACTGATACGGCATACATCGCGAACAGCTTTGAAGGTATCAATTGACTGAAGTGATGGAAATTTCCGCACGGAGCGCGTGGCTTGCAGCACAATCAGCGCAGCATCGAACGGCTAGTCCGAGGTATAGCGTGCCGCTTTGCCGATTATTTTAGCGAAGCCAAAGTATATCTAAATCCTATGTGAATCAACAACTAGCCCCCGTGCTCATTTTACATTTCGCCTGCATTGATCGAAACGTGGCTACAGCAGGGAAATTTCAAACAATTTGGAGTTCATCCAAAATTCAGTTCCGCATCATTTGAGTTTTTTTTTAAGGGTCCAAGGAACACCCGATGTACTCAGTTAAAGGTATGGCGGACATCGCCATAGGTTCATGGCTAAAGTCAGTAGACCAGGAATGTTACTTTGAAATAAACACTGCTGCTATTACTTTGCTGTTTTTTTTTTGTAGTAGCTAGTCTAATAACTACATTTGAATCCTTCGACAGGTGACTATGTGGCGATCGTTGCGGAAAAACGACCACAGAAAAAAAAATTTCTGTAAAGAGCAACTAAAAGTACAAACCACTGCTGAAAACTGTGTGCATCACGCAACATCCATTGTTACCGCTGTATTGCCTCAGCCAGGCCGTACTGGACCTCGATTACCTGAAATCGAAATACTCTTGCCCATTCAACCTTGGTCACTGGGAACTGCATGGGTAAATACCAATGATATAGCCAAGGGAACCACGAATGCAGCAAACACCGCTAATTATTATAGGACATCCCATCAAGAAAATATTATTACGCAAACTGTTGCTTTATTTCTCAGACAGTGCAGGTATGCGGCCTACAGGCAGTTCACACGGTAGTTACAATGCAGGCCAAGAAGAAGGAACAGGGTCACGGTTTCAAGCTGTGTAGTGTACTGCATTAGACAGCACTTCCCATCAGCAGAGGGGTATTTTAAAGGCTATTTTGACTAACAAACAAAACACCAATAAAAAGGCTGACAAATTAACTTTGTCTTTCACGAATGTATTGTCTCGTGTTTAAAAAATAATGAGGCAAAACCCGTTGAGGCCTGTATAGCTTATTAAAAATGTATGTTTCAGGGAATGATATATTTTTACCCACTAAATACTATGGCAACTAACTCTGGCAAGCAGATGCTAATTATTTGCAAATATACCAACCTGGGATCAAAGCACTCCCCTCCATTATTTAAAACTGCAGTAAAACAGGTTTGCAGCACTTTTTTTTCTATTTATTCCTGTGCACTTAAATTACTTATTACCTGGTGTTGTATGCTGAGACCACATTTGTTGCTGTTCATTCCTTGATATAGCAAATTTGTTTACATTGTAGGCTTTGTGTAACCATTTCAGTTTTGTTATGTTTACCTTTAGTTTGCATCCTTTTGTGGTGTATTTATTCATGCACTTTTCTCTTCATTATTTCCAGCTATTTGTTGTCTCATGTCTTTTCATTACTCAGTAATACGATGTCTGCAAGGCTTTTTACTTTGGGACGTGCTCATAATGTATTGCCAATAAAAGCAGCCCTTAATCAGAAACCTTGATCATTATTTCATAAATCAACTGCAAACTATAAAATATGCATCTACTGTACATCATACATTTAGCAAGTGCATGATGAATCGCCGCAGCACTCAAACGTAGTTTGCCTAAACATTGAAACACCTTTCGTGTGTGGCTATGGGAGCCTTTGTCAACACACTCAAACATGGCAGAGGTGGTGGCACTTCCACACTGGCTTGTTGCATCGCTTCCTTGTAAGAGCCACTGTTTTACAAAATTTTCCAAAAGTTCATCAATGTAGCCTGCCAAAGATGGAGGAATAACTAAGCAATGCCGCAAGTGTGTTGCTCTATGTGTGTATGTGTATACATCATCTCACAGATCGCAACTTGGGGGTGGTGATCTGTGCGAAGCATGTTGACAATCAAGCCATTTGCCTCATGTTAGCAGTACTCTTTACATCCCCTCAGGTTCCATGTGGCCGTTGTTTTTCATTTGATCTGACTGTAAAATGAAGAAATGTGCACATAGTTACTTGAGCTACATTGTACAAAGGTGGCAAAATGAAGTATAATCTCCCACACATTCTTTACACTAAAACATTAATACCTGCACCGTTTCAACGTGCAGAACTTTGTTGCGGTTCATGTCGACAACGAATTATGTTCCATATTTGGCAGAATGGCCAGGTGAGTCAGCCCTGTCATCTCCTGCGACATGAAGTGGCTGGCCAGCAACTTTTCAAAAAAGTCGCTTTGATGCTTCATCGATGCCTGCATGCAAAAAATAACATATTGCCCAATAGAACTCAAAGTTCAACAAACATAAAGAAGCAGAGTATCATTCCACATGCCTTCGTGATTGCTGCACAACATAGCATTTTTGAATCTGTATGGACAATAGCTGCCACATACTATTCTGACGCTTTTCAATGCTCTAAGCAACTGAGCAATGTTGCAGCCAGAAAAAAGTGCTGCTGCTGGCAGCAATACGTTTCCAGCTGCTTTTCTTTGGTTCAATGGTTGATTTGCCTAACTAAAAGCATGGCTAATGCAACAAATGCATTCGACCCAAAGTAGTGCGTCACTTACTGCTTTGTTGACATAAGTGCATTTTTCTGCACACAGTGGGCACTTTAAAAAGCTCGTCTAGAGGAGATTTAAACACGGTGAACTTTCTTTGTGAAGGGCAGAGGTTCTTCAATATAGCCATCTGAAACATTGAGTTATGCCAGTGCTGTGCGCCGTTATCTCCATTTGAGCATACCTTAGGCTGCTGTAAGTTGAAAGACTGTAGGTCGCATCACTCTTTTGTCTCCCATCATCTTCGACAGATGTTTCAATGGACATCAGGGCACAATGTAATTGGTGAGGAACCCCATGGAATTTCAAAACAGTACGCCTGTACACCTCGTGACTGTGTAATGACAGCAGCCTGCACAGCTGAAAATAATTTGAAACTAAAAGTAAAAAAACAGCCCAAAACATA
The DNA here is from genome assembly GCF_052857255.1 of Amblyomma americanum. Taxonomy (NCBI): domain Eukaryota; kingdom Metazoa; phylum Arthropoda; class Arachnida; order Ixodida; family Ixodidae; genus Amblyomma; species Amblyomma americanum. Next base: position 7,368,890 of record NC_135504.1, read on the forward strand.
AAAATGTAGTGACCTAGTCTTTCCATATTTACTTAAGGCTGAACTCTTAGTAGTTTGGTAAACTGTTCGAAAAGTAAAACATGAATTAGTTGAAAACAAGCAAGGAAAAATATCCTGTGTTGCTATCTACAGCTGATACAAAGCACAAACATTATGCAGAAGTACAGCCCATGGCTAATAATTGCTGCACTGGTTGACTAGAACAGTATCCAGAGTTATTGTGAGACTTTACCCTCAAAACTGACTCATGCCATGACGCTTTTCTTTATATATATGTTTCTCTGTTCGATTTTAGACATAAGCTGTGGTCCTTTTGTTATATCTCAGTCTCCTTTTTTTTTATTACAGACAGCTTGGCACAAAACAACCAGCAGTGTCGGGAATTGGTGGAGGTAACCAGTTTTATACCATGCAGAAGGCACACAGTTTAATCGACACATACCCTGGCTCCGACAAATCATTGATGTTTGGACTGCCAAATCTGCCTGCAATTCTGGGCGTGGTATGCAACTTGCTGTTCCTGCGACACACAAAGCTTGTCGTGATGTTTATGGAATGTTGATTCAGAGCCCACCTTCCTAATGAAGTCAAGCAACACCAGTAAAACTTCTTTTTGGGCTAGTTGGTGCATTTCGAACCAAGGAAAAGGAACAGCACAAAATCATGCAACCCCACAAGAAGAAAGGACAAAACACAAGCGCTGACTATAGTTAGTCAGCGCTTGTGTCTTGTCCTTTCTTCTTGTGTGGTTGCATGCTTTTGCGCTGCTCCTTTTCTTTGTCGTTGTTAGTCAGCGCTTGTGTCGTCCTTTCTTCTTGCGTGGTTGCATGCTTTTGCGCTGCTCCTTTTCCTTGGTTCAAAAAACACCACCAACAGGCACAGTGTTGATGGTGCTTGCATGAGTCGCATATGTGTCGGCTTTAGTGCAAGCAAGAAGACGACAAATGCTGTTCCAAAGATGAATGAAGGACCTATAGGTTACATGACACACAAATACATGGTAGCAGAGAAATGCATATTTTGGCACTGGCACATACTGCACATTTTGATTGAAACATAGGCCATACCTGCTGAAGTATCTTGCAGGCATACAGGTGGCTTATAATAATTTTTTTCTTCTCTACATCTGTCTTGCATCCCATCCATGTGCTCAAATTGTTCACATTCCACTTCCTCTTCAGCTCCACAATCTCCTGTTGTCTCAGCTGGGAACATCACTGAGGCAGGCAGCATGCTCTGTTGCTTCTTTCACTGTTTTTTTGCATGTCCTCCTTCAAGAGCTGCTGAACGATCTGCATCGCAAAAAAGCATGAGCCGTCAGAAAGTTTCTGTGAGAGCAGAAAACACATGCATGCCTTTACCACCCTATTTGCAACTAGCGTAAACGTTGAAAGCATATCAGCAAAAAAAGAGCCAGATAAAGACTAATCATTTCCAACATTTGGCAAAACAATCTCACTCGGGTGGCAGTAATTTGCGCAATGGTGGTTCATATATTTCAGACCCTGAAATCTTATAGTCAGTAAAATAAACGCACAGTCGCACTCAGTATGACTTAAAATTTTCTGGTGGCTACGTTTTCCTGCCTTCCACTAGATAGCAAAATGAATTAAACACGCTGCGCAGCACCAAGTATGTGGGCACACTGCTCGGCATCTATGTACAGAACTTGGGAGTAGTGCCCGACTCGCATGGCTTCATAATGTGAGCTCGCAACACCTGATGCTTGTTGCAAGTCCTACCAAGCACGATAGTACATCGCAAGTGACAGGAGTTATGATTTGATCCCTTTTAAGCTCTCGCTGCACTTTCCCGCTAAGCTGACCAAAGTTTTGTCACTATTGTACGGTAAATACGCATGCTACGGTAACTACGACTGTACGGCTAATTGGGCTTGGCAAGCATATACCATCATCAGCACACTTAACATTAACGCTCAAGCGCGTGTCTTCCAGTGGCATTAGCGCCGTTGGGCACCAGCTGTTGGGTCTAAGACAATACTAGGGTGGAAGCAGAGCACGAGCTTGCTCCAACCGCCGCGAACACACCGTGTGGCATGGTTTTGGACTCAGCGCCCAGGGGCTGTAATATCAGTGCAGGATGCGCAATTAGAGTTTGTGTTAAGCATGCTGCCGATTGTACGGTAACGGCAGCTACGGCAAAGCATGACAGCATTGGCCGTAAGGTACCAAGGTGCTAAAACTCCAACAGTTGCTGTTCACACCCGATAACACTTGTCTAAGCACTGGAGTGGTGCTGTATAGAGGAAATAAATCGTTTCTAGAGCAGGTACTGACTTTCAAAGTCAATATTCGCACTCAAGCGCAGCCGAATAGACATGATAATCAAGTGCCTTAATTACGCCCAGCAAAGCAGCTGCGATAAGCTTGCACTTGATTTGCTCCGAAGCACACCACTCGAGGATCTACACAACGTGCCGCAAGGTACGCGGTGAGATTGGCTTCTGTTTTACACGGCACAGAATGAACACCCGCAAGCAGTTCTTTCCTTTATTAATTTCTAAGAAACTACATACGTACGCACCTCCTTCCGTCTCCTCTTTTCAAAAGCACCGCTGGTCCTTTCTACCTTGCGTTTTCTCGAGAACACGGACGGCACAGCGTCAGGCTTCAGGCGCTGTCGTTTGAGGGACATGCCGAGGCTCCGCAGCAGAGCGAGACTTGTTTCATAGTCGTTATCGACGAAATGGTCGGAGCAAAGAAAATCGCGCTCGGCAGGTGCCCACGTTGGTCGCGATGGTTGAGCAGCAAGCATCCATATCCGACGTAGTTTGGCATCCTTTGGAAAAGAGTGACAGGGTGTGTCTCCGCCGAACGCGCCGTTCTCACAGCCTTGAGCCGAGCAGAGCCTCGGCATCCTGCTTCGTTGAGTACTGTGGGCAGCAGACTCTTCAGGCGCTGCCGCCAGGTGCACCGATTAAGCGAAAATATCAGCGAAATCATTGTACTGCAGCAGATTTTAGAGCACTAGTTTTTAATGGAGAGACGTACTACTATCCCTTCAGATGACGTCTCGATCGTTTACGGCACATGATTATTATTACTATTACTGCTCTCGTTAAATGCGCGAAGGCGCTGAAACAAGCACTGCTGAAAGAAAATCATCGCCCTTCTGACTTAAATCGGCGAGCGTCTGCGCTCAGTGGTTAGGGCGCTCGACTACTGAGCCGGAGTTCCCGGGTTCGAACCCGACCGCGGCGGCTGCGTTTTTATGGAGGAAAAACGCTAAGGCGCCCGTGTGCTGTGCGATGTCAGTGCACGTTAAAGATCCCCAGGTGGTCGAAATTAATCCGAAGCCCTCCACTACGGCACCTATTTCTTCCTTTCTTCTTTCACTCCCTCCCTTATCCCTTCCCGTACGGCGCGGTTCAGGTGTCCAACGATATATGAGACAGATACTGCGCCATTTCCTTTCCCCCAAAAAACCAATTATTATTATTATTCTGCGCGAAAGCGCTGAAACAAGCACTGTTGAAAGAAAATCATCGCCCCTCTGACACAATCGGCAAGCGTCCGCTTGAAGTCAGTGAAGTGTCAGTGCCGGTTCTCTCACAATTGTTTCGCAACTGACATTCGATAAAGAAAGAGATCAAATAGATCAGACAAGAGTTATATAAAGAGCTGCGTACAGTACATGGAGCCGTCGTTTCTACTTAGTGGATTGGTGTTGCCACGGCCGCTCAAGTGCGTTGCCATTGAGCGGCCGTGGTGTTGCTCTCTAGCAGAAAGGCTCTAAAACAGGTTTCTCTGAGTTCTTTTTTTGATCTGCAGATGGCGATAGCAGCCCGGATCCATACCTAGGGCACATCGCACCAGAGGGCAACGCAGGTGAACATCAACATTTCGACAAAGCCTGCGAGTCCTACTATGCGCTAGTGAATTGATGCTGAACTAGGAAAAAAAAAAAAAAAAGGAGAGAAAACGCCTCCGCCGTCCCGAAGACGCGACAGCTGACATCACGACTTCTAACCACAAGAAGCCTCCTACATCGACAAATAAATCAAGTAATCTCATGCAATGTCTGTCCACTCTTGGCAACACCAGCCGAGTGAAAAACACTCGCGAACGCCGAATGCGTTTCATCTGTAAGATGGGGGTTACTTGGTTCCTTTTCCTTTCACTACGGCACCTCTTCCTCTCTTGTTTCACTGACATAGCGTCCGGGACAACAGCGAACATACATACATACATACATACATACATACATACATACATACATACAAGTTTTATTCTCCACAAAGAAGTGGAAGGAGGCGGAGGGAAAAGCCGTACATTTGCGGCTTGAAAAATCCTCCGCCCCCTTACAGTGCATACAGTGCATACATCATATGTGCAGTTGCCTGCCCGTCCTAATTATTCCTACCCGTTGGTTGAAAACTACAAAACTGCGTGTTTTTGTGGGTATGGCACTGATCCAGATCCATCCATTATATGCCATCCATTATATGCTATGAAGAAGACGCCACACTGGAACGTGGCAGGACTATGAAGAAGCCCGAAGCTGCACGCAAATGTTCATACACCCTTAGCATGGTTTTAAGCTACTTCCGGGAGTGTTTGTTCTTTTTTTTTTTAGTGGCACGGTATAATTCCGCTGATGACTGCATAACAACAGACACTGCACGCCGAAAAAAAAAAAAAAAAGGGCGCCTCTTTGGTGTGCAACCCGTCATGCACACCTGCCGATGCGTGCGAGCCAGTCACAACGGTAGTGAGCAAATACCGCTGCACTTTGCTCCAAGGGCTCTCGTACGTGAGCGGAGAGTGCAGTGCACATCTCGTGAGGCTTTGAAGGTGAACGTTTCATGAACGTCGTAGGTTTTGTAACTGGCACAAGGTGCGAGTGTTGCAAACGGACTTCGGGGAGTCGTGTTTTGCCCACATTCGACGGGAATTTTGAGGCGCAGGCTGCCCTTCCCACGCGGTGCACCCCTGGAGAGCCGAGCACTGGGCCGGGGGACCGCCTGTTCCCATTCGATTAACCGGCTGGGTGGACCGGCGGCCGCGGGAATCGAACCCACGACCTCCCGTAGCCGAGGCGAGCACTCAAACACAAGGCCACGACTGCGGTGACGTCCAACCTCTTCCAAGGGCCTTTTATAGCTATATTTCCGGTCTGACGGGACAGATGGTGCTGATTGTGTTGCGTAAAATCTGTGAATCACAATGGAAACAAGCGAAGTAACCAAAAATACTTAGTAGCGGTGGAAACTTATTAGACCCAGGGGAGTTTAGGACGCGTAGGTAATTGGGCCCCCGTTTTTGTCCAGGTGGCGTAGGTCTCGCAGTTCCCCAGATGGCGCAGCCTCTCAAATCGGCTGCTCCGCTCGCCGCGGCAAAATTCTGCTGCAACCGACTGCAGTTTTTCGGCGATTCCAGACATTTAGGCAAGTTCCTTGTTAAATTATTTATCAAAAACGCAGATAAGCTACCTTGTGGTTGATGGTTGCGCCCAATTAGGCCAGTAGTTCACGCAGGAGATTTTTTTTTTTTTTTCAACGAGGAGCACAACGCACGAGACTGACGTAGTTTCCGCGTCGCGGTAAAAGCTCGTCCTCCCTGCGTGGAGGGAGTCTAACCGATTCTGCAGGCATTTTCAATAAAGTTGTTCTCTCTCTCTCTCTCCCAGACAGATAAATGGGGAACACGCGGTATATAAGGAGAGGGCTGAGTCGGGCTGGTTTAATTGGTTCATGTTGAACGGTACGACGAAACAGCGCTGACGGACGGGACCGAAGAGGAAACAGACACATGCGCTGCTGTTTCGTCGTACCATTCAACGCAATATATAGTATTGCGCATCTTTATCATGAATACTTAAAATTTTTTGCTGCCTCTCGACCGCTGGCTCATTTGCAGTGAAACAGAGCACAGAGCTTGGGTATTGCGGTAACATATATTAAGTCTAACAATGGTGCCTACCTGATTCCGCCGCGCGTGATGAAAAGTCATAATCGTCTGAGCAGGGATCAGTGAACTAGCCGCCATCTCCAAGTTGCCGCCGATGGGCAGCAGTGGCGCATCGAAGGACCCGCACGCCTCGGCGTCTATCTCGTCACGGTGCATTCTGTCGCAGACAACAGATGGCGCCACCAGCTCCACTTGGACAAAATGTCGTTGGCGGCCTTTGGGTCCTCATTCCCGGCGCACACTGTTTCGGGTTGCTTCATGCGCGGCTACAGCAACCACGTACAGTTGTCAAACCAGACCGCCGTGGTCAAACTTACTACGAGACAAAAGTTACCGCGACACCATATCTCTGCGCGCAATTTCACTGCAAACGACGCAGCGGTTGAGGCGGGGAATTTTTTTAGTCTTCGCGATGAAGATACACGCTGCGTGAATTTTGAGCTTTCCGGCATGCTGTTACTCAAAGCGCAAAATTGTTTCTACGCCCTCAAAAACTTGGGCAACATTTCGCTCTACTACGGCCACGGTGCTAGAAGAACTATGCCATACATCACAGTGGCGATCGAAATTTCAAGCAGTGCGCGGTCTATTACCGCCGGCTTCATTCAAAATTCAATTCTGGGCCATTTCCGTTTAGTTTTTAAGTCTGTCTAAAGAAACGTCCGACAAACCCGGATGCTCTTCATTAACGGCACGGCGGACGTCGCTGTGGGTCCACGGCTACTCCCGTCCTAAAGATCTGCACCATGCTACACGCTCTCGCGCCTGTTCCCAGCGAAGGCGTTCAAATCCATTCAATTGCTGTTTCAATCCTAATCCTCTGTTTTAATCCTAATCTACCTCTCCAACACCTGACGCAGTTGCGGCCAGGTGACTCGACCACTGCGCGCTGTAAGCCTTTCCCTCCTGAACCACATATATTCGATCTCTCTGTAGTAGTGAACGGCATGTATAAGCAATATTCAGCGCTGAACAAGATGAGTTGCAATGAATGGCTCCTGCGCGACGCATGCTAAAGAAGCATAATAGTATACCACTTCAAAAAAGAAAAAGCAAAAGAAGCTCCGCGGGTGATCTGACCGCAACCCCCGCCACTGTTACGGCCACACCCAGGTTTTCTTTTTTTGATGGCGCAGCATGTGAACAGAATTCTCAAGCACATTGTCATCTGGTGAACTTGCTAGTTCGAGGTCATCTCAACTTCATCAGCTTCATCAAGATCAACTCATTGTCTCATCTGAATCACGAACCACCTTTGCAGGCTGAGTGTTCGAAACTGGTTTTGCACCCCGTGGGGTGCAGCGGGGTTTGCGGAGCCTCTTCCAAGCACACACCCCTGAGGAAGCCGGGCGCCGGGCCGGGGGTGGCCTGTACCCATTTTTGCCGGTGGGTGGCCGGCGGTGGGTTTCGAACCAACCACCTTCCGCAGCCGAGGCGGACGCCCAAGCCACTAGGCCACGACTGCGGTGAAGTCCTCAGGCGTTTCCCATGGTTATTTAACTGCAATGAAGCTGGGTTATTGTTAATGAGGTGTTTTTCGACAACTGCTGACGCGTTTCGTGTTGCACATTCTCACAAAAAGCCGCATGAGTTTTCATTCATCCATTCACACGTCCCTTCGTGTCACGTAACCACCAAGAAAGCTCCCGCGGGCCCAAGCTATCCGCGCCGGTAGTTTTCTGGCCAATCACTAGATGGCAGCACCTGCCCTAACAAAAATTGCAACTTCGTTTGGTTTGCTCGCTCGCCGTGCCCTGGTGGCCAACTAGTGCCTGTCACTCACCTTTTCATGGTTGGATGTCACATCCTTATGTCTTAAAGAAAATGTCAATGACGCAAGAAGGATAATGCATCGTGTATATTGACTGTATCCGCTTTTTATTGACTATATCCGCGCTTTAAGCGCCCATACAGACTGCGTTGTGTTATGTGATGTAAAAAATAACGCATGTTGAACCGGAACATTTTTGTCTTACAGGTACTAGAGAGTTAACACTTAACATATGAGAGCTTCCGGTTTAGCGTCGTGGAGCTTAAAATGGTCCCTAGAAATACTAACGCTAATGCACCCTGCAAAGAGAAGTCACCAGCTTTCTGCGCATGCGCGGCGTTGACCTAATCTAGTCGCGCCATCTGCCTCACATGGCGCAGCGGCCCCAAAGCCGCCCGCGGTGTAAGCGCGCGCTGTAAACATCCATGGCTGTAAGTTGCAAGTCATGAGATTGAGCATTCGTGCCATATTTGTGGGCGGCAGTACGGGTATAGCGTTGCAAGTTTCGTCCGTTACCAGCACTACGCCTCGCAGTGGCAGGCGTCGTGTCAACGGCATGCAACTTAAGAAATTATTAGAAGACATTTGTATAAACAAAGATGTGAACAGGATATGCGCCATCCCGCATGGCGTTTGCGGACCTTCAATGGGACCTCGCCCGATAAACATGGCTTTCCGAACTGAGCACTCTTACAAGCTTTTATTATAAATTTTTCGTGCGTGCTTATATATATATATATATATATATATATATATATATATATATATATATATATATATATATATATATATATATATATATATATATATATATATATATATATATATATATATATATATATATATATATATATATATATATATATATATATATATATATATATATATATATATATATATATATATATATATATATTGTCTAAAACTTGCGGTGTAACATAAGGATGCGCCGTGCATGCACCAATCCCGGCCACTGTTAAGTCAGCACCAAGGTTTTCTTTCCCGTGATAATAATAATAATAATTGGTTTTTAGGGAAAGGAAATGGCGCAGTATCTGTCTCATATATCGTTGGACACCTGAACCGCGCCGTACGGGAAGGGATAAGGGAGGGATCGAAAGAAGAAAGGAAGAAGGAGGTGCCGTAGTGGAGGGCTCCGGAATAATTTCGACCACCTGGGGATCTTTAACGTGCACTGACATCGCACAGCACACGGGCGTCTTAGCGTTTTTCCTCCATAAAAACTCAGCCGCCGCGGTCGGGTTCGAACCCGGGAACTCCGGATCAGTAGTCGAGCGCCCTAACCACTGAGCCACCGCGGCGGGTTTCTTTCCCGTGGTGCGAGCGGATCCACAGGAGGAATGACTTTTCTGCAGCTGCAGCATTGCGCAGTGTCACATATAATAAGGAGGCTAAAATAAAATAATGAGGAAAGAGGTGTGAAGAAGACGTGGATTAACCGGAGAATAAAGAAGTAGAAGAAGCATTCGGTGAGGTGGAGAGAGATTATTGGTGGAGAAGAGAAGAAGGAGAAGACGACGACATGGCTTACGTGGACTAACGCCAAGGCTATAAAAGGGCGAGGGAGAGCGAGGCACGGGGGGAATGGGGGGGGGGGGGGGACACGGCTACTGCTCCGGTGATCAGCTCGCGTACTACGGCTTTGCATCGCGGACCTCCTGCCGTGCCTGAGCCCGTTCCGGGGAGTCAACGGAGGACGCTGCCACCTGCTACGGCCAGGGGTGTCTCCAGCGCTGTTTCCACCCATCTGGGTGGTGCCCCCAACGCCAACAACACCGGCATCATCTCCACGGGCGCTTGGATCGGGAGCGTATATACGACGCAGCAAACGACGCCAGCCCAAGCACGTCGAACGCCACCTCGAAGCCGGCTACTGGATCCATACAACGCCGCAGCCGCACCGAACCAACCGTACGTGAGCACGAACGCCGACCACTAACATTAGGACGCTAGCAGTAGACGCTGGTATACAGCAGTGTTCCCGGGTCGTGTGTATTTATAGTCTTTGTGCTTTGTGTTAGTTTTGTGTTCTAGTGTGTGTGTTACGTAGGGTGTATTAAAGTGCGTTTGTGTGGGTACACCTGTCGCCTAGTCCATTCTTCCGGTCCGAGTGTTATTCGGGGAGATCCGTGACAAAGAGAAGTAATGCGTCCCTGACCCTCCGAAGCCTCCGCTTCTCTGTTTTTTCCCCCCATGCCTCGCTCTCCCTCGCCCTTTTATAGCCTTGGCGTTAGTCCACGTAAGCCTTGTCGTCGTCTTCTCTTCTCCACCAATCATCTCTCTCCACCTCACCGAACGCTTCTTCTTCTTTATTCTTCGGTTAATCCACGCCGTCTTCTTCACACCTCTTTCCTCATAATTTTATTTTAGCCTCTTTATTATATATGTGACACGCAGTCGTTCGAAACGGAGTTTGCCTCCGTTGGGGGGGGGGGGGGGGGGGGGTTATTAGAGAGCCTTTTCCAACCATGCACACCTGAGGAAGACGGGCGCTGGATCGTAGGGGAGGGTTGGGAGGAGTAATGATAATAATAATTGTTCTTTGGGAGAAAGGAAATGGCGCAGTACCTGTATCATGTATCGTTGGACACCTGAACCGCGCCGTAAGGAAAGGGATAAAGGAGAGATGAAAGAAGGAAGGAAGGAATACGTGCCGTAGTGGAGGGCTCCGGAATAATTTCGACCACCTTGGGATCTTTAAAGTGCACTGACATCGCACAGCACACGGGCGCCTTAGCGTTTTTCCTCCATAAAAACGCAGCCGCCACGGTCGGGTTCGAACCCGGGAACTTCGGATCAGTAGTCGAGCACCTGGGCCAATTTTTGGGCCTGGCGGGAAGAAGTGGGAAAGGGAAACGGTAATAAACGTCCCCCCCCCCCTTTCCTCCTCCTACCCGCAGCGGGGTGAGGTGCCAGGCCAAGGAGCTCAATTCTTCCCATTCTCCCGCTTTGGCGACCCGCCGCGGTGGCTCAGTGGTTACTGCGCTCGGCTACCGAGCCGGAGTCACGGAGCAAGACTACGTGGCCGGAGTACCCGGGCTCGAACCCGTCCGCGCCGGCCGTGTGTCGATCGATGAAGGGAAAACGCAAAGGGCACCCGTGCGCTGTGCGATGTCAGCGCACGCTGAAGAACTCCGTCGGGAACCCACCATACGCGCAATCTCTCATAGCACACGCTCACCGCTTCGGGACGTTAAACAATAATAATAATAATAATAATAATAATAATAATAATAATTGGTTTTTGGGGAAAGGAAATGGCGCAGTATCTGTCTCATATATCGTTGGACACCTGAACCGCGCCGTAAGGGAAGGGATAAGGGAGGGAGTGAAAGAAGAAAAGAAGAATGAGGTGCCGTAGTGGAGGGCTCCGGAATAATTTCTACCACCTCGGTATCTTTAACGTGCACTGACATCGCACAGCACACGGGCGCCTTAGCGTTTTTCCTCCATAAAAACGCAGCCGCCGCGGTCGGGTTCGAACCCGGGAACTCCGGATCAGTAGTCGAGCGCCCTAACCACTGAGCCACCGCGGCGGGGCACGTTAAACCACACAATTTCCTATTCCGGGGCTCTTCAGTGTTATTAGCCGACAGCGGTTTTGCATTCCGCCTTCATCGAAACGGCAGGAGGGAAGGGATTAGAGGAGGAGTGAAATGCGAGGAGCGAAAAAATTGACAACGCTTACGCATTTTGCGTAAATCGCGACATTCAGAGAAAGCAATGTAAAGGTCAATTTGTAAAAGAAATAATTGCGGTCAATTTGCGAAGTTAAGCCGCATGCAAATTAGCTGCGCTATAGCATGCATGCACTTCTGTTTTCACTCCGGTTCCGGTGTTCGGGTATATTGTTCACGAATGCAAGTTGTTCGGATAGCGATAATGGGTTAATGCCCGTATATTCAGAAGTGGTCATTCTCTACTTTTTATATTCGTAAAGATCCCTGGCAGTCCTCGTACTACCCCTGGTGCAGTTGTGCAGCAGTTAAGCGGTACGTGCTCCACTTCCGTGTGTTGGCAGGTGCTGCCACCGGTGGAATTTGCGAGACCCAGGTTACTCTTCCCGAGCAACCTCTCGCGACCAGGCATCAACTTAAAGGGTGGGCAGTGTATGTATAAACACACGCCTGTCAGGCCACCCACAACCCGGTGGGCAGCGGCTCGGTGGATCGAGCGCCAGTACCCGGGGCTCGGCACGCATCTCTCCCTGCACTGCGCCCGCTCGAAGCATGCTGCAAATGTTTGCCACCCGTAACCGACAAGCAGACTGTTCTCATTGCTTAAATGTTGCTGGCCTGCCTCACCACTACAGCAAATTAAGCACATATACGTTATCTACGGCGGCGACGAACTGATGTGCCGGCGTCTCTCGCAGCTTGCCGCCATCGCCTTCGGGTGAGTTTTCGCCTGCATGAAGCTCAGCCGCTGATGCGCCGTTCCCACCCAGCTTGACCGGGCCGTCAACTCCAATCCCCTGTAACAGACCTCCTGTAGCCTGCCCCCGCACCCATGCCTCATCCGAGCTGGCGTGTACCCGAACCTCGCATACCTGCACCGTTTTATCCCTACCCTCCCTTACAAAAATGGTCTATAGACAGTCTGTAGACTTCTTGCAGAGTCTGTTGCATTCCGATACGCATTTCATTTTTGTCTATTCGTAATCTATAGACAAACGTCTACTAAAAGTGTGTGACCATAAATCTACAGGTCGTCTATAGACTGCGTATAGGATTTGTAATGCCTATAGACTGTTCTCTAGGGTTTGTCTACAGAGAGCCTATAGACTTTATAGACAGAAGTCTATTGACTGTCTAAAAAATATTTGCAAGGGCTCTTCCCTTCCTGTTGCCCCCACTGCGGCTGTTACCCTTACCTCTCCCACATTGCATGGGCCCGCTCCACCAATACTTCCCTCCTTTCTCCCCGTCCCGAGTCCACACAAACCCTCCTGTGCCCTCTGCCAGCACCCCAAAGCCACTATCAACCATATCGTTTTACTCTGCCCGGCGGATCCTCCCCCGCGGGGCCTGGAGCACCTTACCACTTGGGGGACTTGGGAGACCCTACTGCGCTCCGAGGACCCGGCCAAGCAAGCCATGGCCGCAGGCCGGGCTGCCAGCGTCATGGGCCTCCGGGACATGAACGTTTCAGTGCAGTGGGGCCGTGCGGGGGCCCAAGGACTTGCGTGTCTTAAACTCAAATAAAGTTTTCACCACCACCACACGTATATTTAATTCATGCCCTCATATCTGGCCAAATAAGATGTTTTTTCAGCACCGCCTGTGTGAAGCAATCCGGATTCCTATATTGCCTGGACACAGGGTCCATATCATCGTTCACTTCTTGATTTCATCAGGTCAGCCCACCTGTTTTCATTTATTTAAGCACCTTACTCATCTCTCATTTCATAGTTTTTATGCCCTGAGGCTATAAACATCGCTAAAAAAAAAAAAAGGCGTGCTCGTTCGCGTATTTTCCGAACCGCGAGGCCACCATATGACATAAGCGCCACAGGCAACACCGAACGTCAGAATAATATGTTGCGAAATTATGTAAATTGCACTAACGTTACATGTGTTACTTTGGAACGTTGTTTTAATGCGGAAAATTAACAAATACCACTGTATTTTGCATCATAGTAGCTTTATTTAAACTAAATATTGTACTGATGCTGTGCTCAAATGTTATAATATAATTAAAATTTACGAATAATGTTATACGGTAAACATCAGTTTGACATTAAATGTAAATATTGTTCTTATACTGCATGTGTTGTACTTTCGACTTACAAACGCGTACATGCAGCGTGGAAGTCGTCGCACTCGGCACTTTCCTCTGCTCCTTTCGTGCCTCAAGGTTACTCTAGTGCCACCTTTTGATAATTTGAGTTTAATTATCGAGCCGATGAACAGCGGACAAGAAATTGGTAGCTAAGCTACAAAACGCCGCGGCTTTCACGGCGCACATCGGCGAAGGCATGCATGGCACGTGCCGCTTTTCACATACGGGAGCACTTGACTGCTCAAAAGAGACCATACTCATAACATACGAACAGGATGCTTCTAAGCGTAAATAATAAAGCAGGGGTCCATCGATTTCTGTTTCCTCAACAATCGAAAAGTGGGCGCCACGAGCAAGTCCGCTTTCCCAAGGATCACTCAGCTCGCGTACTTAGTTGAAAGCTTACCAAAAGAGAACACGGGAAATACATTTTATTTCGCTAGGCTAAAAAAAAAACTTTTTCGAGCGACCGCTGTCTACGGTGTGCATGCAAGCACCTCAACAGCTCGCAGCAGACGACGCGTGGCGTGTATGCGCTCGTGACGTCAGCGATCAGTGCTTGCCAGACCAGCAAGCATGCAGTTCGCAAAAGAAACGAAAAAAAAAATCGTTTTAAAAATATTTACCGCACAGAATCAACTGAAAATTGGAGGAATTGTAATTTAACCTGTTTGGAATTAAAGGCGATAAGCAAGGTATGCGTGAAAATAGGCTGTCATGGCCCCTTTAAAGACGCTAGCTACTGCCCTGAGTCACCCCTGTTGAATTAAGGAGCCGAGTCGAGGAGATGTGGAGTTTATTATAAGTCTTCAAACCCAACCAGACAGGCAAATCTGTCAAAATGTTTAGTTTTCAAACAAAGCTTTGTAATGCTGTTTTAAGGTTGTCAGTGCCAAATATGCTTGCTAGTGATGCAGGCAAATTATTCCAATTTTTGATAGTTTCGGTAAGTGTTGTGCAGGATGTTTACCTTTTGACGGTGGTTACGGCAACATGAAATGTCAGAGTCCTTTAGTGTGTAAACACAGGTGTTGATATGATGTTACAGATTCTAATGGTAAGTTAATTAGTAAGCTGATAGGTAGGACACATCAGGTTAGTGCAGAATACCATTACTGGCATCATCATCATCATCATAATCAGCCTGAAGCCCACTGCAGGACAAAGGCATCTCCTATATCTCTCCAATTAACCCTGTCCTGTGCCAGCTTCGGCCACCCTATCGCCGCAAACGTCTTAATTATCTCATCCGGCCACCTCAGAGCCAGAGATTCTTAGCACCCTCCACTGCGCCACAGGTCTCACCGGCGCCTTGGTCAGTTGCTCCCCATGGCTGCTGGGGACTCAGGGCCGAGGGTTAATTGGTTTGTTCATAGAAGGTTGTGGCCAAGTACTACACCAGGGTGGCCTAATATTGTTCTAATGAGGAAGTGCATTGAAGGTTCTGGTCACAGATATCAGTGCGCACTGCTAATAAAATAATAAGGTCAATCTGAATTAACAGCTCTTCAGTTATTAGTTATTTCACGATATATCACACAGTCAGCCACAAATAGACATAGTTTGTAAGGAATATGTGAGTGGGCAATACCCATTTATATAAATTAAGGGCCTGCCCCATGCAGGAGCTTACAGGACACTGGAGTCCTCTCAAGCTAAAGGCGAGTCAGTGTCATTAGTGGCCGCAAACTGAATGTGTAATAAGATAAAAGCGCGGGTCCAATCATCACTGCAGGTTCTATGTTAGAAAGCATATGAAGAAGCAGTGCATGGTTTACGTTGTTAAATATTTTGCTTTTGAAATATCGAGAAATATATACGGCCAGTTGGCAAAGTCTAGATGAGCACGGAAATCATTAGTGAAGGAGATGAGAATCTATGCTGTGTGATCGTGAAGAAGTTATTTTCAAGAAGATTGATCATTAACAGTAGATCACTGCAGTATAGAGTGCAATGCATGCAACTCATAGGATCACATTGTAAGTGCTGCCATGGTTGTTGTTGTTGTTGTTGAAAACTTTTATTGCCATGGATTAATATACGTACCCAGTCATGAAGATTTCCCAAAAGCGTTAGGTGTTGAATTGGGAACATGTAAAGTTTAAATCTGTAATGAAATTTTGGAATTATGTATACGCCTCCTGGCAAGCAGATTTAGTTGGTAAATTCTGTTAGCTGAGGAACATTATCTATAGTAGGTACAGTGGAAAAACCTCTGCGACTAGTGCACTTGACATACACTTTGCTATTTCACTTATAATTAGAACATTATACACCAACATTTAAGGACACAAGTTCAGCATTATACGCTTAGTTACATAAATGTTATGCGTAAATATTTTACATTAGCAGAACAATTCGTGTACACAATATAATTTTGTGCAGTGTACACAATATCTAGCTGTGCAACATGTTGGAATGTTTATAAGTAATGTTTCGTGCTGTTGGGAATAAAGATTTACGAGAGGCAGAGAAAACCTCGTAAAAACAAATCACAATTAGTTAATGCTAAATTTACAACCTGTTTACAGCACAACTCTAGATGTTGCGAAGGCAAGGGTGGAATGGCCTATAACTGGGAGTGACTAGAATTAACCCTCGCCAGGACAAAGTATTGCAACCTAGACCGGACAAGGGACCCGCGGCCCCCATCATAAAACCTCGATTGCCCATCCGACATTTTCAAACCACCAATTGCTGTGTGATATTATAGGCTGTACGAGCATATTTCTCAACGTGCGGCAGTATACAACATACTGGCTAGGGATGTGACCAGGCGATTTTTTTTTTTAGTGGGGGAACCCAGGTGAAAATTTGTTAATGGGATATTCTGCTGGTTTCTAATGGTTTCATCTGGTCTCAGAACCGCTTTCTGGTTTGCTGTGGGTTGGAGTGGTCTCTGTAGGGCCAAAACTGGCTTTTTGCTTGGATCTACTGGTCCCAGAAGGAACAGCTTCTGGTTTTGTGCTGGTAACAAGGCAAACTCGAGCTATTGATAATTTATTTGAAGTCTTAACTGAAATATTAAGTTTTATTTTTATATTTCTTTATTTTGCACTGATAAAAATTAGGTGTCGTTAATTCATACAAAATTTGAATTGAATTAAAATGGCCAGCTTTATAAGATGTACACATAGGAGTGAGCAACTGCGCATTAAAAAAGTTCGCGTAGTGTGTTTAAATTGTGCTAGTCACGCTCATGAACAGGGGTGCAATCAACGACCTGGTTTACGAAGTGAACCATCAGCCCCACTGTGCTTTACATTAATAACAGCATAGAGTTGAAGCGTTTGTCAGAAATTTAATTTGATCGAGTACAAACATTTGGAGAAAGAGGGGCCGCCGCCCTCTGCGGAGAAATCTTGCGGGGTGGGGAATCGGTCGCTGTTCCGGAGTGCCTGGATGTGACTTGCGAAGCAAGTGGGACATCAAATATATACAACGAAGTTCTGCGCTACGTATGTGGAGTTCGCGCTGACTCCGTGGTACACATTTTTTGCAGGAGCGGGGTAGATAAACTTTTTTGTGTGTGAGCAAAAAAAAAAGAAGCTCCGCGGGCAACCTGACCGCAACCCCCGCCACTGTTACGGCCACACCCAGTTTTTTTTTTTTTCTCACAAAGTCGGGCAGCCGAAAAGCCGGCCTTAGCCCATGACCGTAGTGATGATGCTCTGCTGAATCGCTTCTGACGAAGGACCATAGTGTTGAACTTGACGCTGGTTAGAGCGTACGAGTCTTGAGTCTGAACTCTTCACTGGGGAGTGAAACACGAACCACCTTTGCAGGCTGAGTTGTTCGAAACTGGGTTTGCCCCCGAAGGGGCGCAGCGGGGTTTGCGGAGCCTCCTCCAAGCACAACACCCCTGAAGAAGCCGGGCGCCGGGCCGGGGGTGGCTTGTACCCATTTTTACCGGTGGGTGTCCGGCGGTGGGTTTCGAACTAACCACCTCCCGCAGCCGAGGCGGACGCCCAGACCACTAGGCCACGACTGCGGTGGCATCCCGGCTCGCTATGTAGTTATTTAACCACAACGGAGCGATGTTTTCGCTACTATGATGGGTCAGTGACTCCTAAAAGCGATCCTTGAATTCAGCATGCTCGCAAAATACTACAGCGCACGTTCATTCATTTATTTGCCAGCAACCGCCCGTGGCAAGCGCTTGTTTGAACCAGGGTTGCCAATTTATGTATCTGTGCTTCGCAGCTGACGTGGCGTGCTGTCGCGGTTTAGTAATCTTTGTACGATCCGAATTGCACTCATGGATCATCGCCCGCTCACATCTATATCTAACGATACGGCGATTAGACGACGGCACCGGTGAAATGCCATTGATAGCAAGGGCAGGCAGCCAGTCAGCTGTGTGGGATGCTAGTTTCCTGTCACTTAACCGGATGGCAGCACCTACGCCGGTCCAAATTTCGGCTGCTCGCTCCCCGTGCACTGGTCAGGCTGACTGGCGGTTGCTCTAAGCGGAGACAAGCGATTACTCACCGGCTCTTCGTTGAAATATCACATTTTTATCTCCAGAAATTATTTATGCTGCAAAGCAGCTAACGCTTCTGCACGTCAGCAGTGTCCACCACTTCCGTATGCCCACAGCCAGTGCCTCCTGCGCAGCACATGGCGAGATAAATCTACGGTAGTGTCCTCTGGTAAGAGTACTGGATACTTCGAACATATGCTAGTAGATGAGATAGCGCAAAGGATGACTTATTTTTTTCAAGAAGAAAGCAACAAAACAAAAGGCTAAATTATATCTACATAGACTACATTTGATATGCACTGGTTTAGCTCATAAAAAACCCCGGTTTCAGCATTTTCTTCTTCAACAACTGTTCAAAGATGGCAGCACTCAACTTACTGTTGATTGCAGTAGATTACTAGAAGCTACTTACACTCGAATTTTATTAACTCTAATTTGCTTCTTTGAACTAGCGTCAGTGCCTCAGGTCTATAAAATAAAACATTTGAGCGACTCTATTTTTTCCAGATTGTATATCGTTGTTGCAAATGCTTTTGACATTTCACTGTTTATTTCTGTTGCTCTGTGTGCCTTCAAATCTTGGACCTCATAAGGTGGTATCATCTTCCCATGCGCAAGTTAGGTTGAAAGTGTGCTCGATTGATGATACAATTGACACTGCAACTGCAACCAACCCAAGAAAAAGCATAACTATAACATCCAACATATGTTTTACTTATTTTTTTTACTCAGCAACTGTTCTTGCTTGAGTGTTTACTAAACAACTGTTTACGGCTCTTTGACGTAATACGTGACGTCATGCTTGACGCAAATGACTTTTACGTCCATTTATTTTTACAAACAAAGCAACGCGCTTCATTCGACCGTTGTTTGTATGTTTTGTGCTCATATGTTGCGTCTTGTCGCATGCTTGTCGCCTCTTGTTTCGCAGCTTGCGCTGTTGGAAAAATATCGGTGACAAGAAAACGGTACTTTCGTGGTTGCCTTCGCGCACTGCACAGTCCTGTGTAGCGTCTAATATATTACGAACTCGTCAGTGAGGACCAGTGAAGCTGCTGCAAGGCGGAGGACCGCAAAATGTCGGGCACTGACTCGGGGATCGACACAGGGAGCGAAAGCAACGGCAGCACGTCGATGTCGGTGGGCTCTCCGCCCAGGTTGAACGCGGACCACGTAAGATATTCCACAACACTCGCAATTTTATCTTTGTTGCGACTTTCATTCTGTGGCATTGAGCTCCGGGAGTACGTCTGGCTGGGCGCGCGTGATGTGGTTATGTAAAAATCACAGTCGCGCCTTCATTTTGTCTAAAAGATGCGAGCGATCTGATCCGCGCGAATGAGCCGGGGTTAACTTAGCGTAACACGTGGCTTTAACTAGTAGAACGCTTTTGTTTTCAACAATCTTTTCCGTTGCTTTTGTCCAGTTCGCGCTGGCGAACCTGTGCTAGCTACTGGGATCATTTTACGTTTAGCCTGGCATTGTTTTATCCTCGCAGTCACAGCTGGCGATAGCGACGTTTGAACGGGTTTACCTTGTCACTGGTAAGCGCCAGACGTAGTGTTATTAGCGGGCTTGGATAATAATGTAACTCTGCCTTAGCAATGTCTAGAAAGAAACGCAATAAATAACCTTCAGTCTAGCTTCTTTTTTTGCTAATTTTTATGCACTCGTCTTACCAGTTTTAGTCAGTTGTTTTCAACAGTCTGAGTCAGTACTGCCACTATCCACCACTCTTTAAGTGCTTGGCTGGTTTTACTGTCACTGCTGCCAGGACATGTCAACTGTGCTAGTGCATATGAAAGGCAGTAATTCTTAACATTGTGTATTACCATATAGAAAATAATACATGCGGTCATAGGGGAGAGAGGAGTCCTTTCTGTGTAATGTTTAGTGGCATGGCTAGTTGTAGGGGTTGGATCAGCGAGGACAACACTTATACCGAAGGATACGAACAGGAGGAAAGGAAGGAGTGAACACAATGGCTGTTTGTATTCATTGCTTCCTGTACTCTTGTTTGGATGTTTGCGTTACCTAAAACGGTGAATTTGCAGTAGCAAACCCAATCCAGTCAAATGTCGGAACAAGAAAACAGAGGAGGGTGCTGTCATACAGACGTGTTGGTTCTAATGTCAGACAGACAAGGAGCTGAACCTTTAACTGCTTTGTTGAAACACACATGCAAGGTATTTATAGCTTGGCACAAGTCTGAAAAAAAAAAACAAAAAACTTTACTTTGATGTGTGGTCAAGTTCTCTTTTAGTTAGAGATCTTAAAGGTTTTATTGTCTTTTTTTAGGTTTGTACTGTACTATAAATACTTTTCACATGTGTTTCAGATGCACGTTCAGGGCGTTGTCTGTCTCAAACTGTTTTCTTGTTCTGATGTTGGCAAAAGCACCAACTGGCCCAAGCATGCATATTGTTGGAAGTTAAGCCCATTCGTATGGATGAGAGTGACTGTAGCCAAAGTCTTGGAAGAAGGGCCTGACATTTCTACTCCGGTGCAGTCTCTTCTTCAGCCTTGACATGAGTGGCCGCGGACAGCCAGTTTTCAGTCATTCACATTGGAAAAGCTACAGGTGTGCACAGTCAGCAGTGGTCTGTTCATATTTTCATGTCTGAGTGTGCCTTTCTAGTGTAATAGGATTGGTGTAAATAACCTTAGAAGTTGTCGAAATCTGTTTGGTGGTTGTGTTTACCACAGTATTCATCAAGCGTTCAGTCCAGTTGTCCCATCATCATCATCATCATCATTAGCTTAACCATGTCCACTTCAGGACAAAGGCCTTTCCCTCTAATCTACAATTAGCCGTGCCCTGTGCCAGCTGCAGCGCCCTGCTATCCCTGCGAAATTCCTGATTTCATCCTTCAACCTGACTCTTTGCCGCCCCCTGCTACTTTTTTCTCACCCTAAGGGGCCATCAGTTATCTTCTCTGTGGATTACGTGCCCAGTGCATGCCCATTTCTTCTGTTTGGTTTCAGCTAGGACATCGCTAACTTGTGTTTCCTTCCTTTACCCACTTTTCTTTCTTCCCATCTCTTAATGTTACACATGTCATTTTCCTTTCCACAACCCGCTGCTCTGCCCTCAATTTAATCATTTAATTATTTATAATTTCGAGCCTTTTCTTGGCTGGTTGGCTGCTGACCCAAAAGACTAGAGGCCCTTGTACTGTGCAGTGTCAGTGCATGTTAAAGAGCCCCAGGTGGTTGAAGTTATCCGCAGCCCTCCACTGCAGCATCCCTCATAGCCTGAGTCGCTGTGAGATGTTAAATTCTATAAAACCAAACCTTTTCGTCAGCCTTCTACCTATCCAGGTGGCTAAGAATGAACAGTAAAGGCTTACGAATGGTTACCATTCTGTAATGCGAGATGCAGTGACAGCCTTATGCGGTGGTAACTATAACATTATTGTTTAGCCATTACTATTTGTCTTCTCTGGTATAGAGCACATAACATCACTGTGTTTGGACCTCGCAGCGTGGTGTGTCGTAGTGATGTCATGTGTGGCGTAGCTCCGTGCAGGCCAATCAGTGTGTTGTACCGTGTGTTGCTGTGGCACGTTGAAGTGACGTCATGAGCGATGTGGTGTTGTGTTACGCCGACGCTGCAGAACCGGGGAATGTGCCTTTAACGGCTTTCACTGTAAAAAGTGCTGGAGGCGGTGAATGTTCAGCCTGCGGCATTGCTTTGCAGGAATCGGCCGACCCACAGGAGGAAGATGGAGCAGAGCCGGCTTCGCCATTCTTCCGCAACGTGCAGCCCCTGTCGGTGCAGTGCCTGGACGCCATGGCCATGGAGTCATCAGCCTCGCTGCACGAGCACTCCACAGAGGGCGATGAACCCTCACCCCATGCCTGGCTGGGCAAGATGCGTACGCAGCACAGGCGCGCCCTCAACCTTAGGTGGCGCCACGTGTATGGCCGCCGGGCAACCTACAGGGACCTCATCAGTGAGTGTCAGAGTGTTTAATCTATCGGATTGAAATGGTGCCTACACTGGACTCTCATTAATTTGGATTCTTTTAATTATAACTGCTGGTTTATTTTAAATGGCACTTTGGTTCCATAAACGCTGTGTGTATTAAAGAGGCTCCCGTTAATTGGAACTCCACATAATTCAAACTGATTTTTTGTCTTGTTAGAGTTCTGACCATTAAGAGTCAACTGTAGTGTGGAGTGTGTTATGTACAACATTAGCGTGAATTTAAGCAGTTCCTATGTCTTATTTTTTTTAAATTCGTCATTAGCCATGAGCATGTTTGCTCACTTTAAGTATTGTCTTCTGACACTCATCGCAGCCATCTGTCTGTTGGATATTCAATTTGCACGAAGCAAGGAGGAGCGTTCGGGCCTCTCTAGATTTCTGAGGTTCCCTTTGAAGAGTTTAATGAAATAATCATCTCTTATTGTTATTGTTGTTGTTTAATTTGTGTAATTGAACAGTTAATTTTCTGAGTAATCCATCTTTCATGTAAATACCCCGTGGGGCCTTTGGGGTATTGACAAAGGTGGATGATAATTATAATAATACTGTAGTAACAAGCGTTATTATCGAAGGTCTGACATCTGTGTCGCATTCTTGTGATCTCATTTGCAGCACCAAATCTTGTTGTCAATGTTCAGCTGTGGGAAAAAGAGTTTGCTACAGGGGGACATTGAAGCTGACTTCTTTTTTTATTTGCAATGTATTACAATACGTCTGTGTGGTCAAAATGTAGAGAAGGCCTTGTGGCTGAGCACAATGAAAGGTTGTTACACCGAACTTTGTTCATTTGAATTTTTGGACAATTCATACTGTGACTTGGTCCGTTCATGCCACATGGATGTCTATGTGCTAAAAAGCAGCTGATTAATTTCAAAACGAATCAGTTTCACCATCAGTAATTAGAAATATGTGCCGCCGCACCTGGGCTGCCTGAGCACCCAGCCAGCAGGATAACCACCCCCTAAGCTGCGCTACCTCTTTGGAGATGTGTAGAATGTAAAAAGTGGCTAAAAACTGTAATCTCGAAGGCTTCAGTAGATTGTTGCATTAGCTTTTGTTGTCAAGCTATGGATGGTGCGACCAGCTCTGAGATATAGTGCATCAGATGTTTTTCAGCATCACTGGCAGTTATGAGATGGATTTGTAGGAGCGTTCATTGTTGATTGCTGTGCATTTCAGTCTCAGTTTCTTGGCATCTTCTGTGTCACGATCCTATGTGGTTGGTTGTAGCGGTCACCCCGAGTTAAACCTGTGCAGTGTGCCATGGTGCTGTAATTTGGAAATAGGAGAGCACCACTTATTCGTTTTCCAGCCTTATGGCCCTGGTGGCAAACTAGTAACTCAGCAGCACCTCGGAAATGAACCAAAGCAGAAAAACAACCCCACAGTTCACACTTGCAAAGTTGACCCGCTCTTTTGGTTAAAAATTGCAGCTGACCGCACAGCCTGCACAATTTTGATGCTACTCTTTGCGGTGCAAACCCGCCGCGGTGGCTCAGTAGTTATGGCACTCAGCTGATGACCCGAAAGACGTAGGTTCGACCCCGGCCGTGGCGATGGAATTTCTATAAAGGCGAAATTCTAGAGGCCCGTGTACTGTGCGGTGTCAGTGCACGTTAAAGAACCCCAGGTGGTCGAAATTCCCGGAGCCCTTCACTACAGCGTCCCTCGTAGCCTGAGTCGCTTTGAGACGTTAAACCCTAATAAACCAATAAACCAATCTTTGCTGCGCAAGTTGAATATTGAAGTTGAAGCCCTGTTGAAGAGGGGCCCTTCTGGTGTCTTCGGGTTTTAGAGCAGAGAAGGTGTTGGCAGTTGCCTTCCAGAAAAAAATAAAAGCAGAAGGGGATCATGTACTCATTAAGCAATGCAATAGGGCACAGTGTACTGTTTTTGCTGTTCACTTTCTGTAGTTCAAATTGCGGTTAATTTAAGCTGTGCAGTTTTTATTAACAGGCGTTCACTGTATTTTCTTCTTTTCAGGTGAACGCAAGCTACGTATAGCTTCCATCACAAATCAGATTCCCCTGGGTGAGTGATGCATTTTATTTTGTTATCAGCTAATTCATGCAAAGCCTGAGATCATTTCAGAGCCCCATATTTACTTTGGCGAGAAACTCAAATAGGCGAGTGTGACGGGGGGGCTTCATCATAACGAGAGCAGTGGGGTACTGCCGTGAATGACCATGGACTCATGGGGGGTCTTTGGAGTTAGTGTGGAGAGCTGGTGGGCTACCAGTACCACTACAGTAAGTCTGTTTGTCCGAGCGAATCGATGTGAACTTGGCTAGGAACCATTTGGTCGGTGTGGGATTCTGGTTGGCTTCCAGTACATCAGCACTTGAGTCCAACAGTCCGAGGCCAGTGTATTCCCACACCCCACAGGGGCTTCTCGGTATACTCATAAATTCTCGGTATACCCAGAAGTATCCACCCATTTTTATACCCATAAGTTGCACTCCAGTCGCACCGTGGACAGAGGTGGGCAAATGCCGTCAATTTACTTTTCCTCCCTCACCCTCACTTTTGAGTCCATGGCCCTCCCTGACCCTCGCCCTCATTTTTTAAAAGTTATCAGGACCTCCCTCACCCTCACTTCGAAAAATTTGCTGTCCCTCCCTTACCCTCGCCCTCACATCATCGGCCCTCCCTCACCCTCACTAACAGTCGTTTTAAAACTAGTTATATTTTCTACTGGGCAACCACTGGTGATATTACTGAGTAATGAACATACAAGACAAGCCCTCCAGGCACTATTGGACAAAATTCTAGATGCTTATACTCGCGCGCGCGAGTGTGTGTGCATGTTGTTTGAGCTAATACGTGAGGCATATTTGAGACAGTTACGAGTTGAGCCTTAGAATATCACTCTGCCTTTACTTCTGCCACGCACTGCATGCATGCATATGTGCCATGCACTTATAACATTTCATTGTTATCTATATGGACTGCTAAAATGAATCAGCGCATGTCTCTGTACAAAAACTTATGTACGGTAATAATATATTTAAAACAATTCAGTTGCGTTTACTACGACAGTTACAATAAGTGCTAAGCTCAGAACAGACTCAGAACAAGTCAAGTTTGTCGGTAGCTTAATTACCATTGCCCGATTACATTGTGATAGCATTCGGTCTTCAAAATTTCAGTGCTTCTAATCTCCCGCCATTTCGTGCGGTTTGCAGCATGCTCATCTGATGATGTTTCCACGCTCACGGATGTAAGATGATGAAGACCACGCTTTCAAACAGTGTGAGAGACTGGCAGTTTAACACACCTGAACGCGGCTATGTGACGAAGACGACGACATTGCATGCAGAGCTCGAGGGCTTGGCAGTTCGTACAGGCAGGATGTTAAGATTTCTCCCAACTGATTGTTCTTCTCAGGGAAGTCTATGAACCGACCGATTTTAAACCGGAGTGGCACTCCCTCTTGGTGATGTGCTCAGCCTTACCTTGCGTCTAGTGTTCTGTTGCTCTGTCTGTTTGCGATGTGTTTCGTGCCGTTTCCTAAAAGCTTTTGAAATAATTTAGTTACTGTAAATTTAAAATATTTTCAATGTAATAAATACCATGCTTTAAAAAAACTGTGGCGATGGCATAGTGGTCTGGAGCAGGGGTCAACAGAACTGATTTTTTAGCGCCGCCGCAGGTTCGGATCCCGCTCCCCCAGCTATTAAATTTTTTTTTATTTCTTTAGTGCCTTCCCCCAGTGTGATGCTGGCTTTCCGCAGCAGTGAGGCTCTTATGCTGTCGCTTAAAATAAAACATAATTCAGGCCACTTGAATATCAAACGGGCCGCTAAAATGCATCATTTGGGCTGAATAATGGTAATCACCAACTCCCCGAGTCTGGAGTGAGTGATTCCTGTGGTTGCCAATGCTCAGCGCTTCCTATTCACCTAAACATGGTTGTCTGTCTGTCTGAAGCCTGCTTCTAGCACGTGGGTCACTTTACGTTGTGACGTCATCACAAGCTGCCCACCGGATTGTGAGCAAACTGACCACCGTGGCAGTTCAATTAATGATTAGTCGCAAAAGATTCCTCAGGAACAACAAAAGTGTCACAAGCACCACCGATGGCAGCACCTGCCATCGCAGAGCAGTGGCGCGTAGCGTAGTTGCTGCACCTCTGTGCCAGGAGCGGAATCAGGACTCCCATGAATCTGTGAATGCAGGGAATTGACCAATTCTACCGCAGTACATGTCTAAAATAATGCAATATCACGCAAACTTACATAATATGATATATCAACCGAAGTAAGCTAGTTCAGGTCAAGCAAAAGCATAGAAAGTCAAGATAAACCATGCAAAACCAGGGCTAATGGTGCTAGCGCACGATAATTCGTGGTTAACCCCATGTTAAACCACCCGGTGATTCTTTTTCTTGCACGTCTACGCATTACCCAAACGCTGAGTGTCCATTCCTTACCCTGCCTGCAAGAAATTTGGTTCATAAAATCAGGTGCGTGATTACCTGGTTACACGTATCACCAGGGACAGAAATAAACCAAGAGATGCTCCTTTTATTTGGAGAGCAGTACAACTTTTTCTCTTTTTAGCACATCGTACAATGCAAGGTGGAGCGAGCGATGATTCAGATCAAAGCGGTTAATCTGCTGCTTTATTTCCATGGTGAGACTACAGTGGTTGGCTTTGCCCACCACATATCGGCACGGCTTTCCTATACCTTAATTCCCGCGAAAATAGAAAGAAGCTACGACTGTAATGAACTACATACTCATAGTGTGAATGAAAAAATTCCAGGCCAACGCTGCCAAAAGGATTTGATTTGACAGTGGAATTTCGTAGAAGCTTTTTTGTAGCGATAGCTACATTACGGTAGCATTTCGAGCCTTCAGCGTGGCGGCGCTGCAACCCTGTGGCGGCGCTGCAACCCTGTGGCAGCACTGCAACCTTGTGGCAGCGCCGCCACGCTGTCATGTGGTGCGCAGCAGCTGCCGGCGGCGCGGCGCCGTGGCTGATCACGTGGTTCGTCACGGGGTTGGTCACGTGACCAAGTTCCACTCGGCCAGCTGTAGCTATTGCATCACTCCAGGTTTAACCAAAGCTAAACCACCGCCTATCTTTTGCACTGCAGCCAGTTCTTTAAAACCTCACTGAGCTGAAATCGAACCTTGTTCCGGGGAAGGAGGCTTAGAAATTTTGAATTCAACAGCCTTACTAGGTATAATTTCAACGTGTTTTACTGTACACTCTGATCATCCAACAGACTCAGGACTGATGACGAAAATGTAGACTGCAGTACCACGGTTCCCGTTGGACTGGCGGCCATCCGCAAGGCCCTGCCAGTGCCCCCTTATTAGCGCACTATACAGGGTGTTTCACCTAAGACTTTGCACAATTTTTAAAAATAGGCTTTTTTAGAAGAGCCCTTTTTTCGGCATAGCATTGCTAGCAGTGTAGTACATCGCGGCGAGGGACATGGTGTGTGGCACCTGCGTTTCGTGTTCGCCTCGTGTACGTCCAGACTGCAGAAACTACTTCTTCCCTGGGAATCTTCACCTTAACAAGTAGCGCTTTAAAACGGCTATTCATAACAGTCTGCACAGACAAAGAACGTTCGCCCGTGGAGAGAGAGCAGACCTTTATTAATTAAATAGAGAGGATGAGCCGGCGCAGTTGGTGAATGCGGACATCTTGGTCCGCGTCCCTAGTCCGGGATGCTGCAAGATCCCGCCGCCCCGCGAGTTCGGCTTGCGAGGGCAGCCTAAGCCGTCGCACTCGAGCACGAGGAAGGTCTCCCAAGCCTCTTTAATGGGGGTGGGGTGGGGAGGGAAGTGGGGACTATGTTTACAGGTCCACACCATGTGGGATAGAAAACGGAGCTCGCCACAATGTGGGCACAAAGGATTCACTTTCGGGTCACAGCGACCAGCTATGGCGGGACACCAGTAGGTGTTCGTCTGTAGCTGCC
This sequence comes from Amblyomma americanum, assembly GCF_052857255.1. Classification (NCBI taxonomy): domain Eukaryota; kingdom Metazoa; phylum Arthropoda; class Arachnida; order Ixodida; family Ixodidae; genus Amblyomma; species Amblyomma americanum. The sequence continues at coordinate 7,396,805 of NC_135504.1, forward strand.
GCAGAGTATGGTTCGGTCAACCACCGTCACCCTCAGAAAGTGCATCTTGTCCTCCGTCATCCTCACCTCATCATGCTTTCCCTCACTCACCCTCACCTCACCATGTATTTCCTCCTTCACCCTCGTCTGCACAAATTTTTGTGCGCCCATCCTCCCTCATCCTCACCTCACCGAGTGAAATCCTCATGAGGTGCGGGTGAAGACGCCCTCATGATGGCTCGCCCTCGTGAGGATGCCCATCTTTGACCGTGGAGCAAAAAATTCAGGGGGGCACTTTGTTGACCTAAAGTGCGGTGAGGAGAAAGCCTTTAGCGCGGTGTTCCTGCTTGTGTCACTGATGTGTGGTCAAGATGTTGATTAAGTACACAACTGTTTGTGAATCTTAAATGGTGGAGACACCGGAGGGCGTTTGGGAGGCATATGTCTGATTCGACGCGTTTCCGCAAACACTCTGCAGCGTCCTTACGCTAGACAGAAATTATTGTGGGACTGTAAAAAGAATGAAAAATAAAGACAAGGAGAACTACATATGCGGTCGCAGCAAGTAGCGTAGTCGTTAGCACGCTCGGCTGCGGAACGGAAGGATGGTGATTCCGTGCACAAAGATTTTTTTTCTTATCGGGTCATCGAGTCGTCGATGTGACATGACTTGAGACTGGACATGACCTGAGACCGGACAGGGTCATGGCCGCAAGTATGAGCCATTAAAGGCTTTTGCCTTAATAGAGACCATCTCATGTTGTGCACCCCCCTTGTGTGACTGCATGGCAGGCTCTTTCTTGGTTTACAGTGGAGGCCACATTTAACATAACCGCTTATAGTGCAGGACCGGATATGTGCAGTTTTTGCCGGCCACTGGTCTGCTTCCCATAGGGCTCAGTGTAAAGCCTGTGGGAAGCCTGCTAGGCCCGCCGTGGCGTCTGCGCGGCATCCCGCGTCGCTCTCTTTCCCTTTCTCCCGCCTCGGGCGGCGGAGAGACGGCTGGTGGCTAATCGCTGTCATTCGGCCGCAGCTCCGCCCCCGGCTTCCCAACGGCCTTTGCCATTGGTGACTTTTGGCGGGAATTCGGGACCCGTTTGGGGTGGTCGCGCGACCTTCCGAGCGGGGCCCAGAGAGAGAAGAGACCCCTCCGAGACAGCGTAAGGTGCGTACGTTACTGTTCGTCCGAGCCGGCCTCTGCCGTTCGGACCAGTTCATACTCGAGCTCGCCAGCGTGGGTCCTTGATCCGCCGCGGCTCGAGCCTGTCCAGGGGTCCAACGACCTCTGACAGGCGCACCTTGCGTTGACTGCCCACTCTCTCTCGCAAACGGCCCATCGGCCGACACGAGAGAGATCACAGCACTGCCGCGGGGACAATCTCCTGCAGCGGCGTGCTAGCGGCGCGCATTTCTCTTGTTGCCCCGAGCGCGCACCGGAGCCTTGCTCTGAGCGCGCCCCGGGACGGGGTGACTGTTGAGTGTGTGTATGTACCGCTGGAGGACGGCGTCAATAAACGTCTCCTTCGTGAACTTGGAGGCCTGTTTCTTGCGGCGAGCCGCTCTCCTCTCTTCAGAGGTTGAACGCCGCCGCAGCGGTGCCCCAGGGTGCGTGTGGTGACGGCTGATCGGGGCCCTTGGCTCGCGCGAAGCTCGAACCCGCGGTGGGTAGTGGCCTGTGCCTACTGAGAAACCCACAACTGGCGCCCAACGTGCTAAGTCACTGGCTCTTAGCCTTTGATAGCACATTTGCCGAGCAGGTCGCCTTGACGATCACGCTTGCGCACCATGTCTGCCACCCCCATCGGGGCACTCGGCAGCTACGTGTCGGCTCCCTTAGGAGTCGAAGCGTCCTTTGATCCGTTGGCTGCTGTTCCTTCGAATAGCCAAACACCGTGGTTGGCCGCGGCCCCCATTGGGGCATACGGCGCTACAACCCCCAACGTCGATCACGCAGCTCCCATTGGAGCTGTATCGGGAGCACCCTGCGGTGCACCCGTCAACCACATGCCTCCGCTGTGCGTGCTTCGCACTCAGTGCGAAAGCGGTGCGTGCGACGCTGCCGCAACCGGCCGTCCTGCACAGCAGCAGCCGTGCCCCGCGAGCGGTCAATTCTGCTCTGGGAACGGTGAGGCGCTGGCCCGGCTCCCTGTGGAAACCGCGCCGCTCATCGAACTGGGCGCCTTGCCTCCTGCGTTCGTGCAGCCCGCCCAAGCCTCCTCTGAGGCCGGAGCGCAGTCGCTGCCCAAATAGCGCGGACCCGAGTTCAGTTGCTAGGGTTCACGCTGGGCGAGGGCTCCATTGAGCCCGATGCGGACAAACTCCGAGCCATACTCGAGTTTCCCGTGCCCAAGGACGTACGCGGCCTCCGCCGTTTTCTGGGAATGGCCAATTTCTATCGGTCGTTCATCCCGTCCTGTGCCCGCGTGCAGGCACCCTTGACCAAGCTCTTGGGACAGACTGCCGCGTGGCAATGGGGGCCTGAGCAAGAGCGATCCTTTCGCCTCCTGTCTAGTGCCATTGCCGAGACAGCGCAGCTCAGGCTACCCGACCTGACCAGACAGTTCGTAGTCCAGACTGACGCGAGCGATCTGGGTTTAGGAGCAGTTCTCCTACAGGATTTCGATGGCGTGCTGCAGCCGCTGGCCTTTGCCAGCCGCTCCTTGCTGCCCTCGGAGAGGAATTATTCCGTGACCGAGAAGGAGTGCCTCGCCATCGTGTCTGCACTGCGTAAATTCGACGTCTACCTTGACGGAACGCAATTCGTGGTGCAGACAGACCTCAGTGCGCTCAGTTGGCTGATGCGGCTCCGCGAGCCTGCGGGTCGGCTGGCGCGCTGGGCTCTCCTGATACAGCATTACGACTTTTCGGTGCAGTATCGAAAGGGGAGCACGAACGTGGTAGCTGACGCGCTATCCCGTGCCCCACTCGCCAGCGGCGCCTTGACGCCAGCAGGCGGAGCGGGCGAAAAAGCGGACGAGCCGCCGGGCGGCAAGGAGGGGGAGCCCGCAAACGGGCTAACCCATTCCGCTAACCAGGCAAGCAGCGCTTCGCAAAGCGGGCGAGAGGCAAAGCTCCGCGTGAGCGCCTCGGAGACGCCGTCGCGAGCGGAAATTTTGGCTGCAAACCTGAAGGGGGACGAGACCAGGCCCCCCTCTGGGGTAACTGGAATCGTTTTCAGCCGGAAAGAGCTGCTGAAAGCCCAGCAAAATGACCCCATGTGTCGCGAGATGAGCGACGGTCTCAGGGAGACGGAGCGCCGGGACGCTACTTGTATTGTAGCGGGCGCAGGGGGTGAAAGCCAGCGTGTGTCGCGGCGAGCCCCGGGGGATTCATATTTGCTGGGCCATGACGGGCTCGTGCTGAAATACATAGCCACCGATGATGAGTCCATTGACCCGTTCAAGGTGGTTATCCCCAAAAGTCTGAGAGGCGCACTGTTGCGATTTTCTCATGACGAACCACTGGCCGGTCACCTGAGTGGCTCCAAAGTTTTTGCAAAACTGAGCCAATCGGTGACGTGGCCCGGCATGAAGCGTGACATTTTCCGCTATTGCCGTTCCTGCCATGTCTGTCAAGCGGTGAAGTCAAGGGGCGGCAAGCCGCCCGGAATGATGAAACCAATTGATAGTGTGCGTCCGTGGCAGATGGCCACCTGCGATCTGATGGGGCCTTTCCCCAGGAGTAAGCAGCGCAAAGGCACAACTGGTGCTGCGGAACGCAATCGTACCGAGCACCGGTACAATCTGAGGCGACGGTCACCGATGTCATTGATGCCGGATGGCGGACTCTTCCGCAACCGAAGGCACGCAGCCTCAGCTAGCTGGCGAGCTTTCTCGTCGGGCCCTACCCCAGGTGAAGCACGGCGGTTTCTTTTTTTTGTTTGTTTGCCGCATGCTCAGTTCCAGCCTTGTGCAGTTATTTAGTCGTTTGTTTGTTAGTCAGTCTGTAGCATGTTTTTGTTTCCAGTTTATTCGTTGTTTCTCCTAACGTTCCGAGATCTGTACATATGTAATATACGTTTGCGTTGGAGTTCAGTTTTTTTTTAAACCAGCCTTGTACATATGTAAAGTTCAGCCTACTCGCGATAGCACTTTTCTTGCAGCGCAGAGATGGCCTTCTTTTGTACAGCGCGCCTTCTTTTCATTTACGTCCTGACCCCACGGGTGCGGCGAGGAAGAAAACGGGACCGGTTGGTTCGCGGAGGGGTCGGCGAAAGTCTCCCCTTCCGGCTGGGGAGTGCTTTGCTCGTTAAGGAGCGAGTGTCTCGCGGCATGGTCTTGTGTGGCTATGGGGAGCGTGAAGAGTGCGTCTGAAGAGTGTGTCCTTTGACCCCTGCCACGGCGCCTCGGGACGATTCCGACAAGCGGGTCGTTGTGACTGATGAATGTCCGCCTCTGTGCCGGTGCGTGCCTGGGATGATGTGCGTGTTCCCAAGATCAAAGGCAACGCCGAGAAGGGGGCAGGAAGGACAGCACCCTTTCCCGTGCGGGTCCTCTTCGGCATCGTCGAGCGTCGTCGACCTCCTCATGCTCAACTTTGATGACCTTGTGGAGGACATGGGACCGCCGTCAATAAATCATCCACCGGGACCCTGAAGGCAGCAAAAGCGTGAGTTGGCCGCCGACAGGCCCATTGGGCCTCGCCACCGAACATTATGAGGCTGCAGGCCACCTGTAAGCTGGCCTTGTGTACAGTGTACAGTGTAGTTAGTTTTTTTTTCTCCTTGGAACGTATGCAAGTGTTGTTTGTTTTCTGTTCTTGTTTGTTTGTCTTTTGAGTGTATGGCTGGAACTGAAGTGTGGTAGTTTTATGTGGATTAATTTTGTTTTTTATTTTGCCGCATGCTTTCGCCGATGGGTAGGAGGGCATTTAAGGAGAGGAGGATGTGGGAAGCCTGCTAGATTCCCGCCGTGGCGTCTGCGCGGCATCCCGCGTCGCCCTCTTTCCCTTTCTCCCGCCTCGGGCGGCGGAGAGACGGCTGGTGGCTAATCGCTGTCATTCGGCCGCAGCTCCGCCCCCCGGCTTCCCAAGGGCCTTTGCCATTGGTGACTTTTGGCGGGAATTCGGGACCCGTTTGGGGTGGTCGCGCGACCTTCCGAGCGGGGCCCGGGGAGGAGAGACCCCTCCGAGACAGCGTAAGGTGCGTACGTTACTGTTCGTCCGGGCCGGCCTCTGCCGTTCGGACCAGTTCATACTCGAGCTCGCCAGCGTGGGTCCTTGATCCGCCGCGGCTCGAGCCTGTCCAGGGGTCCAACGACCTCTGACAGGCGCACCTTGCGTTGACTGCCCACTCTCTCTCGAAAACGGCCCAACGGCCGACACGAGAGAGATCACAGCACTGCCGCGGGGACAATCTCCTGCAGCGGCGTGCTAGCGGCGCGCATTTCTCTTGTTGCCCCGAGCGCGCACCGGAGCCTTGCTCTGAGCGCGCCCCGGGACGGGGTGACTGTTGAGTGTGTGTATGTACCGCTGGAGGACGGCGTCAATAAACGTCTCCTTTGTGAACTTGGAGGCCTGTTTCTTGCGGCGAGCCGCTCTCCTCTCTTCAGAGGTTGAACGCCGCCGCAGCGGTGCCCCAGGGTGCGTGTGGTGACGGCTGATCGGGGCCCTTGGCTCGCGCGAAGCTCGAACCCGCGGTGGGTAGTGGCCTGTGCCTACTGAGAATCCCACAAGCCATACTGCTTCATATGCGGTATTTATTCATATGAGGTGTTTATTTAAAGTGTTAATAAAATTTTTGCTGATTCCGACTCTGTTTCTGCTCCCAGTGCGAAAGCTGCTGGAGAGGGGCGTTGACCCGTGTGCCGCTGACGAGCGCCGCAGGACGGCCCTGCACTTCTCCGCCTGCAAGGGTCACTTGACTATACGTGAGTTTCAGGTAGTCATTTTCAGGGTTAAGGAGGCTTGGAGCTCGAGCCATTGCTTTGATAGTTGTTTGTTTTATTCGTTCACTACCTAACTGATTTAATCATTCATCCATCTGTTTGTTTGTTGATTCCTTGGTTCACTCAATCACCTATCCATCCATCCTTTTTTAGTTTCGTTATTTCATTCATTCACTGAGTGGCATACCTCTTGATTTGCTCACTAATCTGTTCATGTTTTCTCTTTTGTGCATTCACTCACTCTCTTTCCTAATGATACTCAGTGTTTGTCACACCTTTCTTACTTTGGTTAGGTTAGTTGCATATTTTGTTTAGTGGCAGCAGTTTTTGCGAACAGCGCTGAACCATTGCTGGCATGAAAAAAAGAGCATGAACTAGGACATGGCTAGGATGGCATTACAGTTTCCACACTGGTATAATTGTGACATGTGTGTTTTGTGGCAAGCAAAGTAAAGAATTACTAGTGGGTAGAAAACTGAAAAGTGCCAGAGGTAACCTGAATTGTGTTACTCATTCACTGTTCATCTGTAAAACTTTATAAAGAACTGGGTTCTAAGGACAGATTTCTTGTCCATTTTATGCTTTGAAACTAGTTTTCAGATTGCGGGTCAAAATTTGTTTACTTGGAATTCTTGTCGTAGTCAGCCTATTCGTATTATAAATATGGTCTATTACAGAAGCAAGTTGTTACGCAATGACCGTTTGGATTACTTTGGTCCCACCAGTCACAAGACTCTGACTAGAGTTCCAAGATGTTGGGCCCCTCTCACAGCCAGCTTTCAAAGGCTGCCAAAGACATGAGGCAGCACCTCTGAGCTGTCCGTCATCGGTGGTGGCACGTCTTTGGTTCCTGGAAAGTGCTCTCGTGCAGTTCATTTTGCTGCCATGGGGTGGCGTAACGATATGTGGATCCTCGAATTTAAATGGATTAATGTGTCAAATATGAAAAAAGAAAAGGTCTGGTGGCTTGTGTTGCAGGAGCGCTGTTACCGAAGTCGAGTTGTGAGTCTCTTGCTCATTGTTGACTGCACTTTTACCTGTGCAGTTAAAATGCTGCTGGAGCATGGCGCTGATCCAAACCAGAGGGATGTTGTGGGCAACACTGCTCTGCATCTTGGTGAGAACTTGCTTGGGGCTTCCCTGTCCCCATTTTTTTTATTATTATTTACTTGATGGCATTCTGCCCATCGGTGGCTCAGCGACTGGGGCTCTCAGCTGCCTAGTCCTTGAATGTCGGCCGCGTCAGCTGTGCTTTGATGGAGGTGAAATTAAAGGCGGCCATGTACTGTGTGATGTCAGTGCACGCTAAAGATCCCCGCGTGATCGAAGTTATTGCAGAGCTAGCCACTACAGCACCTCTTTCTGTCTTCCTTAGACCTGCTGCAACGGCTCGCTCAGTGGTTAGGGTGCTTGGCTACTGAGCCGGATGGCTCAGGTTCAATCCCAGCCACGGCGGCCGCATTTCGATGGGGGCGAAACACGAAAGGCGCCCATGCCCTGTGCGATGTCAGTGCAAGTTAAGGAACCCCAGGTGGTCTTAATTAATCTGGAGCCCTCCACTGCTGTGTCCATGGCAGCCCATAACTCTTTCCAGGGTGTTAAACCACACAATTTATTTATTTGTTCGCTTTTCTTTCACTTCTTTCCCTCAGGGTGTGGTTGTGGTGTCCAAAGAAAAGCGAGACAATTAGTGCGCCTTCTCTTTCCTCAAAACCAGTTTCGATCACATTCTGCAGAGCACTTTCAAGCAGAAAGAACCCAAGGAAAGAAGTGTGCGTGGTGAAGCGGAAGTACATTGTCTTGTTGACTGAGTTAGTCTTGCAATGGTTTTTAAGGGCACAGGGTAGGACCTATACTTCCCACCCCGTTTTAGGCATATTTGCAACCCGTTTCCTCGGCAATTACACCACCTAGGTCGTTCGGGTTTGTTTCATATTAGTCATCATTTCCCCCTTCTTTTAACCGAAGTAGAATTGTTGTTTTGTAGAGAATATGTAGTGTTGGGATTTTTTTCCTGAGGCCACAAATTATTTTTTTCGTAAAGTAAAACTCTCCTAGAAAAAGCCCTACTGCATAGATGTGTACCTTTCAGTGGTTCAGCAGCTTTGCGTATCTGCATAGGTAAAGCTGGAAAAACAGGTTTCTAGCTTTGCTTGTTTTTCTAATGATGAGCCAGATGCAACAAGGAGTGACCTTCTGAGTTACTCAAGGTCGAAGACGAAAAGCCATATTTAATTATTTTTGCAGAGACAGCATTCACTGAGACTTCTATTCAGTAGCTGCTATCCATTTAGCCAGTAGCAGTGCCAGTTTTATTCTTCTTTGCTTCTCACTTCACTTCTGTAGTCTCCCTTGTAATCTGTTCTTTACCTCTCCCAGTAAAGTACTTTCGATGGCAGTCCGCCTTACGCAACCATCACGATGTGGCACCGAGGTGATAAATCAAAATGACGGGATTACAGGACATAAGCTCGAGCCGTGCTGCTGTCACTGAGTGGGGGCGCTGCATCTGAGATTGTAATTTGGAGCTGTGCATTCTTTGGTACTACACTCTTCCAGATTGCATGGTTAAGTACTCGCTGGCGCCTTGGGTTCACCCGTGTAGATACTTTTTGAGAGGCTCTGGCCATGCTAGTAGGTTGGAAAAGAGATTTTGTGGCATGAACCGATTTGAATGAGTGTTCGTGCAT